>NC_092499.1:149987578-150290609 GCF_047511675.1 Marmota flaviventris
CTGTGTTGCTTGGAAATCTTGAGGTCATTCCTTTTCCAGTATGATGTAAGGAGTGCATTGTTTTCTCAGCTGAAAGACAGTTTATAAAAATGGTTTACTTGCTATTGATAAAACAGATTATATGCTTGATAACAGGAATATTTTCCACATCCTGTGTAATTGGGTAGTCAAGAAGAAAGAAGATGGGTTTGTATCATCTGCCTATATTTATGTAACTTAATATAACTGTTCCATTAAGTGGAGTGAGTGATGCTTCACAAATTTTGATGTTAGATTTTTTACCAGCTTAACTGCTGAAGACTGAAATTTAGGCTGGAGTTGATGTGGACTCCCAACATACAAAGATGATTATCTGTCCTATATTATTGGCTCTTCTTTCACTACATGAGGTCTTTTAAATCTTAGATAATCAAAATAAAGGGTCCCAGTAAATGATGCTACTTGATCTCACAACTTTCTGTATGCCACTAGTAAATAGCATTCAGTTTTGTATTATATTTCTTGAAGACCATGGCACATTCCCTAAGTTTGTTATCTTCTGAAGATCTCTGTGATTCTTAAGCAACAGTTCACTGTACAAATCACACTGGAAAAGACTGAGGCAATTTGTGAATGTTCTGTATTGGCAGGGGACTAAAACCTCGACCCCTAGCTAGCCCTGTTAAAGTGCCCTGAGAAAGTGCTCAGCCCGTTGACTAAGTGCTAAGAGGTGCTCTTTCAATTCCATTCATTCAGCTATGCCCAGAGTATCTTGTGTTGCCTTCCAATTGTGCATCATCAAGCAAAATGATTTTTTAATTCTGAAGACCCATAAACCATTAGAAGCAAAGGATCTGATGAAGACAAATTACTTTTCCCTTGCAAATATGACCTTTATTTTAAAAAGTAATCATTTGTAATTATTGTAAATATATTTTAAATTAAATCTTGATTTGTTCCCAGCATGTTAAAAATCTCACTCAGGAGGGGCAGGTTTGTGGCTCAGTGGTTCTGCGTGAGGCACTGGGTTCAATACCTGGCACCACATAAAAAATAAATAAATAAAATAAAGGTATGGTGTTCATCTACAACTAAGAAAGTATTTTTTAAAAAGTCACATCTGTGTTTCCTTTCTATTAGGAAATTGTTTAAAATTAATGAGTGATTTTATGTCACATTAAGAAGAAGTAAAGTGATTCAGTTTTCTGTGAAACAGTTTTATTAATCAGAAAAGAGATGGCTGAATTTAGACAACAGGAATCAGTTTAAGTTGAGAAACTGGGTTACGTGACCAGTAGACTGACCCTTTGTGACGGACACAGAGGTAATCCAGCTGCACAATTTCCTATTTTATCTGGCAAATGGAGTCATATTGTTCTTGCTGCTCAATTTTGAGCTAATGTTGCTTTTCTTCCTCTGATAGTTTTGGGTCAGGTCACTGCTTAGTTTTCTTTTTCTTTACCAGAAAAAAAAAGAGCACTCAGAGGGCATGGGCTTACTGTACGTGAATGTTTTAGATTTCTCTAGAGGCTTCTAGATTTCCCCTCTCTTAATTCCGGTTACTTAGCCCTTAAGCGAAGTGCATGTTTGTACACAAGGTAAAAACTTAGCCCATTAAATTGCTTTAGTTTCCCAATTTTAGAGTTCAGGAATTTTTTCTGCCTTACCTGGGTAGAAATATGGCTCACTATTTTGGAAGAATGCCCACTAAATTAGTCTGGGCTACAGCCATTTCCCACCTTGGGTAGCACTTGAGGGAACAAATTGTATTTCTTCCTAGTTACTGTTGTTCCTAAGAAACCATTTTCCCTGAGTCCCCTGGGCTCAGAACTCCTTGAGAACGGACGCTGGGTTTTATTTGCTTGCTTCTCCAACCCTGTTGCCAAAAGAATCCATTTTCCACAGCTTTAGTTACATGTGGCCATTGGTACCATGATGGTGAGTTTGGGGATGGCCCATTGAAACTCTGGCTGCAGGGAATGGTCTAGTCAGGAGTCCCTAGTTGAGCTCCCATGGCACTTGGAAAGAGGAGGGGTCCACTCTATGAATGCCCAGTTCAGAACTGTCCCACATGGATCCCTGGCTAGCTGAGGTATCTGCATGAGTTCCAGCTCTGTTCAGAGCTCTCCTCAGTTCTCAGGGCAGCTAGATGGGGACTGAGGGGTAGTCCTGCCCCATCACCACTTCATGTGCTTTTTCTACAGTTGTCCATATCCTGCAGACATGAATGCTGTGTGTATTTGTGTGTGGTGGAGGAGGGGTGCTGGGGATGGAACTCAGAACCTAGCATATGCTAGGCAAGTGCTCCACCACTGAGCTACAGTCCCAGCCCAGTATAATTTTTTTTTTTTTATGTTGTAGGAAAACACTGGCATAGTTTGTCCTTTTTTCTTTCACTGGTAGTGTAGGCTGAAGAAGCCAGGCCTCCCTAACCTTTTGCTAGATCTTCAGCTTTCCATGGCTTAGCATGGCTTAGCATGACAATTGCCCAAGTCACTTGTCTGCCATGGAACACAAATCAACCCACTGTTAATAGAGCAAAAATAGAACAACACAGATTTTGGCAGGAGTTGGTGAGTCAGGATTTCATAGGTGTACTTCCTAGATTTAAAGCCCACCAATCCATAAAATGCTCATAACTTCCTACTAAATGTGTTCTGAGAGCTCAGTCTTGGCCTCCACTTGCCTTTTTGAATAATCTTGATTGAAAGGAAACAGCCTGTCTTCTAGGGACCCCCTTAACTATATGTGCCCTTTGCCAGCCTTGTGAGCATGGCTGGACCAATTACTTCTTGTGGCTTTGTGTTTTTGTTCCCACTGTGAATTTACAAGATGGGTTGGATAACTGAATGAACTTGCACCAAGATGCCAGTGGTGTGTACACTAAACTTTTTCTGTTAGCTTTCATTACAGAGATGGAAATACTACCAGCCTTTCACCAACTTATGCTCCCTCACATTTATAATACATACTTCCACTCAGAGTTAAAAGGATCTGGAAGGGAGAAGAACTAGGATATTTTGCATTAGAGATTAAGTTGAATTGAAATAAACATTCCTAGTATCAGTTAGCAACTAGTTGATTGTTGATACACTTTAAAGTTGCTGCTTACTCACCTGGAGAATTCCAAAATTTATGTAAGAAGCTGATAGATACACTATTAGTTTCTAGACTTTTGTGTGATTATCTGGCAAATATAAAGTAAAACTGCCATGTCAGTGGTAGGCTGAGTGATGTTTCTGACTTGGAGAAAATATTGAATCATGAGAGTTTACCCTAATGCACCAGCCCTTGAGACTAAGGTAATGATGCACTGTCCCAGAAAGTACTCTTGGCTCAAATATACTACCCACAGAAAATTTCGAGGTCCTGTGATTAAAATTACATTGCACATGTCCATGACAAGGTCACTCCCTGTCAGACCCAATTCAGGGTAGATTTTAAAAGTCTCCACCACCACCTCCCTGGCCTCCACTCCCATCCCTAGCAGCTGTTTCTTGTACGTAAGCCGTTGTGACTTAGGACCTCCACCTGCTGAGGTAGAACCAGTGGAGGAGAGAAGGACATCACCTGCTGCCTGACTCATAAGGGAGAACCAGCCCTGGAAGGAATGGAGTAGCCACAGCCAAAGTCTGATGACAGGCTCCTGGGTGTACCTGGAGCCACAACAAAGACAGGCAGAATGGTAGCCATAACACCCTTGCCTTGAGGTCCTGAAAAGAATGGGTGCCACAGAGTTGTGTGCAATGCCCTGTACCCACCACAGTCTAGAAAGCAGCAACTTCTTTGCTGCAGCCTGTTCAGAAAACCTGTCTATTAAACCTGTCCTTAAGACATGATTATCTGTCCTGTAACATGTAAATGACAAATTACTGTTATCACCCACCCTGAGGGGTCGTGTGTGTGTGTGTGTGTGTGTGTGTGTGTGTGTGTGTTAACATTAAGATAAAGCCTTAGGGGAACAGGGATGTGATTCCAATAAAACAAAAAATGTTGAAACAACAGCTCTGTCCCTGTCCACAGAGGTGAGGCTGGCCCATGGCTTCCAGAGTGTGATGCGCACAGGGTGGAGGGATTCCAGGCTATGGGCCTGTGGATTGGGAGTGACTTGAGCTCAGTCAATCTAAACAGGATGGGAAACTGAGGAGAGGAAGTGGAGTAGATGGCTGGGATCAGATTCTAAAGTTGCCTGCTATTTCTAGGGCTGGGGAGAGCAGAGGAAGTGGTCTTTGTCCTGCTGGACCCTGAGTCCATACCACCCAAAATAGCAGTTAAGTCTCCCTCTTGGGCCAACTTCTTCAAGGTGTTCCTATTCTAGTTGGGAGGGTGCCCTGGCTCTCTGACTTCCCATTTAATGATCCCAACTGTGTATCTGGAAAGTCCTGCTTGGAGTTCTTTCTAAAGGGGAAATTACGGTTTGTTTTCCTTCTCCACCTGCTATGCTGTAAGCCTCTGAAAGTGAGGGATCTGGCCTTGCACTTTGCATCCCAACAACTAGAATAGTGCCACATGTAGTCACTGGCTGGCAGGTGTTTGGTGAGTGGGGAGTGTGTAGCCCACAGCACTGATACTAGGAAAGTACGACAGAAACTGAAGTTTGATAAGTCCCAGTACCTACTGTGTAAAGCCGGGTTCTCATCACCACCCTGTGAGTTACTTCCGATTATTTCCAAAGATGAAGAGGCAGACGGTGATTCTTCTGACTCCCTCCCTCCACCCCATCCCTTCTCACCTTCTCAGCAGGAAGGCTTCCCCAAGCTTCTGAGCTGGCATGATTCATGCTTCCTAGTGTTCCCACAGACTTGCTTTATGACACACATCTCTACTGCCTTGTTCTTTGTGTGTACCATCTTCCTCTGAGTTCTGAATTCAGGGCTGTGAAACCTTCTGAGGATGTGCACAGGTGGCTTTTCCAAGGAAGAGGATCTATGGCACTACCACAGTGTCCAAGACGCCTATAACACCAATAGTGTCAGGGGCTGTGCGTTAGGGAACACTGTGAGAGTTCCCCGGGCCTTCAGCAGAGTGCTGCATGTGCTGTGCTGAGTGGTGACATGAGTGTGGCACACTGTCTCCTGCCACCTGGACCTCTGTGTCCCTGCCTGGCCTTAATTCAGGTTGGGTAAGATTCAGAACCTGTTTGCTTTTATTGATTTTCTCTCTGTTTTAATCAGTTTTACCCAAGACAATCAGCTTATAAAGAGGAAAGGTTTATTTTGGCTCACAGCTTTAGGGGTTTCAGTCCAGGATTGGTTAGTCCTATTGTCCTAGGTGTGTGTTGGCACATGATGGCAGGAGCATGTGGTAGAACAGAACTGTTCATCTCATGGCCAGGAAGCAAAAGACAAAAAGAGAGAGAGGGTCCCAAGATCCTCTTTAGGAGCATGTCCCCGGTGACCATAAAACCTCCCAGAAGGCCCTACAGGCTCCACCACCTCCCAATAGCACCATGCTGGGGACCAAGTGTTTCACCTGTGGACCTTTGAGGAACATTTCAGATGCGAACCATAGCACTTCCCTAGTTTTCATTTCCTCACTTAACTCTTGCCATGTGGCTCCTGTCTTAAATGCAAAGATTACAGGAAGCAGAGAGTTTGTAAGCTCACAGGGGCTTTGAAGAATCTGGTGCTGCAGGTTAGTGGAGAGGAGAGGGCTGCAGGGCTTGTGCACGTGCCCCTGCTGGTGATGACACTGGACCAGGCTTGGGTGCTCATCATTGCCATCCATTCACTGTGTTCCTCTCGGCCCTAACTTCTCGCAGGCTCTCAAGTTCCAACATGTAGCTGGCTCCCTCTGCCAAATGGGCTTTGAAGACAGATCCTCAGTGCTCTGAGGGGAAGCAACAGCCACACTGAGTGTCCTGGTGATAAGCCATGGTGTTACTGCTATGAGGGGGCTCCCCTGCATGAGAAAACCACCAGGAGGCCACTGTACGCCTGGCACAAGGCTTGCAGAGGCCCGTGGCCGAGCAGGGTGGGGATGCCAGCACCCGAGTTCATGCCTTTGGTCGGTTGCCTCATCCCTGAGCCAGGCTGGCTCCCCAGGGTGTTTAACTCCTCATTGCATCCTCTTCTGGACACCTTTGTGCATTAAGATAAAAGGGCTAGTATATAGGCTCTGGCGTGGAACATCTAAACCCTGCATTATACAAGGATCCTGATGATTCCTTTGAGAATTCCATAGAAATTCTTAGTCACAGAGCCTATAATTAAGTAACTCTGGTTAGCTTCATGGAAATGCTTGATGTTTAGGAAGCTATTAGGGTCTTAAAATTAAAAAAAAAAAATTTAAAAAGCCCTACCCTGAGATTAACTGATACCATTACTTCCTGCTCCATTTAATAATTGTTTTAAATTAAAAAGTACTTTAATCACCTTCTGTTTTAACAGGAAGTAATAAAATGCCTGCTTAATAGAAGCCAATATTTGCAGGATATGTAGGTTGGGATATTCCACAAGTCAGAGTATATATAATAAATATCCCCAGAGGAGTCCTGAGTCTGCCTAACCCAAGTGTAGGGTGCACACAAGATAGATAACTTATGTGATGTTAACAGACTCCACCCTTGCGTTCTTTCCTGAGCGTATTAATAGAATCCTGGGAGAGTTTAGAAATGATCCAGTAGAGGCTTCCTTGCTCATTCAGTACGCATTTTTTGACTCTGGCCATCTAGGGATCAGAAGGAGCCATCGCTGAACCCAGCTGATTGACAAGTGAAAGGAAGCAGGGTTAGCTGGGTAAGGCCAGGGTAGGCCAGTGTGTGCCAGCCAGCATGTGCCTTGGCATCACCCAGGAGGCAGGCTGCCAACGGTGTGTCCACTTTCCAAGTTCTAAATGGAGTGTGGAATTATGGTGCTCTACTGTGTATATTGGTGCAATTGAGCGAGCATCAGAATCCCATGGAGGGCTTGTTAAAATATTGCTAGTTTGTGTGGTGAAACACTTCTGTAATCCCAGCAACTCAGGAGGCTGAGGCAGGAGGATCACAATATTGAGGATCCTCAATTTAGTGAGATCCTGCCTCAAAATAAAAAATAAAATGGTCTGTAGATGTAGCTCAGTGGTAGGGCAGCCCTAGGTCCAAATTATAGTACCACACACACAAATTATATTTATAAATATATATATTTAGAGAGAGAGAGAATTTTTTTAATATGTATTTTTTAGTTTTCAGTGGACACAACATCTTTATTTTATTTCTATGTGGTGCTGAGGATGGAACCCAGCACCCCGCGCATGCCAGGCAAGCACGCTACTGCTTGAGCCACATCCCCAGCCCTTATATATGTTTTGATGGTTCCATCCCTAGAAAAGTGAAGCCTAAGAATCTGCCTTTCTAATCAGTGTCCAGGTGATGTGAATGCTAGTAGTCCTGGGACCACACTTGGAACCACTTCATTAGGGTATTTGGACTCACCCATGGCAAAACAAAACCAAACAAAAAAACAAAACTAAACTGAAAAAGAATCTAACATTCACTATAAGATATTATAGAAACCACCTACCTGATTCTCTATGAGTTGTGAATAAAAGTACTTCTGGTGATTCTTGGGGCTCACATGTAAAAACGAGTCTCCTGACTTTATAGGCTAGCCTTGGATAGTACTGTATGTGTTATGTTAACAAAGACTGCAAATCTTTCCTACCACATTACAAGCTAACTCCAAGTCTAGACCTCTGTGTCTCCAATTATCTTTTGCAACTACTTAATTTAATTTGGGCACAGACAAAACCGGTAGCCTGTAGTTCTGTTATCCTGCTGTTATTGTTCTTTAGCCTCGTTTAGTAGCTCATAAATAACATGTGTGCCAAACATTAATAATGACAGCCCTAACCTGTTTGGGGGTGGGGGAGACAGTGGCTCCAGCTGCCTCAGCCAGCATGTGCCTTGGCATTGCTCAGGAGGCAGGCTGCCAACCGTATGTCCCTAAGATCAAAGCACTGGCAGCATGGTCCCAAGCATTGATGGCAGAGAGAAAACACCTTGCCACATTCATTTGGCTGAAACCAAAGCCCCCCCAACCAAAGCAGTTAGAAGGAATCACTGCATCTACAAATCCTTTCCCAGCCCCTGAATGCACCCTGAGCTTCTTGGGGGCTAAGCTGATGTTACTTGATTTAAGAAATAAACAAATGAGTTAGCAGGTGAGGATACTCTGCAATGGCTGCTGCTGCTGCTGCTATTCCTGGAAGCCACTCTAAGAACCAGCAATGGGGAATAATCTCTGCACGGAATCTGCCTGCCAAGATAAAGAAATGTTTCCTTTTTCTTAAACAGCTGCTTTGTGGTGTAATTGCTGTACCAAAAAAAAAAAAAATGCACATATTGAATATATGCGATTTGGTGGGTTTGATTGATTTTCATATGAAGGTGGGAAGCCAGACAACCCTGAAAGAAGCGGGATGTGCAAAGTTTCTCCTCAAAGTATGAAGGCTGCTATTCATGAGCCAGGGCCTGCATCCAGCCTACCCCTTGCTCTGAAGCCTGGCCAGGCTGGTCTTAGAATGGCTGGCTTTAGGTCCACCTGGCCCAGTGCTGTCAATCTTGTAGCTCCATCCTGACAGCAGTGACAACTGGCAAGACAGGAGGGAGGAGGGGATCAGAAACCCTTCATCAGGCAAAAGTGTCTAAGTATTTTAATGGTCATCTTCTCCAACCCTTATATCTCCTTACTGTCCAACAGAATGTTTTTCCAAAGCAAAATGCAGCCAAATCCCTGGCCTACTAAGATCACAAACAATTCCTGATCTGTTACAATATTGATTTGATTTGCCTATTTGGGTTTGGGAGGGACAACATGAATGTGATGAAATAATAATGTTTTGGAAGTCAGTTTGTGGCTGTTTGTGCTATTTATTATTCTCAGAGCCTTCAGTTTAAATTTTTAAATCTTTTCCCCCCAAATGAAAAATTGCCATCTCACCTACTGGATTGTAAATTTTTTTTTGTGGGCTGGGTCTGTTTTTCCCTCACACAGCTTGGCATGTTACTCCTTCCTTGAAAGTTTTATTCTGTTTTAGTTGAAGAAACAGACTCCTTTGGTTCATTGGGTGGTTATTTATGTAGAGAGATTCCTTCCTCCCTCCCTCCCTTCCTCCCTCCCTCCCTTCCCTCCTTCCTTCCTTCCTTCCTTCCTTCCTTCCTTCCTTCCTTCCTTCCCTCCCTCCCTCCCTCCCACTGGGCACTGCAGTCATTCCTGGAAGAGAAAGGGGATAGAAACCTGCCTTCCCCACAGTCAGACCCTGGAAGAAGAGAGGAGACAAAGGCAATGAGTAATGCACACCGAGACAGTGAGGACCCTGAAGGCCACAGATGAAGGGCTGCTGCAGAACACCCCCACACACATCACCACCACCACCGATGTCTAGCTCTGTGTGCTGAGTCACTTGCCAAAGGCAGAAAAAAATGTGACTTGAGCATCCCATGAGTGAGGCCACAGTCTGGCTCTTCTGGTGACGGGTGGCACCAAAGACTGTAGGATCTCTTGCCCAGGATTAGGGGGATGAGCTAGAGGCTCCATGACCAAGACATACAGTAGGATCCTAGTGTTCCAGAGAAGCTGGAGGGGGAAAGACAGGCTCCTAGGACAAAGCTCCAGCTGTGAACCCCACAGGTGGTTTGTTAACATACTCCCCACCCCACCCTCTTACAATGGCTTATTAGGGGTGGTTTATGAAAAGGCTGGAATCTATGCTGGGGGGGTGGGCGTGCCATTCTGGTGGAGGCTTTAGCCTCAGCAAACTCACTTTGTGAAAGTGCAGCAGCTGTGATAAATAAGCTTAAGCCTCAGTAATCACTTTTTCACTTTTACCAATTACTCTGGGCTGCTTTGTGACAGAAGTTAATACCGAGTAAGAATTTTAAAGAACCCTCATTTTCCTTGTCTAATTAAATTAAAAACTTGAAAGGTGATTCAGATATTGATTTTCCCCCCATTTAGTCAACTGAAAATTACAGGGTCTTTTAGGAGTCCCAGTCACCTGATTCGCCTGCTCAGCCTCTGGGGTCAGGAGCCCTCACCCTCGGATGCACTCCTGCTGGCATCCCACCCACCAGATTCTTGTGTGCAGCTGTCCTTGGTGGGGCTCTCAGACCAACACTGCCCAGGAGAATTTGGGGAGGGTTTGCCTTGTTAGTTTTCCAGTTCTTGCACAAAAACCCATACCAGATGTCTTTGTCTCCAGTTTTTAAAATATTATTATTGATGTCCATGGATTTTTAATTGTTTTAAAATTGACATGTCTAAATTGTATATATTTATGAGGTACCCTGTGATATTTCGATACATGTGCACATTGTGTAATGTTCAAATCAGGGCAAGCAGATCTCCTTGATCATTTATCATTTCTTTGTAGGGAAGACATTCAGTATCATTTCTTTTAGCTTTTCGTGAAATACACAGAATGTTATCATTTTTGTAGAGTCACCCACTGTGCAATAGCACACAGAGCTGCTTTCTCCTAACTACAACCTAGTACTCCGTCTTCAGTTGTCAACATTCCCACATGAAGCAGTTTTTTTTTTTTTTAAATGGGTGAGAAATCAGAAAAGACAGTTGTTTCTGTTGTAACCAGTCACAGTATTCACCTGGGTTGAGGCCACCAAGACAGCATCTCTAATTTTCCTTCACAGTGAAGATCTGGATTATTTAACTGCTATTAGATCCTGGCAAGTTATTTTGGTGGTACCAACAGGATGCTGAAAGTTGAAATTTCGAATGCTTTCTTTATTCTCTATTCTTATGCCATCTTCCTTTGTTTCTGAGATAACACATGGGCATTAGACACTGTGACACGCTCTGCCCCTGACCTTCCTGGGACATAGGAGAGGCCTCAGGGTGCATAGGGAGCCTGGCCAATGGCTAGTATGTGAGTGAGCTGGCTTTGCCTGGACATCTGAGCAGTAATCACTTTTAAAGTAACTTTTTCTTGTGTAGGTTTCATGATTGAATCAAATGACTCAACAACATTCCTGCTCTATTTCCGGGTCATCTCTCCTGATACATATAATCATCATATGCTTCTTTAAAAGTCTATTTTATTTCAAAGTAAGCATATATCCTTAAAATATAACCCATGAATACACACACACACACACACATACATTAGGGCCATCCCAGAATGAGTGAGGGAGGCCTATGATCTCTGGTGAGAAGTGCTTCTGGATGAGGGACAGTATGTGCACATTAGGGCAAAAGTGAAAGCCCCTCCAACTTCCCTCTTGGTGTTACCTACATAGTGTGGGTTGTTTCAGTTCTTTCTCTGTGCATCTGTCTGTGTCACATTTAGTTTTATGAAATGATCTTTCTGCAGCTTGCTTGTCTCTACACACAGTCACCCTTTTATGTTAGCCTGTGCACATGTGCCTGATTCTTATTGATTGCTAAATGATGCTCCACATTCACTTTTTCTTCCAACCAATATACATTAAGCACTTTTCATATGCCACACACTTCTCTAGGGAAGCAGGAAGGAGTTCTTTATATTGTCTTTTTCTTCTGGATCTAAAGTAAGTGCCCAACCTATTTTAATCACTGTATCAAATGATTTTTACTTTTTCAGGCTGAAATTTGCTTGGTGTATATTTTGCTTTTTTGTTTATTGTCCATCTACATTAAAATATAAACTTTCAGAGAGCTCCCTCCTTGCCCACTGGTCAACAGCCCCTGTTTCTAAGCCCCTTCACATGCTTTATGTAATTCTTCATAGCATTTGACATATGTCCAGATGCCTGTATATATGACATGTTACATTATCTATATGACATCTATACCTATTTTTCTTTCTATCTCTATCATCTAAATGTATCTATCATGTATCCTTCTATAAAAATATGTATACCTATCATATATCTACAATCTATCTGTATCTATCATTTGTCTATCTATTATCCATATGCCTACCATCTATCTATCATATACCTATCATTTATCTATCTACCTGAACTATGGCAGATCTTCAGTAAATATTTGTAGAATGAGTTGAGTGTGGTGGTGCATGCCTGTAATCCCAGTGACTGGGGAGGCTGAGGCATGAGGATCTTGAGTTCAAAGCCAGGCTCAGCAACTTAGTGAGGTCCTAAGCAACTCAGCAAAACTCTGTCTCTAAATAAAATATTAAAAAGATGTGAGGATGTGGCTCAGTGGTTAAGGCCCCTGAGTTCAATTCCTGGTACTAAAAAAAATGTAGAATGAATAAATAATAGATAAACTGAAACCATCCTATAATGAGTGGACCTATAATGAGTGAAGTTTTGTTGTTGTTGTTTGTTTATTTTTGGTACTGGAGATTGAACTCAGGGACACTGGACAACTGAGCCACATCCTCAGCCTTTCTTTTACTTTTTATTTTGAGATAGGGTTTCACTAAATTGCTTAGGACCTGAAACTTGCAATCCTCCTGCCTTGGCCACCAGAGTCACTGGGATTACAGGCATGCACCACAGAGCCCAGCTGAGTACAATTTTTTCCTTCACTGTCCTGAAGACTGACATAAGAACATTTTCTTATCATCTTCGTAACCAACCACGGGAACCAGGTAGTATTTTAACTTACTTGATTTTTGAGCCATCCTCATTGATCCATGCATGGCCCTCTTCCATTTTATTTGTTCATTTATTAATAATACATCATGTACATGAGGCTTTCACACAAATCATGAACTGGAACTGACATCTACTTCCACTGACATCTGTGCTCTTCTCCCAATCCCAAGACATCCCCTGTACCAGGCATTTTTATTTTGATTTTAGAAGCACTTGTTTCCTTTTTTCCCCCATTCCTAGTTGTTTTAGCATGCACAGTTATATACTGGCCATATTTTCTCCATTATGCTTTTCAGAAGACAAGATAGTAGAATGCATGGCTTTAATTAGAATAATCTTTTCCCCAACTTTTAAAAGAAACTTTTAGTTTTAAAATATTTCCCTTTTATTTACTTTCTCTTTAAAGGTACTTTTGTCAACAAGAGATCATTATTTAAGCCAAGGTAGAGTTGCTACATTTAAGGTTCTGTTCAGCTCACCTTGTAGATATAAAGATTTGGAACTTCTGCAGGTCCTAATACATATAATCATCATTATTTTTTTCTATTCTGTTTTGTTCTTTACCCTGCTTTTTCATATGAAAGCATTATACAACAAATACCTCCATGTAGTTCCATTAATTGTGACAATTTTTACATCATTGCTTTATATTTTACATCATTGCATCATACGTGTGTATGTGTATTTTTTATGTGCTATTTACAACTAGGAATGGAATCACCATATGACTCAGATATCCCACTCCTCAGTATATATCCAAAAGATCTAAAATCAGCATTCTCTAGGAATGCAGCCACATCAATGTTTATAGTAGCATAATTCACAATGGCCAAACTATGGAACCAACCTAGATGCCCATCAACAGATGAATGGATATATATACACAATGGAGTTTTGATTTTTGAGCCAAAAAGAAGAATGAAATTATGGCATTTGCCTGTAAATAGATGAAACGGGAGACCATCATGCTAAGTGAAATAAGGCAGTCTCAAAGGTCAAAGGTCAAATGGTTTCTCTGATATGTGGAAACTAGTGTAAAACAAGGAAAAAGAAAAAGAGGAGATTCCATCAAAATAGAAGAAAGACCAGTGGAAGAGGAAGTGAATTGAGGGGTAGAGAGGAGGAACACCACAGGGAAGAATGTGGAATGGATGACCTCACTTTTCTGTGTACATGTATGACTATACCACAGTGAATTTCACCTTTTTTGTATCCACAAGTCACTAATTAAAAAAATAAAAATTAAGTAAATAGCAGAATGATCGATAGAGTAGAGAGAAAGGAAGAAATGGAGGGAAAGGGAAAATAGTGGGCCTGAATTAGAGGAAATTATATTTCATGCTTTTATAATTATGTCAAAATGAATCCTAACATTATGTATAACTAAAAAGAACTAATAAAAAAAACAAGCTATAGACATCACGATACTTCACCCTATATCCAAGATAACCACAATAACAACATGATTCCTAAGAAAATAATGGTAATGCCATTAAACCAACAGAGTCCATGTTCAAATTTCCCCAGTTGGCACAAGACTGTCTGTTATGATTGTTTTGCTGTTACTTATTTAAACCAGGATCGAACCTGGGTTTACACACTGTGTTTGACTGTGTCTCTTTGCTTTCTTGTGTTCCAGAAAGTACACCCTACCTATTTAAAAAATATAATAATCTTAGGAGACTGACTGAAGGGTCTGAAAGAGTCATCTTGGAGAACGTCCCACATGCTGGATGTGTGTGACTGGTTTCGAGTTTCTGTTCCCCTACCTTCAGTATTTCCTGTAAGCTCAAGTTAATCTGGCAGCAAGGCTGGGCCCAGGGTCGACACTTGGCCAATGTGCTTTCTGGTTGATGCAGGGTATAGAACACACTTTCAGAGCCTCTAAAGGCAGTTGAAATTAGACAGCTGCCAGTTTTGCAGAATGACGACTAATCGACTCAAGCATTAAACAGGAAAGAATCATTTCTATCTGAGGAAAGTCCTAATGAGGAAAACATCTGGCCCCTTTGCACAGGCTTGGAAATGCTGTGTCCCTTCCAGGAACTAGTTAGGATTGCTCAGCACTTGATCTGACTTGCATTTTCCTACCTTCTGAGGCATCCTGGGCCCGCCACCCAATAGAGACCAGAACCTGGGGAAGCCTGTTTTTGTCTGGATGGAGGATTTTGTCCCTCATTTTGTTACACCATGGTAGGGTTTTGTTCTCTTTCTATTGTTGTTAGTTTTTTTTTTTTTCATTTTTTTAATTTTTAAATGGGGGGAGTGATGCTCACTCTCATGCGTGCACATATTCTGTTTCCATGTTTCATCTCTCAGACCAATAACTGAATCACCAAGTAAATCCATAGCCCAAGTTGGTTAATCCACAGGGTTGGAGCTTATAAAACTTACTTGAAAATTTCTTTCCTTAGATTTTTAAATGTTGTGGCTCAGCCTGGCTTGTGTTTATACACACACACACACACACACACACACACCCCGCTCACAGGCTCACAGAAAAGAGGGTGGGAAGAAAGTGGAGGACTGAGGATCTGTGCTCCCATTTAATCTAAGTGATCATTTCTAGATGCCATTTTGAAATCGTTTCCTTCCTGTGGTAGGAGGCTCTTGGACTAAAGAAACCCATCTTTCCTGGCGTTGTGAGTTATCTGGGTCTGAGAAGGAGAAATTGTGAGTGTGGAAGTGTGGGGCAGCTGGTTCTGCTGTGCCCTGAGCCCTGCAATGGGTCCTCCATTGGCCATGGATTCCTCCTCTATCTAGATGAGCCCTTGGGGACTTTGGTCCTGATGGCCTAAAAGCTGTGATTACTGGAGAATTGTGACTCTGGTGCATGAGTGCATGCATCTGTATGTGTGTGCTTACTGTATACTCCATCCCATCTAACTATTCCCTGACTCCAGGAGGCAGGCACTACATTACCTCAGCACTGAGATAAGGAAACCAAAGCAAAAGGAGACTGACTTGCCCAAAGCCACATGATGAGGAAATGATGCAGGTGGGATGGTGACCCACGTGTGTTTATCCTGGAACTTTCGAAGGCTCCTCTGCAAGCCAGATGGCACTGCATTTAGTCCAACTAATCCCTTGGGCCAAGTCTGTCAGCAGGACAGGGATTTGCTTGGCCCATCATGTGTGTCAGAGCAGGTTTCCCTGCTGCGTAAACTGAGTCCTGATGCAGACAGGCTTTTGTAAATTGAGCTACACATTTGATGAGCATATTTTCTGAATGCTAAATTAAGACTTTCTCTTAATGGTTTTGATACTGTTTGGGGATCTAGGAAGCATCTCATGAAAGGGTATTTTTCTAGCTAAAATTTGAACTTCTGGTACATTTTGATAACTCATGAGAACTGAGGTTTAGAACATTTGGAAATGTGACTTTTTTTGGAGAATCCAGGGTGTTATGTCTCTGTGTTAATTTACTAGGGCTGCCACCAAGTACTAGAGCCTAGTGACCTGAACAGCAGAAATTTATTCTTTCACAGTTTTTGAGGCTAGAAATCCTAGATTGGGGTGTGGATAGGGCTGGTTCCTCCAGAGGTAGTGAGGAAGAATCTGTTCCAGGCCTCTCTCCTACTTTTGGTGGTTTGCTGGTGATCTTTGGTGTTCCTGGGCTTGTTGAAAAGGCATCCAGTCTGTGCCATAATGTTCACACGGTGTTCTTTCCATGAGTGTCTCTCTGTGTCCAAGAATCTCCTTTATATAAGGATACCAGATCCATCAGATTAGAGCCTACCCTAGTGATCTCATCTGAGCTTGGTACAGTCTGCAAAGACCCTATTTTCTAATAAGGTTGCACTCCAAGGTACTGGAGATTATAACTTCAATACATAGGGGGCATAGTCCAGCCACCATATTAGGCCTCCCTGGTCTTGACCTTTTTGGTCTAACCAACCTCTACACATCCTTGGACACTTGATTTAGATAGGAGGGGAAGGGCAGGGGCTCAGCTTTCAAAGTGTGCTCACTCAAGTGATAAGCAGCTGCAGGGATCCATGCTAGTGGGGATGGGCATGGACATGAGTCCCTCAAGAAGAGAAGAAGGGGTGAGCTGTGTCATGTAAGCTATTGTCTCAGGAGCCATGAGCTAGGCCTTGCGGCTGCCAGCACCAGCCATGTCATTAGGCTGTTCAGAGGGTGTTATGGCTTGAATATCCCTTTAAAACTCATGTTGAAACTGAATTGCCATTGTGACCATATTGGGAGATGGGACCTTTATGAGGTGGTTAGGTCATGAGGCTCCACTTCATGAATGGACTAGTGCTATTATCATTGGAGTGGGTTAGTTATCAAAGTGAGCTCTCTCTCACATAAATGCTCCCTCTTCATGTGATGCCCTCTGCCATGTTGTAATATTAGCAAGATTGCCCTCACTAGAGGACAGTGCCTTTGATCTTGGACTTCATGACCTCCAGAACCAGGAGCAGTAGATTTATTTGCTTTACAAATTACACAGTCTATGATATTCTATTTCAGCAGCAGAAAATGAACCAGGGCAAGGGGCCTATCCCTATAGCCTGGGTCTGAGCTCTGATACTAAGACCCACACCTGCAAATGAAAGGCCTGATTTTTCTTTTCTTTTTTAATATTTATTTTTTTAGTTGTAGTAGGACACAATACCTTTATTTTATTTATTTTTATGTGATGCTGAGGATTGAACTCAGGGCCTCAACACGTGCTAGTCAAGCGCTCTACCGCTGAGCCACAACCCCAGCCCAAGGCCTGATTTTTCTATATTGAAAAAGGAGCTCCTAGGCTTCCTGAGAGCTGCCAGATGAGCAGGGAAGGAGGCGGACATGTCAGCCTTGGACCCCACTACTATAACATAATTTAAATATTAAAATATATGTTATATAATTTTAATGGTAATTTCCTGGAAGTCACAGAAAGTGATAAGCCCTGCCAATTATTGTTGTTTAAGCATTCCCAGCACCAAGTTGGGGGCAGGGATGGAAAGAATCTCAAGTTTGATGAGTCCTCCCCTAGCCAGTGACTTCTCCAGAAGTGCTGTGGGGCAGAGAGGTGAATTCCACGTGCCAGTTTCTACTGAGAAGAACTTTAAGGAAAGTCAATTTGTAAGTCAGGTAAGGCACCATGGGTGCCCTACCTATCTCTGGGAGACTCTAGGGTTCTCTGCAATTAGATGCACCTATTCAGTCCTGTTGTCTGTGATGAGACACATAGACTTATCACTTCTCTGTGACTTGGTTTCCTCACCCAGACAGTCACTGGACTTGTACAAAGAGGACTCAGATGAGGTGTGTCAACAGGCACTGCTGAATGGTAGCCAGTGAGCAAAGCAAACTGCAGCCAACAAAATACTGACCTGTACCCTGCTGGGCCATTCCCTCCCACCCCTGCAAATCCATATCCTTACATAAGGAGGTAACGGGCTCTCCTAAGATACTCATGACTCTAATTCCTGCAATCATCCACATACTCCTTGATTTTGTTTCCATTTTAAGAGGAATTACCCAATAGAGGTTGGAATTTGTTTATTAGTGCTCATTTGTGCACATCTGCAAAAAAAGGGGAGACCAGTTGGAGACAGAAGTATTTCTTAAAACACACACACAAGTGCCTTGCTTTTTGTTTTGTGTTTTTGCAAATGAGTCACAGTTGCTACCGCGTGATCTGTTGATCATTTGGATTACCAAATATTTGAAAGTCTACAACTCAATAGAACAGTGATTTTAAGAGACACCATCAATTTAGTAACAGATTGTCCTCAGAAACAAAGTGGGGATTGACCCTTTCATCTCCATGTCCCACTCAGAAATCCTTTACCCATCCATTGGAAGAGACATCATGATTTCTGAAGCATTAGCAAGTGGGTAAAATGCAGACCTTGAAATGGGGTATGTGTTAGCATTCTGTTGCTGTGATAAAATACCTGAGATAAGCAACTTAAAAGGAGGAAAGATTTCTTTTGGCTCACAGTTTCAAAGTTCTAGTCCCTGGTCACCTGGCCCCTTTGTTGTTGTTGTGGGTCTGGTGAGAGAGAACATCACGGTGGGAAAGCTGCTCATCTCATGGTGGCTGGAAAGCCAGAGTGAGAGGAAGGCAGCAAAGTCCCACTATGTCCTTCAAGGGCACACACCCATTGACCCACTTCCTTCCACAGGGCCGTTCCTCATAAGGCTTCCACCACCTCCCAATAGTGCTACCAGCTGGGGACCAAGCCCTCAACTCATGAGTCTTTGGGTGCCATTTAAGATCTAAAATATAATGGTGTATGAATTTGGACCATCTGCAGTGGGGAGGAATGGCCACCGCCTCATTAGGGGTGGGAGTCAGAGTAGGGGCTGCTGTTGAGTTGGGGGTTTGAAAGAGTCCTGTGGGGCAGGGGAAGAGCCTCATATGGCGAGGATCAACCCAAGTGCCCCTCAGAAAGAGCACAGTGTTGTCCCTGTCTCCATGCCCAATTTAGGAACCCTTGCCCAGAATTTTTTTTTTTCTTTTTAATCTTTATTCTTTTAGTTATAAAATTGACAAATTATACTTGTACGTGTTTATGGTATATAAAGTGATGTGATGATTTATGAATACAATGTGGAATAATTAAGTCAAGCTAATTAATATAGCCGTCACTAAAAATACTTATTTTTTTATGGTAAAACATTTGAAAGTTAAGTTTTGTAGTGATTTTTAAATGTACAATGAATTGTTATTTACTATACTTGGGACACTGTGCAATAGATTTCAAAGAAAAACCATATATTCCTCCTGTTGGAGGCTTTGTAGAACTTGGCCATGACTACCCCACTCCTCCACTCTCCCAGCCTCTACATCCACCATTCTCCTCTGTTTCTCTCAGTTCTATTGTCTCAGATTCCATACATAAGTGAGGACATATAATATTTGTCTTTGTGTGCCTGGCTTATTTTATCTAACATAACATTCTCCAATGCTATCCATGCTGCTGCAAATGACAAAATTTGTTTTTTTTTAAAGACCAAGTAGTATTCTATGTATGTATCTATATTATCCTCATCCATTCACCCATTGATGGGCACCTCATGAACATGGGAGTGCAGACATACTGACTTCAAATATTTTGAGTATATGCCTAGAAGTGGAATTTCTGGATCATATAGAAGTTCTATTTTTAATTTTTTGAGGAACTTCCATACTGGTTTCCATAATGCAAATACCAGTTTACATTCCCACCCAGTGCACAACAGTTCCCTTTCCTCCACATTTTTGTTAAAGTGAGGCCTTGAGATTTGCTTTGATCTGTTTTGTCTTGGCCAGCATTGCTGAGACAAGAGAACCAAGGGGCCTGTGATTGTCCCAGCAATGTGGTACCATGTGTGACCTCTTCTCCCCACTCTGCCTGCCCAAGGTGGGACTGCCTCACACCTCTGGTGCCTAGGTTGCTTTGAAACTGAATTTTTTTTCTTTATTTTACAAGCTGGACTTCCATCTCTTATATTCTAACATTTAATTTTTCACATCTTAATATTTTTTAAACAGGTTGTGGTTTAAAACTGATACCATCTTAGAATCTACAAATATAATAGTTGACTCATTCTGAATTCTCATGCCAGGTATGTGTCCTGACATTGCCCCTGTGTTGAAGTTCAAAATTCATGTTGGCTCTTGGGCTCTCCTCACTCTCCTTGGCATTTCAGCCACTTCCCCAGGCGAAACACTCTCCTTCACCTCACTGTCTCAGTGTACAGCCTCCGTGTGGCCTGGGTCCCCACCCCATTAAGACTCCTCTTTGCTGGTTGAATCCTGGGCATCCCACAGATCTTAACTGAGACATCCCCGTCCTCTGGGAAATTTTCTCTGGCCACTCCCAAATTAAGTGGGGAGTTCCTTTATTCCCGGAATCATCTGCTTTTCTTCCCACAGGACTGTGAGCTTCATGAAAGTGGGACCCTGTGTGTCTCATTACGTACCTCCTTTGTAACTGCCCTGCTTATACAATGGGCAGGTTGCCTTGACCCAGCCGCTGTCAAAAACCACATGGCACATCCTTTCAAAATGTACTCTACCTTAGTTGGAAATAGAAAAATTTGAGGTGAACAGCCAAACCTTGCCTATGGTATAGACACAGAAAGTTTTTCTTGGGTGCAAATTCTTCTCCTGACTCAAAGCATTCAGTCATCTGCCCTGTCTTCAAGGGCTGATTTGATGCTTCCTGGAGGCCAGGAGTCTTGGGAGATCCAACTAATGGATCTGCTCACCTAAAGGCTAGCCCCTGCTCTCTGAATTTGGTGGCTCCTTTTTAATTCTGGAAGTTGGCCTTGGGGAAGGGGGTTCTCAGAGATGGTCCAGGACAGTCCTCTTGGAAAGAGATGCTTGATGAAGCATCTCTTGCAAGAAAGATGGAGATGGCTTCTTTACCCCCATCCCCCGCCCCATTGAATCCTGGCCCACCTAAGAAGGAAGGTAAGTGACATCCTGAGTGCCTCTGCATATAAAGAAATGGCCATTTTGTCTGTGAACTCAAGGGCTTTGAATAAGTTAAACCACTTCCCCCAAAATGGGGTGTCTCTTGACTGACATTCTGAAGCTGTCTTAAGAGAGGTTTGAAGACGAGTATAATTCCTCCATATTTGTTTCCATTTGAAACAAGAGACTCTGACTTACCCTTTGATGTTTCTAGAAACATCCAGCGGACATTGTTGACTATGTTTTGTTGAGAGCTGACCTGCTGCAGACATAAAGTTGAGTTAAGGACAATGATATGTAGCCACCACTCAGAAACAATATGGATGAAGGCCAGAGCCTTGGAAAGAGGACCAATGACAAGCAGGTTCCCATGCTTGGGTTCCAGCAGATGTCCTTATGAAGCTAGACATGAGATACACATCTGAGGACAACCCAGTTAGGCTGCCCAGGTGCTGCAAGAGATGTGGAAGGCGAGGCTGATACTCAGAGGACAGGAGAACTGAAGCTGATTCAGGGAAAGGATCGTGTGTATTCTGCTTGTCAGGCAGCTGGCTGCAAAGGAGCTGTAGACTTTCCAACCTGAAGCCCTAGACTGTGTCTGCATAAATGAAAGATTATCCAGGAGAGTGTGGATTCGGCATCTAATATGGGAGGGAGGTGGGCACCACTTGGAAGCGTTGTTTTAAAGAGCTCTCAAAACAGCTTCCTTCTGCCATGAGGTGGTCCTGATATGGTAGGAGTGTGTCCCCTGGTCATTCTGTATGCTACCTTTGACCCTTTAGGGGCTCTGGTCATGTGGGGCCTGGGATAACTGTCCTGACCTGTCACTGGCTCATATGGACCACTGGCTCAGATGGCTCACCTCCCTAGAATGCTGGAAAGCCTGCTGAGCTCACTCCCAACCTGGAAGGCCACAGTGGGAAGTGACCGCGCCCTACCTGGTTTGGTCACTTTGGGGATTCCCTCTTTCCTTCTCTAGATTTTAAACCAAACAGACTTATATCTGAGTTTCCTCCTCAGGAAGGAGTGGGGAAGGGAGCTAATGTTTCCTGAACCTTCACTGTGGGCCAGGTACTTTAGGTATCTCATCCTTTGAAATTTATCCTGTGGGGTTACTTCCTTCTCCTTGTACAAAATCCAAGGGAGAGATGGGCTAGGCTATTTGTGTGGTCAGGTTGCCACTAGGAGAACTGACCTCGGTATAGCCTCATCTCAGACTTACCAAGGAGTAAACCCCGGTCCTCCTCCCAGCAGCCTGGGCAACACCCACAGGCCATCACTTGAAGGCACAGAAGTCATCTCATCAAAATATTCTGAGGTTCTAAACTGCTTCTGTTAGCCATCAGGATCCTAATCTCAACTTCTGTGGAAAAATTAGCACCTTGATAGGCAGAGGCCTCAGTGAGGACAGTCATTTTCAGGGGGTATGGTGCCAGAAACCAAGCAGCTCCAAGATGGAAGAGACAAAGATGGCCACTGGAGGATGAGGGTAACACAGCTGCTATAACAAATAGTCTTCCACACTTCAGTTGCTATGTTAGTCAGATTTCTGTCACTGTAACAAATACTTGAGATAATCAACTTAAAAGGAGAAAAGGTTTCTTTTGGTTCACAGCTTTGGAGGTTTCAGTCCATGGTTGGTTGGCCCTGTTGCTTTGGGACCTGTATGGCACACCATGGAGCATGAAGTGGAGCAGAGATGCTCACCTCATGGACAGATGCAAAAAAAAGAGAAAAAGGAAGTGGCTGGGGTCCCACTATCCCCTTCGAGGGCATACCCTCAATGATCAGGAGACCTCCTACTAGGCCCAGCTCTTAAAGTTTTCACCAACTCCCAATGGTACCAAGCCTTTAATCCATGTACCTTTGTGAGACACACAACATCCAAACAATAGCATTGACCTAGCACCATAGACCTTTATATGCCATTCATGTAATGTAGTCCAAGGCAGGAGGTTTTGACCAACAGGAAGTTATTTTCCATGTATTATGACAGGGGAATGGGCCTTTCCATCACATGTCTTTGCTGTTCTCCCAGGACCTTTGGCTTGCCCTTTGCCCTGCTGCTAAATGGAAAGTCTATGGGTCAAACATATCTTCTTCTTAAGGACCTCCACCAAAATGACACTCAGCATCTCTGCTTACATTCCACTGGCAAGAGTTAGTTGCATGGCCTTGTCTACCCAGATGGAATGGAGGTGAGAGATGGGGTGGAGCTGTCTCCTGGTGAGCCTGTCTCCTAAGGGCCTTCCCCCATTTAGATAGGAAGTGCACATTTTTTATGTACATGTCAGAGGGAAGCAGATGACTGTAGAGAAGGCTCCCTTAGAGCCACTTGTTGGAGGACAAAGAGAAGACCCCAATTGTGGGGAGATGTGTCAAGTGCACTAGTCCAGACTGAGCCCATTAATCATGAGACACATGTGGGTAGATTGTTCCCCCCTTCCAGCATTCTGGACTGCTGCCTACATCCTAGGGAGCCAACTTAGACTAGTGACTGTTGGTAGGGAGTGGTGAGGAACAAAAGTGAGACAGAGTATTCATGGAATGGTAGTTACAGCAGAATCCAATGTGGGAGTCCTTTCAGGCCAGAGGTCAGAGTCCTCAGCAGTAGCTGCACAGGCCCTCTCCTGGAGACAGCTGGAACCATGGGCAACCAAGCCTTCATCTGGGGAATGGTAACAATCCCCACAAAGGGGTCACCATAGTTCCTTTATGATCTTCCTTGGTCAGGGGTTTAGAAGTGACCACTCATAGATCCATCAAGGAAAGGAAATCACATGTAAGAGGTGAAGTGGTTTTGGATTTGAATTATGGTACTAACCAGAAGGACAAAAAGTTTGGAAATCCAGACGAGCGATTTGGATTTTAATCCTTTGGCATTTTCACAAGTGAGTAAATCAGATGACTAATATTTTACTTTCCGTACCCTAGAATTAATCTTTCTGATGTCTGTTTGGCTCCTTGGATATTCAAAAGACATCATCTTAGACCAGTTATAAAACTAAAACTATCTATAACCCAAGTGGGAGGTGATGGAAGTATAAGACTTGATGGGGGCAGAACAAGTAGAAAGGAACTATTCTAGAAACAAAAGAAAAATGGTTTAAAGAAAGGAATATTTGCCTAGCACTATGGGTAGTTCTTAGATATGTCACTGGGAGAAAAATTGAAGTTTAAGTACAGAGCATTTTAATCAACATGAATAAATGGTATTTTTCCTCTTCTTGATACCCCCACCCCACACACATGCACCCTCAGCCAAAAATGATATAATATGTAAAGCCAAAAATCTGAGTGGGAGAAAAACTTAATAATGATAATTAAGTGGGTAAACATGTGTTCTGCCAAAAGTTTAGCAATGTTGTAATCAACTGAGTAAGAGTTTCTCAGAGATATTCAAGATGAAGCCACTTCATCGTTCATAAGGAAAAAGAGAGAACTTTCCACTGAAGGCATGCAAGCCAAAGATGGGAATGTGCTGCTCTGGCTTTATTTGGAAACCCTCAGGATGGACCGAATGGGTGATGGAAAGGAAGAAATGGAAAGAACAAAACGGAAACTGCCTGGTGGAGCGAATACTTCCATGTGGCCATCCAAAGAAATCCTTGCAGGAAGCCATAGACGGGGAGACATTACATCACTCATCCCAGAATTTCAAGAGCAGGAAGGGCAAATCCAGGAAAAGTAGTTATATCACCTCTTCGTGCTGATGTCCAGAGAAGGAAGGTGCTCTATTACTGACAAAAACTTTCATCTTTTTCCCCAAGCAGAAATGTGTGATGGGAATATCTACCAGGGCTGATTCTTTGAGCAGCATTCCAGGGGGAAATGTCAAGCCAGCCACAAAGGAGGGAGAAGGGGAGAGGGAAGAGGGAGAGAGAGAGAGAGAGAGACAGACAGACAGACAGACAGACAGACAGACAAACCGTCAACAAAATGAAGGAGTGCCCTGGGGCAGTGAGTGTCTCAGGGCCCACTAAAGTATATAAGCCCTCAAGATAAACCAAGCAAACCCCTAAAGCAGGGGTAGGGGAGAGGCTCACTCTAAGCCCTTCTTAGCTGACACTCTAGGGGGTCCTACTCAGGGCCCTAGGGCCCTAATTAGCCATTGCTGTGAACCTCAAGTGCTACCCTGTGAAAGTGACGACACTACTCAGCAGTCCCCTGCTCTACTCTTTGGCTCACAGTATTAAGACTGAGCTATTTACATCTGACCCCTAGCAAACCTAACTTTCTAGCCTCTGTCACCATCCAGCTAGCCATGGGCACTATGTCTAAAACCATCACACTTCAAAACTAAGGCAAGTCATCTCTCACAACCTCTACTGCCTCCCTGCCCTCTGTCTCCTTCCCAGTGGACACAGCAGAAGGGGATTGAGTATCATTCTCCTCCCTGGTCTCTAAGGAGGGAAGGGCCCTGCTGAGGGAGCCTGCAGCCAGAGTAATTTCCAGGTGGCAGGAAGATGTACCCTATGTACCCCAGTGACACCAATGTCACAGAAACTATTGCAATGTGTCCCTCTAGGAGACTCATGGTCTATCTCCAAGTCGGAGAGGTCAGATAAAAATTCACCTGTCTCATGGCCTATATTCCAAGATATTGGGAACATCAAGCAAGGGGCTGTCAATAATGTGCCTGCTCCAGTAGCAGGAAGGGCCACAGATCCCAGAATTCCCCAGGGGACATGGATCCTCAGCATGCAAACAGCATCATGCAGAGTAGGAATATGCTTTCTCCTCTCCTCCCTCTCCCATATTCGGACTGTGGTTGGGGGAGAGGCATTGAGTATGACAGGGCCAGCCTGGAGCATCTGATACTGCACCCTTTCAGATGGGTAACTTTCAGCATGTCACTCTCCCAAGCATCTGTGTGCACTTACAAACACACCTGCACACACACATATACACACACCAGTTATAGAATGGGACCTAAAGGGGACAGTCCCTGATTTGAGTACTGCCAGTTTGTCCTCACTCATATCTGTCTGTCCAGTCACGCCAGTAGGTGTATCATAAATTTCTGAAAACCCTTGGGAGAAATGGCTCTGGGCCTGTTGAATACATGCCTCTGTCATAGTCAATGAGTATGGTGGATTCTCAGGACAAATTCAGTGTCCTTCTCTTGTGATTATAATAGTTCTATCAGCCCCCAGAGATGATGGGCCCCTGACACTGAAGCGCTTGGGAAATGGACCTGTAACCACTCTTAATCCACATGTTCCAATGGAGCCCACTTTAACACAGATTCCAAGCCAGTGTTTATGGCTTGACTTCAGATTCTTTCAAATGCATTGTAAATTGTGTGCCAAGAGGACTTTTGACAGAGAGATTTTATTGGATTCTCAAACCTCCCCAATTTTAAAGATAACTAGAGAAAGAGGTTAATCTATTCTAGGGAAGAAGGATTTTTGATCAACTGTGCAAGTAAACACAAAGATATTCAGCAGTTGTAGAGACAGTCTGTGAGAAGCCAATTGTAGTGACCTGATTAACATTACTTTCATTGCAATTTCTGGACTAAAAGCCTCCCTTGTTACCACTTTTCCTAGCCAAGTAGTGCTTTCTTCCAAATGCCTGGAGGTGCCTCTCAAATCTGGCACCAGTCAGAACCATGACGTGAGATACACATAACCTCTCCAGCTCCCCAAAGGGCCATGAAAGTGTGAGCTGCCACTTTGTAACCCCCTTCTTCTTCGACATTGTTTTGCAGATTTTTTTTTACAGATATTTAGACTTTATTTTGTTCTTGATCACATTTCTGAAAAAGATTTGAAGTTTCTGTTTTTGTCGAGATGCAGGGTGTGAATACTTTGTACGTCTTACAAATGTCATTTCACCAGAATGTTCAAGCAGGGCCCAAGATACTCACTAATCAGTTAATAAAATCATCTCATTCACTTGAGTGAGTCCAAAGGTTGCCCAGGGAAATGATTCCAGTTGCCTCATCTTTGACAACACATGGTGAGTGTCCTGCCCTCCATCTTTCAAAACAGCGAACCACCCCACGACTAATTTTGTTGATTAAATGGTTGGAATAGTTCCTCTGGGATTTGATGGCCCTAGGGCCACCACCCTAAGCTTTGCATTTTTGCTGATGACAAGAGGTAGGACCGTTTCAGTTTGCAGTGGTGCTTGGTACTGTTCGTTTGGAGTGTCCTTGATGTAAATTCGTTTTATTGTGGTTTCTCTTTCTCATCACTGGAGAATCTTAAAAATGACCTCATGCGTTTAGAGTTTTGATTATTCTCTGGTTTGTTAAGGTTTTACACTGTAGTAAAACCTCTTGAGTTGAAGAGGCCAGAAGGAGAGGTCCTGCAGGAAGCTTCCAGCTGGCCCTGCAGGGACATGCTCGCCTACATCGACTGGACATGGATTTGAAGATACATGCTTCTCTTCATGGAAGCCTGAGCTTCTCCAGCTCCTATGGAGGGTGATTGTGTTTGGCCTTGGCTAGGAAGGTCCCCTGTAGCCTTTTTCTCTTTTGAATATTTTCCCTAGGTATATAAATGGTCATGGTCCTCAGGCAGAGCTCTTGTTGAGACCCTGTATTGAGAGATGTGCCAAGTGCAGGTTCATATTGAGGTTTCTGTTACCAACTCCTCTCTGACTTGCCTGCTCTGGGCCATAACAGCCACCTTTGCAGAGAACAGGAACCTCAACTACTCCTTGTCATCTCACTTTCATTGCCCAGTGGAGTTTAGGACTCTGTGACTTCTTCACTCTAGCTTTTGAGCACAGGTGCCTCTGACCCCCAGCCCAGAGCCCTGCTGGAGCCACACCCAGAGCCTGGGAGCATAAAGAATGGAGGTCCAAGGGCTTCATTCGTGAAGATGGCAAGAGTCAGGATCAGAGCTTGTCACCAGGGCCAAGGACCAGGAACACAGCATCTAAGATGCAAGCCCTCTGGTGGATCTGGGATGACCCTAGAGAGCTGGATATCCTCCAGATGACTGTGGATGATGGGCAAAAAGATCTTTGGAAAATTCAGCAGACAAGTAAACAATGCAATGATTCTTACTATTTATCCTATGGATAAAAGTTAGTTGAGTGTCTTAACTGGTTCACACTCAGACATCATCACTGTGACCAATGTTCTCATGGAGAAGTAAGGAAAAATGCCCAGAGCAGCCATGTGAGGTGCCCAGAGTCCTCTGGACACTCTGTGGTAGAGCCAAACCTTTATTCCAGCCCCACTCAACCATGCCTATTACTCCTTTACCCACACGGGAATCTGCTCCATCTGTACATTGCCCTGACTCTCGTTATGATCACCTCTTTGTCTTCAAAGCATAGCAAATCCAGTGCCTTATACCCGAACTATATGGCTCTAGGACATTTGGAATACTCTTGTTTTAATCCTTTTCCCCTGCTCTAACAGAACACAACAGATTGGGTAACTTATAAATAAAACAAATTTACACAGTTCTAAAGGCTGGAAAGTCCAAGATCAAGGATCACCAGTATCTGGTGAGGGCTTTCTAGCTGCATTATCCAATGGTGGAAGGTGAGAGGGTACTACGTGGTGAAAGAGGATGAGGACAGGTAAAAGAGAGAGCCAAGGAAGATGGACTCACTCTTATAACAACCTACTCCAAGGATAACTAACCTACTTCCATAATAGTGGGTCTTAATTGTCAGAAGAGGCACCCTTATGACCTAAGCACCTCTTAAAAGCCTCACCTTCCTATATTGTCACAGTGGCAATGAAATTTCAGTATGGCTTTTGAATGGGACATCTAAACCATAGCACCTCTTTAGGAATCTTGAACTTTGGGGACATTTTTAAACTTAAAAAGCAAGAGATCAGATGGAAGAATTCAACAGGGCTCCTGACTAATGGTATCACTATGGATCATCTCTTTCTGAAATTCCCTCAACATTCATTTCTTAAGAGTTTCTGAGCGAGTCACATTCTCAACTAGCCCCTTAGTATTTGCTAAGGTTCAGAGACAGTAGGGACCCAGACTTTGGGCTCAGGCCAGTGAGCCTGGGCTGGTCTGTCCTCCACCCCTTGCACACATCCCTGAGTGTTTCTGACACCCCACAATCTTGGATAAATGCATTGAAATCATTCCTTGATTATGAGACAATGCCCTTTCTTAGGACACAGAGCCAAGCCAAGCCAGAAGGACTCCAGGGCAACTCAGAGTTTTATTCCACAGAACCAGAGTGAGGAGAGAACAGTGAAGAGAAGCTAGAAGGGGCTAGGGCATCTGTATCCTTTGACATAATTTCTTACAGGTGATCGCTGACCTCAGGAAGCTAGACAGAACCTCCGATTCTCCTCTGAGCTCTTCTTTGAGGTGTGCATCTACCTCAGACAGTAGGCATCGTCAAGCCCATGCTTCTGGCCTCGGCGAAGAGACAGGATTCGGAGGGTGTTGACTCCTGGGGGGGGGCGTCCCTTCTTTTGCAACTTCTCAGTGGCTCACATCCTAAGACACTTTCTGTGGCTGAATACATAGGAGTGTCTGCGACACAGTCTCTGTCCTGAATGATGGAACCTCACACTTTCATTTTACAGAGTCTCGGGGGTGAATACCAACTCCACAGTATTTATTGGGTAAGAACACACTGTTAAAAGTAATTTAAAGCATTACAGCTTTAACGGAGTTCCTTCCACATGCCCATGCCAGGGGGAATGCTGAGCATTTAACGTTACATCATAGAATTTAAACTTATGGATCATCTTAGGTAGGTGCTATGATCACCTCTACTTCAGAGAGAAGGAAAAGACCCGTTTCTAAGGGAAATGGGTCTCCCTGGGACACATTTCTGTTTGGGGAAATGACAGAACAAGCTTCAGACTTGGGTCTGTGTCACTCCAGCGTCCTCATCTTTCTCACACACCCATCAGCTTCGCAGTGATAACAGTGGCTGGAGGGTTTGGGGGAAGTGATGGTCTCAGATGGGTATCCATGGAATCCAGGCCTTTAGAATGAGCAGAACTGAAATAAATAGGGAAGAAAAGAGGGAACTCGCAGGTGGGCTGGGACAGTGGTGACAAACACAACTGATTTGATGAGTGACCACTTTGGGCCAGAACCAAGCAGGTTTAGGCTGGATGGGCATCGTGTGGGGGTTGTTCTGGGCATTCTACGGCAATTCTCATGCATGGACTCTGCCCATGAAGTGCCAGTTGCCACCCCATCCTTGTGATAATGACCATGTTTCCATGCATTTCCAAACATCCTCTAGGGCACCCCAGGCTGAGAACCATGGGAGTAAATGAGAGTTGGAAGTCTGGTTTTAGACTGTTATTGGGATCAGATGAAGGACCTGAAAAGCCAGAGGAACAAGTTTGGCATTGAGCCTGGAGGCCATGGGTTGATGAGCCAGGAAAAGTGTGTGGTATAGCAAAAGGGGAGGAACTGGAGAAGGAAGCACCCAAGCTCGGAGGACAGCAGACTCGCAAGGCGGCTGAGAACAACTGTGAGTCACCTACTGCTGATCCTTCTGTGGTCAGTCTTGTATTCACAGGAGAAAGAACCCAGCACCAGAACCAGCAGAGCGGGTAATGAGATAGAAGTGACGCAGCTCTTTAATCAACCTCTAAAGGCATCAGGGGCTCTGCTCAGGGTATAGTGGGTGTATTAGTCCATATTCTGTTTCAATAATATAACACTGGGTAGTATTTAAAGAAAAGTTTTGGAGGCTGAAAGTCCAAGAAGCATGGTATCAGCTCTGGCAAGTGCCCCCCAGTCTTTCACATCGTGGCAGATGGCATCATAGTAGGAGTACTTCAGAGACGGAGAGATCACATGGTGAGACAGGAAGCCAGGAACAGACTGGGAACTAACATGAGAATTACATTAATTCCCTGTAAGGGCATGCCCCTGGTGATCTAAGGACTTCTCACTAAGCTTCACCTCTTTAAGGTCCCATGACTTCTTACCATCACCACACCAAGGACCACGTTCTCGACACATGAACCCTTGGGAACACTTCTAAACCATATCCAAACCACAGCAGTAGAAAATGGAAACTATACACTGAAAAGTCCTACTACCCTAACATTACTATCAGGAAGGAAGGAAGGAAGGTTGGTTGAAGAAAGATGGCTGGGAGGCTTGACAATGATTCTTTCTTTCTTTTTTTTTTTTTATCCATTTTATTTAAACCGTCTCTGAGCCTGTATCCCTTTATCTAAGAGTCATCAGCTTTATCTTGTAAACTACATCACAGGACAATTTACAAAGGAGGAACATGCTGTACCAGCCATGGGTACTTGAGTCAGACATCTCAAGGAACTCTCAGAAGCTATTCATAGACTCTTAGAAGCCTTCGTCCTTGAACTATAGTATCTTCAGGCAGAGAAAAGTACAAGTTTGTAGGGCAGGGGACAAACCCCTCTGAGGTTCCTGTGTGAGATATCTGGGACTGACTTGGAGAGGTCAGAGGCGATGGCTGTTTCCACATGTGTCCTGAATGGTGACAGCTCCATTGGAGAATGAAAACTGATACTCAGATCCCCGTTATCCTTTAGGACCACTGGGCATCATGCTTTGGCTTAGAAAAGATCCCACAACTGCTTGCATTCCAGTTATCAGACAGCTTCAAGAATGATATGTAGTTTTGTTTATAAGGAAAAAAGCCAACCCCTGAGAAAATTCCCAGAACAATGATTGTAACTCATGACAAGACAGAGTATGTGAAGTTTTTCTGGCGCCTTGGCCTAGATTGTTGATGTAGGAGCTTGTGGGATTTTCTTTCTCATCCTCTGAGGAAGTTATGCTTATCCACCAAAATACTGATTTTTTTTTAAAAAATGAGATTTCATGGCTCTATGGGGAGGATTCAGAGGAATCCTAATCTAAGATTAAAGAACCTCCTCCATCCCATGTCAGCTGGGCTATAAGTCATCATTTCCCATCCACAGTGGGGGCCAATTTTGCCATGTGTTACCACACTGACCTTAGATTTTTAACTCAGAATAGGATGGTAAAATCCTTGTTTAATACGATTTTAAATTCCTTAAGTTGTACTATATCCACAGCTACATGACAGCAGAGCAAATATCATTCTGTATTTGGTGGGGAACACTACCCAGTAACATATCCCAAGCTTTCATCAGTTATGAAAAGGTTTGGCCATTATCTCTTCAAATACTGACTTTATCACATTTTTTTCCCCTGTACCCTCTGATTCCAATTATATCCATGTCGATCTTCTCACTTCATCCTCCATCCTTCAAATTCTCACTTTTTCCATTTCTTTGGTCTTTGCGCTTCACTCTAGATGATTTCTATGGACCTAGCTTCCAGTTCCCAAACTCTTTCTTCAGCTTTTTCTACTCTTTTCTAAAGCCTGTTATAAATTTTGACTCTTCTTCATTGTATGTGTGTGTGTGTGTGTGTGTTTAATTCCTAGAATTCTGATTTAGTTCTACTTCAAATTTGCTATGTCACTTTTTATAGTTTCTTATTGTCTGAAGATTTTTTAAGCTTTAAAAAGCTTAAGATTTTGGCTTGGGTATAGCTCAGTGGTAGAAAGTTTGACTAGCATGCATGGGTTCATTCCCAGTACCACAAAAGCAAAAACAACACAAAATAAAATCCCTTAGAACTTTTTAAGTGTAGTTATTTTATAATCTGTCTTATGATTCTAATATCTGACTTTTTCTGTAGGACTATTTCTGCTATTTCTATTGAATCTCACTCAAGGTGCTTTGTTTCCTTAATGCATGGTTAGTTTTTATTGCATGATGCTCATTATCCTTGAAAACTATTTGTTGGATTTATTGCTTTTCTTGAGGATTCGCCCTTAAACTCACAGTTGAAATTATTCTGAGACCATCCCAGAAATGTGTATTTGGGATACAAATCTCCGTATAGTCCTACATATAGCTGCAAATCTTCAGAGGACCCCTCTGCCCTCTTCTGCTCTGCTTAGTGCTTCAGCAATTTTCATCCAAGTTTCCCTGACTTGGATGGGAGGAGGAAATTACTACTGATTCATTCTTTTTTGAACAGTATAACTTTTTAGGTTCATAGTTTAGTGTGGCGACATTCTCTTATTATATTCCTCTCTTTTGACTTTTCCCCCCTTACCATCAGGGACCAACCATGCATGGTTCAAGTTTGTTGGACCAGCAAATCCCCATAGTGCAAAAGCAACTCTGGTATTCTTCTTCCCTCTCTAGGGAGTCTTTCTTTCTCTTAGATTTTTGACCTATTATGTCTGTAGATTGAGACATATGAAAGTATTAGTGGACTATTTTTAACAGTCAAAAAAGGCAAATCTAATATGTCCAATATTAGTCACCCTCTGGATGCTTTTTTAAAAAAATGTGTCTTCTATTTTATCTGGTATTTTTAATTGTTTGCAAAAGGAGAGTTGACCCAGATAATCTAGTCTGTCAGATTCCCAGAATGGAGTCTGACTTTCAGCTCTCCCTGCTGATGGTTGTGGGAAGACATTTCCCTCTCCAAAGCCAGCTCATCCATGCATGATCTCTGGGAACTTTCTCCTGTATATTACCTCCTCATCTTGGGTGACCACAGTTTCTCCCTTTCAGCTAACTCTTTCTTTTTTTGCCTTTATTGGCTAATAGTTCATGTTCCTCTCTTCACTGGAAAACATTTCCAACATGTGAGAATGACCTTCTCTTTCTTACCATCTCTCTAATTACTTCAGAGAATAAATCAGGAAACAGAACATGAGAAATGGGAAATAAGTGAACAGGAAACACAGCTGAGGGACAAAGGAATATTTTGAAAGGCTAATGTGAACAGAAATCCAGGATCACCACCATCTTGCCTGTGAAAGCAGTTGATCCCATTTGGAGCAGGAAGATACAGGGCCATAGGAAAGATATCTCTTAAAAAAAGAAACAATTGATAGATTGATGGGTGTGCTTAAATGTACTGAGAGAAGACTGTAGCCTGAGATGTTAATGGATTTGTAAGCAAAATGAAACAGTAACAATAATACATAAACACATACATGCAAACAAAGAAGCAAAGAAATAAACAAAATTAAACCATTATTAATTCCAGGGAAAAGAAAAGCCGAACAGCAAATGAAAGATGGCCAGTCATTATGTGTATGGCTCAACTATGTATAACAGTTGCATACTCATGACTATGTGAATGTAAAAATTGGTTCACTGTGATAGAGTCATATTAGGAGAATGGGAATATATAGGTAGGTAAGGGTTTATATAAAAGAGCCAAATTCTTATTCTCATTGTAGTAAGTCAACAGATAGTATCTAAACCTAAAAAAATAAAAACAACCAATATAAGCTTGTCACTTAAAAATATGGCATTTGAAAATGTCATAAGAAATGTCTAAAAGGTAAAAGTAGCTGCATCTGATTGTTCAGAATCAAAAGCAAATGTTGCAAAAAAAAGTGAGTGTAGCAAGAATCTGCTGTTTTCAATTATGTCTTGTAGTATCATTTGACTTTTAAAACTAATATGTGCTTTTATTACTAAAATAAAACAAGCTGGGCAGGGTGGTATATGCCTATTAATCCCAGAAGCTCTGGAGGCTGAGGCAGGAAGATCATAAGTTCAAAGCCTGCTTCAGCAACTTAGAAAGACCTTGTCTCTAAATAAAAAATAAAAAAGGACTGGAGGTGTGACACAACGGTTAAGCTCCCTAGGTTCAATCCCTGGTACAAACAAACAATATCATAAAAGTTAAATTTAGAAATGCAAATATTAGAATTAAAGAAAAAAGTATCTTTATATGAAAATGTCATGATTGATTGCATTTCTTAAAGGCCTCAGTGACCAATTAATTACAAATTATCATTGATAAGAAAATTTAGTGATCTTGCTGGATACAAAGTAAATATGCAAACAGTACCCTTTCTCCATATTAACAACATTGAGTTAAAAATGAAAAGGAAATGATTCTACTCATGTTAGTGAAAAGGATTGCCATTGAAAATATTGTATGAATTTTTTCAAACAAATGTAAATAATGTTGCAGAGACATATAAGGACAAAATTTTATAAAAACCAAAAAATGAAAAGCAATTCTAAATGGAATCCCACTGGCATATCTTGGAACAATAAATAGCTTTTAAAGGTAATATAGAAGAATAAAGTCTGAGAAAAGCCTGGGCCATTTTGGGAGTGGTTTGCTCCACCAGATATTACAACTTACTTTAAAATTGCTTTAGCAAATCAGTATGATGTTGGCACAAAATAATCACATAAGTCAGTGAAACAATAAAGTCCAGAAATATTCACATTCTCCTCATCATCTTTGGCTTGTTTCATTTCATTTGTTATAGACAAGTATTACTTCATAATTTAAAAAATTTAATATGGATAATTAAATGATGATCCAATGGTATATTTTTTGTTTCTATGTGTTTAAAATGTCTTGAAAATGGTATTTTTGTCAGATAAGCTTCTATTTTTCTGCATAGTTTTAAAAAAATAATTCCAAGGCTCATTGTCAAGTATCAAATAATCAAATATTTCTTCAAGACCCCATTCTTTTCTCTCCCCAGAGGAAATTTAGGGTGTATCTTTCCCACTTATCATTAAGATTGCTTTGCATGGTTTCAGACTGCCTGGTCCTTTTTTTATGGTCCCACAGTACAAGATGCAAAGGAAAGATTGCTCTGTATGTATTTAAGGATTTATCTCTTTAAAAACTTAAGTGAAATCATTCTATACTCATTGTTCCTCAACTCTTTACTTTTTGAAAATATAAGCTTTTTAAAAAAAATCAAAGGCAACAGAAATATAGATTATTAAAAATAAAAGTTTTTCCTTGCAAGAGCTCATCTCCTCGCCTACTGCCAACCTCATTTCTCTTGCCAGAGTGAGAGTCTGGTGAAGATCACTCTAGTTCTTAATTTTACAATATGCTTTTTTCTTGTACCTGTATAAATGGGTAATAATAAATATGCTCTTTTGAGTCTCTATTTTTTGCCTTTAAGAATATACCTTTGGTTTACTTCCACTTCTGTATATCTTGAACCACAGCATTCTTACAAAGGGCTGCACATTTCATGCTAGGAATACATCACCATTGATTATTCCAGTCTCATCCTATTAGACATTTAAATTCCCTCATATTAGCTATTTTGCCAGCAATGTGCAGTAATGTTCCTGAACATGTGACCTTTTGCATGGTATGGGGATTGGGTCAGATATATTTCTAACCATGAGATTGCTGGATTAGGGGACAGCTCAGTGCTCTCCATAACAGGATCCCTGTGCCACATGCCCACCAACAGTTTACCCCACATTCTAACCTGTGTGGCATGTCACCAGTTTTTTAAAATTTTTGCCTATCTATCAGAATTTTGCCTATCTATTTTAAAATCTACCAGATTTTAAAATGACATGTCATTGTTCAGATTTCCATTTCTTTGTGTGAAACTCAGTATTTCTTCTGTGAATTTTTTTTAATGTCTTTTGCCTAGTTATTCTACCAGATCGATTTTTTCCTCTTATTAGTTTTAAACAATTATTATAATTTGTAACATGAATTTGTCTTTTGGGTACATTACAGATATTTTCTCTCTCTCTTTGCAAATGGTGTCATTAATGTATATAGAACTTTAAAACATGTAAATAGTCAAATTTGTCATTGTTTTCTTTTATGGTTGATGAATTCTACATCTTGCATAGAAAGATTTTCCGCATATCAAGTATGAAAACCTCTGTGTATGTGTGTTTAGTACACTAAGCTGCATCTATATCTACTCTCTCTGTTTTTCTAATAATTTTATAATTTTTCTGCATGTGGTTCTTCAATTCATTTGGATTTTTTTATATATAATGGTGGGTTTGGCCTCTAAGTAGGTTATTTTACAATAGTAGTTAATAGTCCCACCTTCATTTACTGAACATTTGAGTCTGTTTCTTCTAATTTAAAATGATTTCTCTACCATGTACTACATTCCCAAATAACCATATCTGTTTTAAGACTTGCTGTTCTTTTTTTTTTTTTTTTAGTTGTAGATGGATAACATGCCTTTATTGGTTTATTTTTTTGTGGTGCTAAGGATCAAACCCAGTGCCTCATATGTGCTAGGCAAGCACTCTGCCACTGAACGACAGCCCCAGTCCCAGACTTGCTGTTCTTTTCCATCTATTTATCTACCCTGGTGTCAATACCATAATGTTTTAATAAATATACTTTTATGGAAATTTTTATATTCACCATGTCAAGAATATTTTATTTTTCAAACATTTCTGGTGTTTTGTCTGATATATTTTAAGTACAATCTATTTTGCAAATCCCATAGGAATCCTTTAGGATTTTTGTTGAGGTTGTATTCAATTTGTGCATTATTTTGGGGAGAACACATTCCTTGATAAAACTGAATATTGCCACTTAGGAACACAGAGTTGTCCAGATTTTTTAAAATCTCCTTCACTATATTATTATGTATTTTCATAAAGAATTGAAGATTTTTTAATTCTTTGTGGAATCATTGAATATGTTGCCTTGTTGTTTTGTTTAACAGTAATTTTTCCGATTATGATTCCAAATGGTGATTGCTGATATATGGGAAGTCAATAATTTTTTTACATTTGGGTAGGGAGGTTAAAGAAGGGGTGGTACTAAGAGTTATTCCCTCAGTTGCTTTCAAGGAGGCACTTAGACTCATCTTCATCAAAATTCTTTTGTAGAAAAAAAAGATAATTTATAGACTATTTTTAAAAACTCAAATTCTTTTATTGTTTGATTGTTCACTTATTAATTCAGTGATTCATAACTGGGAATGGGAAAGACATACCTTTTTGAGAGTGATAACAATATACCTCAGGGACTTCGAAATGTATTAAGAAATATATCATATGTATAAATAATACATGTACCATCTATATAGAATAAATAATATAGAAACTCTTATCTACCTGCCACTCAGCTTGATAAATAGAACATTAGTAAATCATTGATGACCCTTTGAAAGTCTTTCCCATCTCATTTTCTTCTCCTTTTGCAGAACTAAGCAATACCTTGAATCACTTATCATTTTTTTGCTTCTTATCATAAGTTTACTACATATGTACATACAGGGGCAATTTTTCAAACACACACACACACACATTCTAACACACCTCCCCTTCCATTCAAGCCCCTCTCATGAGGATGTTTGATGTCATTATGTGCCACGGTTATCCTGGGACTGTGTGGAGTACCCCAGAGTTTGGGGGTTTGAAAAAAGTCATTAAACCTTCATTTCTAATCCCTTAGAAATTCATCTTAGATTGTTGAAGTACTGGGATATATTTACAGGCTTTTCCTTCTATTTCAAGTGTATACTTCTTTCTCCAGTAGTTTTCTGATAGTTTTAAACATATCTTAAAACCAGATGTAGACAGGAACAAAAACTTTTTTATGTGGTACATTTTATTCCTTTATCTAGTAGTGCATTTTATTCCTTCTTCCCCCAGATTTTCTTCATCACTATTACCTTTTTATTCTTCAAGACCTTTGTGTGAATTTCAAGTCTGTGAGATCTCATAATGGAGGTGGATTGGATGTATATTACATGGGCAAGTTCGCTTGGGGAGGGTTTTCATCTTTGTAATCCCAAATATTCCCAATCAAGAACTCAGTATCTTTCTCCACTTGTTAAAATTTACCTTCCTCCAATAGAGTTCAGAGATTTTTAATAGCTCTGCTTTTTATTCCTAGTAAGTTTATTCCTATGGATATGTTAATTTTGGGTAGTATGGTAAAGGACATTTTTTTATATCTTGTTTCCTACAAAAGGCTTCTTTTGATTTATCTATATTCTTTTTTAATTGGAAAAATTTAAATGATTTCTTAAAGCTAACACATAATAATTGTACATATTTATAAGTCACAGTGTGACATTTAATACACATATAAAATGCATGATCAATTGGGGCAATTAGCACTTCCATCACCTCAAATGTTGATAAATTTTTGTGTCAAGAAACTATGAACTCTCCTCTTTTTTTTTTTTTCTTAATGAAATACATAATCCATTATTGTAAACTTTAGTCACTCCACTGGAATGGAAAACACTAAAAGTTTTTGTTCCTGTCTATATGAATCTTGATACACATCATCCAAACTCCCTTTACCCTTCTTCTCTCTTCTCTTCCGTTATTCTACTCTCTACTTTGGTAGGAGCAACATTGGTTAGCTTCTACGTGTAAGAGAATGGGCAGTATTTCTCTTGCTGTGCTTGGCTCGTTTCCCTTGATATAATGTCCTCCAGTTTAATTCATTTTTGCTGCAAATTACAAAATTTAATTTCTTTTGTGATAGAATAATATTCCATTTTCTTATTCATCCATCTATCCACATTTTCCTTATTCATACATCCATCGATGGGCAGCCAAGCTGATTCCATGCCTTAGCTCTTGTGAATAGTGCTGCAATAAACATTAGAGTACAGGTATCTCTTATGTTTTTTTGTTTTTTAAGATAGCCAGAGGTGTCCATTTGATATTTTTCCTTTGTGCAGTGCTGGGGATGAAACCCAGGGTCTTGCACATGCTAGGCAAGTGCTCTGTACTGAGCTATATTCTCCACAAAAGGTGTCCATTTGAAAATGTTCCAATAAAACTGTTTAGTTGAAGGAGTCAGTGACTATCACATGCAAGTAATCAAAATATCTTTTAAACTGTAAAGTGATATATGGATGTTATTTATTCTTGTTATTGTTGTTTTAAAATTGTTCCATAGTTGTTAGCTAGTTGTATTTGTCAGAGAAGTCTATGTCATGCTGTAACAATAAATTAACCTTGTTATAAAGAAGCCTATATCTTGCTCACATAAGGTTCAGTGAGCAGTAGTTCTCTACCTGGTGACTCAAGGATCCAGGCTCCATCTATTTTTTGGGCTAGCTCACTGTAGTAAGAGAAGGAGGGATGGAGGGTGCTCACTGCCTTTTATTGTTCGTCTTGGTAGTAAACTCATCACTGGTGCTCACAGCTCATTGGCCAGAATTAGTCATATGACCTAAAAGCAAGGGAGGTGGGAAAGTAGGGGAGCTTGCAGAGGATAGTAGGTAAGCACTAATTGTTTCTGACACTGCAATGCGATCATATCAATTTCTCAGTGCCTTCACTGAGATGTGTTGGACTTAGAGGACTGGTCTATTTCCTGGATTTCTCCTTCACACCCTTTGTCTTTTCTACCTCTAGTCTTCTGTGTGTAAACACAGGGACTCGCTTCATCTTTTGGCTTAGTCAACACTTTTAATTCCTCATAGAGCCATGGTTTGTAAAGAAGCATCTTGCTAGGTCTGGGGTATAGTGGAAAGTTGCTGGCAGAGGCCATTTCAAGCCCTAAATGACAGCAAAGAAGACCATTTTCAGGACTCTTCTCTTCCTGCTGCAAGCAACAAAAACCCACTCAAACTTGACTTCTCTTTTGTCTAATGTACTACATACAATCTGTCAGGAAACCCTATGGCTTCTTCCAGAAATATCCCTTGGGTTTCTAATTAGATTTGTGACTCTCAGCTTTATTGGAGTACCATCAATTCACATATGGATTATGCAATAGTATCCTAACCATTCTCTCTTTCTCTAACCTCCAATCTAGTCTCTACAAAACAGCCAGAGGGCAATATGAATGAGTCTGGAGGACATTGTGTTAAGTGAAATAAGCCAGATATAGAAAGACAAATGCTGCATGCTCTCATCCATATGTGGAAGCTAAAAGTATTGATCTCATAAAAGTAGAGACAGAATAGTGATTACCAGAGGTAGGGGAGTGTTGGGAAGCGTTGGAAGGATAGAAGGAAGCTGGGTAATGGGTACCAAAATACAATTAGATAAGAAGAATAAGCTCCAGTCTGATACAGCACAGCAGAGTGACTATAGTTCACAATGATTTACTGTATATTTCAAAAGAACTAAAAGAGAGGATTTTTGAATGTTCTCAATTAAAAAAAATGATTGAGGTAATAGAAATGGCAATTACTTAGATTACTACCTAATTATATATATGCATTGAAATATTGCACTGTACCCCATAAATATGTGCAATTATGTCTCAGTTAAAAATAAAACAATTTAACATTTTTAAAAAATCACTAGCCAGGTTGATTGTTTAAAAGAAGCATGTCATAGGTGATACTCTTCTGCCCACATCCTCCAATGGCTACTCCCAGCCTTCTCCTCACAACTGTGCCCTCTGCTCATTCTCTTCCAGCCCCGTCTCTTTGTTGTTCCTTAAATATTCCAAGAGGCTCCCCCATGAGGGATTTACACTCACTGGGGCTTTTACTGCAAGCACTCTTCTCTCCTATTTTTGCACAGCCCTTGCTTATCCAAGTCACCTGCTCAGAGAAAGACCTCCCCACTTAATCAGCTGAGATGATCCTATGTAATCCTGTCATTTCTGTGACTTGCTCCCTTACTCTCCCGGTCCCCAATTCCTTCACCCTATTCTATTTTCTTCTTCCTAGCAGTGACCATGCAACATCTCCAGACTATGTAACTTACTCGTTCATTCTCTTTATTGTTTTCTGTACACATCTTCTTGCTAGAAAATATATTGCATGAAAACAAGGTATCTGTCTACATGGTTCTCTGACATATCCCAGACACCTAAAAAATGATGTCAATCACCTAATTGATATGTGATACTTTTAAAAATAAATAAATGAACAAAATTGACTTAAATAAATTTTAAAAACAAGATTATAAATGGCTGATGGACATCTAAGAAGAGATACTCCCAAATATCTGGGGGCTGCTAGAACTAGTCCAGAAAATCTGTTAGCAATCAGGAAGTTGCCCCTCTGTCTCTCTGTCAGGTGTGGCAGATTTCAGATTCTCTCGGTGCATCTGCCCTTCAGTGTCCTGTCTGCCCTCTCTGGCCAGACTCAACCCTACATGCCCACAGACTTGAGCTGATGGAGAAGGATGCAGACACCTTGGGCCATGGCTGGGGGTGTCAAAGCAACATTTGGTGCACAGATGGACCTTGATTCTCAAACAAGGGATTTTGCAACATTAGCTTCTTGGGTCCCAGTATCTAGCAAAGGTGGGTTTTTTTCTTCATGATTTTTCTGTCAAGTCCCTCCAGAATGTTCTATTTACTTCCATCCCAGCAAATCCACCTTGCCTTGCTGCTATTTGCTTGCCCATCTCCCCTGGATATCATAAACCCTCTTGTGCAAAGATGCATCTTGTCACCCTGTATCCTCAGGGCCTAGTTCAGAAACATCTGGGACACTTGATAAATACTTCCTGCATCAATGAATGAATGAATGAATAATTTGGTGAATGAATTTGACAGAGCCCACTGGTGGGGTTGTAGGTGCCCACATACCTGGAATTTAGTTAAACAGAACTTCTGAAAGCCCTACCCCTTGGACACCTGTACTTCTATTGACCAGTGTGTACAGGCCCAAGGTCATCAATGCTCCCCATGGCCCTCACCCCAAGGCCTGTCCCCATCATAGGGGACATGCAGCAGCTTGAGATACTTTTCACTTTTTGTTTTCTTGGGAAATGTCTATGCATCAACACCCACCTTCCTAAAAGTTGGCAAAACACTCAGGGGAACTCAGGATAGGTTTTACACTCCTCATTCCAAGAAGAGAGGGGATTACTTTCCAAGAAAAACTTACCTTGTTTGTAAAGAGATATGCCATAGTATTACCAGAGTGAGGCTTCAGGACCAATGGGAAAAAAACATATGAAGCTCCTGTTGCCATAGATTCAATTCTGTCCCCTGGTCATGTATTGGATTCCAATACAGTGGCCAAGGGTATTGTGTTTTTCAGTTCTGAGCTGAGCCTGGTGGTCTTCCTTGAACCTCAGAGGGGCTGAGAAGCTTACCATAGCAACTTGGCTGTATGGGTGGGGGGAAGCCATGCTGTGAGCCAAGGGCCCTGACTTCAACTTCTCATCTTTCCATGCAATGAGCACTGAGCTGGAGCTGGGGGCCCTTCTGAAGAAGACAGGATCCTCCAGCATGGAGCCCACAGGAACAGCAGGTCTCAGTGTGAGGCCCCAGGACAACCTGCATCAAGACCACTGGTATGTTTGTCAGAATTCTCCTTCCTGTGCCCCTCAATAAGAATCTCTGGCATGGAGTCAGGTAACCTTCCTTGTTATGGCACTGTTAGGAGATTTTGGTCCACCACTTGGAGAACCTTTGGGACTCATGAAAGAAAGTAGCTAAACAGCAAAGGATCACAAAACAGTGATGAATGCAGCAGGAGAGTGTGTCCAACCTGCTCTGAGAGGAGGGATGAAGGAGTAGGGTAACCAAGGTTCATGTCCCAGGGATTGATGTAAGAGTTGGGTCTCACAGAATAAATGGGAATTTGTGTGCTGGATAGTTGAGGGAAGAAGATTCCATAAACAATATGGGAGAAGGTCCAATGGTGGGAAATAACCTGACCTGGTCTAGAATAGGCAATGGTTTGGCGTGGTTGGGACAGAGAGCCAAGGCATGGGTGTGTGGTTTGGGGCATGGGGGAAACTGGCCAGGAAAGATAGCCAAACAGATGGAGGCTGGACTATGTCCATCCAGATAGTGCATGATTGGATGGATGCAGGGTCTTGAGCTGTCTTGGGGCTCTGGAGGTCAAGGGGAGGAGGGAGGAGATGGAGCAATACCAGCAAGTGAAGATGAGAACAAGTGCAGTTGCCACATTGGGTAAGGAAAGTGTGGGCCTGATGGGAGCCTTGGTGGATGGAGAGATGGGCAGACTGGAGAAATTGGGAGATGAAAATCAGAGGCAGACAGAACCAGAAACAGGCAGACTGTGAGAGGAATCAGGGTTTCTCACTGAGCATAGGAAGTATTCAGGAAATGTTGATTAGTGAGCATCTATTATGTGCCTGGACTGTGGCTCATAAGCCAAATACAAGGAGCCCAGATGTGTGCATGGGAGAGAAAAGGGAGAACTGTGATTGTGACAAGCTAGCCTTGATTGCTGTCCTTGGCAGGAACCCATCCCTCTGCCACCTTTACTTCAGACAAAACACTCTATGGTAAAAGCCTGCTATGCCTTCCAGCTGCTGAGGGTCACACATACCATGGGGTACTGGCAACCTGGAATGGTTGTCATAGGTGCACCCTGGGCACCACTGCTTGATGGTGAAAGCTCTCTACATGGCTACTCCTGTCCAGAGTGGAGTCTGCATGCTTGAAATGGGGCACGAAGCTGTAGGAAGTAAGCTGAGTCATGGAAATATTTTCTCACTCATTTATCTTACCAGTTCTGGGAAGACTCTGGCTGGCCCTCAGTTCTTAGTAACAGGGTAAAGAGAAGGGGGGAGGCCAGCATCTTCCTCTGTCAGCAGATAAGTGAGCTGCAGGAGCCATTGTCTTGCTAGATGCCAAGGTCAGTCTGTGGTCAGATGAGGAGCCAGGCATATGGAGCTGAACTAGCTTGTGGAGCTTTGGGCAGGAGGTCTCGGATGAGGCATGGAGAGCCATCCCTGCCCCCACTCAGTTCCTCCCCAGAGATATAGTAGGGCTCCCTCTCCCTGCCTGCTCTGAAGGTGGGTGAAAGTCCCTTTATTCCATAGGGGCTTTCCTTGGCCAGGCAGAGACTGAGGGCCTCAAAACACTGGCAACTCAGCTCTGGGTTTGTCTCATTGGCAATCATCATGCCCAATTGCCACCAACCACAGAGAGGCCCTGCCCATGCCCAGCTGGCCTCTCCAGGCCTCCTCCTCAGATCCCACAAACAAGTTCTGTTAAGAGTTGAATCGCATCCTCCCCGAAACTGAAGATGTGTTCACAATACCCAGTACCTTAGGACTTCACCTTATATGGAAATGGGACATTTTTTTATGTAATTAGTTAGGAAAAGGTCATACCGGAGTAGGGTGGGTCCCTAACCCAATGTGACTGGTGACCTTATAAAAATGAGAAATTTGGACACAGAACTCATACACGAAGAACATCACATGAAAATGAAAGCAAGGCTCTATAATCCAAGGAATGCCAAAGAGTGCCAGCAAACTACTAGAAATAGGGAACAACACTGGGACAGATTCTTCCTCATGGCCCTTGGTAGGAACGAACCCCGCAGACACCTTACCTTGGACATCCCATCTCCAGAATAGTGAGACAATAAATGTCTGTGGTTTGGGCCACCCAGGCTATAGTTATTGTGGCAGTCCTAGGAAATGTACACAATCTCCATTTTGTGTGACTCAGTTGATCATCAAAGAGCCTGGAACCTTTAGGAAACCATGATCAAGATTTATGTTAATCTGCTGAGGAGAGCGAGGCCGCCACCTTGCCTGGTGGGAAATATGCCGGGCTCCATGCACACTTATATCTCTTTTATAATTAGAGAAGCTGAGACATAAGGCTCTAAATCTTGTGAGAGGTGGAGCCCTGTTTTTTTGACTTTAAAACCCAAGCTTTAAGCTGTAACTACAATAAAGCTCTTCATGCATTAATTTAAGAAGTATTGACTGAGACCACCTGGGAACCAGGCTCTTTCTGGGTCCTGGAAACACAGCTAGAACAAGATAGATGTGCTCCTTTGTGCTTTTGGGATTTGCCTTCTGACAGCAAGAACAGACTCCAAGTATAGTTACCCACTTATTTGTGATGAGTTTAGGAAGGAGGGGCAAATGTGTATATGTAAGGTCAGATGAACGCATGTGACTGAAATGATATTTGAACTGAGCTCTGAAGAAGTTAAGGAGAGATATATAGGAGTTTTTGTGAGTGATATAAGAAAAGAAAATGGGTTGGGAGAATATTCTAGAAAAGCCAGTATGGCTGACCAGAAAGTCAGCCGACTCTGCTGTTAAGGTGGGGACTACACCAGGGCTGTTCAATTTTATCCTGAGACTATAGGAGGAAATAGCGTACCTAAGAAAAGGGAATGGTTTGTTTTTGGAAAGATGTCTTTGCTTGTGTAGAGAGTAGATGGGGGTACAGCAGGGGGAAGGGTGGGGAAAGGGGGACCTGCTTGGAGTATGCCACAAGAATCCAAGCAAGAGAGGATGGTGTTTGGATAGGATGACAGCAGTGGGGAATCAAGAGAAATGGTGAACTAAAAAGAAAGTTTAATGTCACTAATCATCAGGGGAAATCAAACCAAAACCACAATGAGATATGACCTCACACCTGTCAAGATGGTAATTAATAACAACAACAAAAAAAATGACAAGGGTTGGCAAGGATGTGGAGGAATTGGAGCCTTCATCCACTGTTGGCAGGAGAGAAAAATGATGTAGCCATTGTGGAAAACACTATGGAAATTCCTCAAAAAATTAAACAGAATTACCATTGTATGATCCAGCTATCTTACCACTGACTATTTATGCAGAAGAATGGAAATCAGGGTCTCTAGGAGATGTCTGCAATCCCATGTCATTGCATTCCTATTCACAGTAGCCAAGACATGGAGTCAACCTACGTGTCCATCAATGGATACATGGATAAAGAACTCGATATACACTAGAGTATCATTCAGCCTTAAAAAAAAGATGAAGTTCAGTCATATGCAGTGACATGGATAAATCTGTAGGGCATTAATGAAATAAATGGGTCACAGAAAGACAAATACTTCATGATTCCACTTACATGAGATGTTTCTAATAGTGAAACTTGTAGAATCAGCAAGCAGAAAGTTGGTTATCAGAGACTGTATGGTGGAAGGAATAGGAATTTTCTAAATAAGAGGCATAGTGTTTCAGTTAAGAAAAATGAGTAAGTTCTAGAGATCTGCTGTACAACATTGTCCCTTTAGGTAACTAGATTGCATCACACACTTAAAATTTTAAGAGTATAGATCACTTCAGTTGTTTTTTATTGCAGAATTTGTTTAGAGTGCTGACTCTTGGCAAAGCTGGGGAGGTGAGTGAGCTGAACTGAAGGTGGTGCCGTCTCTGGAGGTGGCAGAATCCTGGAGGAGGATCAGGTTTGAGGGGGACAATCAAGAGTTAGTATTTTGGCTACACTAAGTGTGAAGCAATGAGATATCAAAGGATTTAGTCAAAGGGGCAGTTGGCAAAATGAGACTTGAAGGTGAGAGGAGGTTGTAGGGCAGGTACATCAGTGAGGGAGTCTTGGGAGGATGGGGAGTGGCCAAAGCCAGGGGATGGCAGCCCAGGTCCAAAAAGTCACTGACAGACAGAGAAGGCTCAAGCTTGAAGAAATGCCAGTATTGCCTGGAAGGGGAGAGAAGGATGGGTCAATAAAGGAGACCAGGGCAGAGTGACTGAGGGGTGGGAGAAAAAAACAGGACAGGGTGGTACTGAAGAGTGATTCAGAAAGACCAGTCTGTGTAGAATTCTGCTGAGAGGTTGGATCAATTGAAAATTTAAATATGCCCGGGCAAATTTAGTGGTTTGGGTCATTGGTGACATTAGTAAGAGCAGCATTGATGGAGGGGTAGAGGCAGACTCCAGGGGACGTGGGCTGAGGAGTGAGAGGAAGGGAAAGATGAGATGGAGCAAGTCACATCAGGAGGCTTCTGGTTTTGCTTCCACTTTTCTTGCCCAGATCAGTAATCATTGAACAGTCACCCCACCAACACGGAAGGGGCACCTGCCACTTCTCAGGTACTTCATTGGCCCAGGAGGTCACCATCATTTCCCACACTTGGGGAACTCCTAGATTGATGGAGAAATCAGAAATTCAGAAAAAAGATGATAATACTGGAGAATAAAGGAAGGCAGGAAGTGATAGTGTCAGTCTTGGAAGGTGTGTAAGAGAAAGAAGGAGTTTGGGGTCAAGAATCAATAAGAGAGGAGGGGTTTTGAGGTAAGAGGAAAGAAACCAGAGACAAAGAGGAGCCTTGGCATCCTTTCTTCTTGGAGGAGCTCCAGAAAAAGTTGTGAGAAATTCTGCTCCAGTGCCCTATATGTGTCTCAGTGCTCATTCATGCTAAAGCTTCTGACAAATATTTGCAAAAGGAAAGCATGTAAGTTTTTAACCCCGTGTTTCCCAAATTTGAGGAAGGCTCTGTTTTCTACAGCACAATTCTGAGAGTACTTGTCATGGAGTTATTGCAAGGCTTTAAAAATTCTAGAAAGTTTACACTAACAGTTGTATATAGGCCATATAGGATGTGAAGGAGATGAAAAAAGCAGAGCTGGTGGTGACAAGATTGATGTAGGACTCTGGCAGCTTTTATGCAAGAAAAGGGCAGACTCCAGAGAAATATAGGAGAGGAAATCACTAGAACTGGACCACCCAGTAAGCGTGTGTGGTGTGTGTGTTTGGTGTGTGAGGTGGTGGTGGAGGTGATGAGGTGGTGATGGTGATGGTGATAATGGTTTTAATGGTGGCAGAAATGGAGGTAGAAGTTGAAGTGGAGGTGGTGTTAGTGGTGGTGATGGAGGTAGAAATGATTATGATGGTGGCTGGGGGGGTAACAGCAGTGGTGGTGGTGGTAGTAATTGGTTTGATGTGGTAGAGTGGAGGTGGAGGAGTTGAGGATGGTGACCGTGGTGGAAGTGGAGGTGGAGGTGATGGTGGAGGTGATGGCGGAGGCTATGTAAGTAGTGGCAATGGAGGTGGTGGAGGTAGTGAGGAGTTGTAGGTATTTCTGACCTTGTGCCTGGACAGATTCATCCAGATAGAGTGTGGGAGGATGGTAGGTTTGAAGTCAACGGGGAATGTTGAAAATCAAGTCAGCTCATTTTGGACATAATAAGTTTGAGACACGCAGAGCAGACACAATAACCTGAAGAGCTACCATGTAGGAGCTAGAGCTTCAGAGAGGACTCAGGGGCTGAAAGTACAGATTTGGGAGTCAACTGCCATAGTAATGATGTGGAAGGAAAGACAAAGGGACTGGTTGGTGTCCTCCCCAAGTCCTGGTCTTCTAGTTGAGATCTAGAAGGAAGCTGTGTCTCTTAAGTGTTATATCTACCAGAAAATTTCATAAGGTCCAATGGCCCAGTTTGGGTCATGCTCTTGCAGGCAGGAGGACCAACTCAACTTCACCTGAAGCAGGATAGGCCTGCTGTACCCTGCCCCATTTGTCATGGACCTCAGAGAGTCACACTTTGGGCCCAGTCATTCATAAGCAGAGTGATGGTGGGGAAGGATGTATGTGCCATTTGGGAGTGGCAGACCCTACATTTTGGTTCTTTCTGCTAGAGGATTGGCAGGTTAAGAGAGCTACAGTTGGTCCTGGGTGAGCAATGACTCTGCAGATGGGTGTGTTGTTTCCATGCCAACTTCTGTGTTCAGAGCATGCAGATTCCTCTCCTCAAAACCCTTGAGGCTGTGCTGCCCCCAGCATGGTGGTAATTACTCTCGCTTGTTGGGTTGTTGGACAAATGACTTGGCAACACTTATGGAGCCACTGGCTACAGACTATAGCAGGTGATGCTGTACGTACTTCTTTGGCTTCTTCAAACCTTGATAAATTAGGTGTCATGTCTCACCGTTGGGAGGGAAGACTGGGCTGGGTGGGTGGGGATTCTGTACTTAGGGGTTCGTGTGTGGCTTGTGAATCTGGGTTTCTGCAGTTGGGGGCGCTGAAGGAAACAAGCCAGCAGGTACACAGATGACACACACCATACAGTCATTTCACTGAGGTTTGGCTGTTGAGGTCAAAGCTATTTCAGCTTAAAGCTTCTCTGCTTGATTCTAACCTGTGTGTACCACATCCAGGCCCACAGGAGCTACAGATCTCGAAAATCTCTACTAGGAGGGAAGATGGAGTGCTCAGCTTGGGGCTTTCATCCCACAGTGTTGGTGGTGAGAACTTCAAGGGTGTCCGCAGAAAGAGCCAGTCTGTCCAGGCTGTGGCCAGCTCCATCTGGGATCTCCAGAGTAGAAAGGACCCTCCCCAGACACACTGTTCAGAATCCCTTTCCACATGGGCAGATACTTGTGCAGGCTCAGACTCTTCCTCCCTCCCTGAAATGCACGCTTCAGCGGCAGAGCTCAGTGGAGGAGACGGTTGTTTGGTATTTATGTAAAAACAAACAAGCCAACAAAACCCTCCATTTTGCATTCAGGTGCCATTTGTGCCTTCTCGTCTTGCTGGCATAGAGAGGGTTCAGCTAGCTCCAGCCCTGTGCACACTGTACTGGAGGAAGAAGACTCCATCTCAGCAACACCCTCAAGTCCATGGGCAGAAGGGAGAATTCTCTCCTCAGGCTCTGAGGTCACTCAGCCCCTGATGTCCAGGTCCCCAGCAGCTCAGGAATGCACACAATCCTGCCTATTGGGCCTCAGGCCCCAGGGCACTGGGTGGGGTCCCAAGCAAAGCTGGTCCCAGTCTCCCCTGAGGCAACTGGGGCTCACCCAGCAGACTTAGCCTTGCTTCCTCTGAGGGGCATGTGGGAGGAACCCGAGTGGGCCTGGCTGTGTGGGCCAGAGAATTTCTGGAGCTGTCTCAGAGACCTGGCCCTCATTGGCAAATAGAAGCAAGATGATCTTGTGGCTGAGAACAGTACCTTTGCTTAGTTTCTATTAGGAGTCTTTCTTGATTTTATTTAACTTTTTACAGGGAAATAAAAAAAAAAAACAGAAGAAGATTTAACAGATACAGTATTCCTTAAATGGATTTCCATCCACTTCACTCCCTGGGCAGTGGATCCCCTGGGCAGTCTTGTGCCTGAATATCAGTGGAGTCTTTGGTTGGCTGCACCACATGAGGAAGCCCTGGATGTCACAGTTGATGACTTGATCATTTTGCAGTTCCAGGGGCCCTTTGTGGCCCCTTTGGCTGGCCAAGAAACCCCATGGCCTGACTGAAGGAGCAGAGGCCTTGCTGTCAGACAGACCTGGTTCCTTCACTGACTCAAGTCAGCTGTGAGAACCGGAAGTCTGGGCAGGAACCTCTCTGTTTATCCATCTCTAAATGGAGGATAAGCCTACTTATCGGGTAGGTTGGTGTGCTGATTAATTAAATGTCATCATGTAGGTGCAGCCCCAGCAGCCTCCTGGGCACCTCGTGCACCTCACAACTCTGGCTCTGGCACGCAAGGGGCTTGGAACTGTCTTGCAGACTGGAATTCCCTCAGAGGGGATTAATCATGGTACAATAACTACCTATCAGGAAGCTGCTCCTACAATGGTCCTTTATCATTCTCCCTCCCATCCCTGCCAGTGGGGCCTATTTATAACACCAGAGGATTTCTCTGGAGTGACTCACCTGCCACACTGCTCTCCCCAGGAGACCTTGTCCATATGCCACCTGTCTCACCTGTCTTGGCTTGAGTTGCACTGCTGGCCTGGTTCTCACCGCAGTTGGCCCAGCCCAAGGATGCCTGTAGGAACCCTCAGACCAAGCAAGAGAGGCCCTGCCAGCTGGAGAGGCAGACTGCAGCCAGGGGTCAGAGAAGGAAGACATCAAGGAGAACTGAGTCCTGAGATGAGGCCTGGTCAGGGCCAAAGTCACTATTTAGACAGATGCATTAACAAGAGCTACAATGGAGAGCTCAGGGGAGATATAGTGTGAACTTGAAATGCAATGACTTTTGAGACACTTTCCTGGCTTACAGATCCACCCTGGTGTCCAGACAGCACAGAAGGTGATGGTCAGTGTTCAGGGAAAGGGTCTTGGCAAAGGTCCAACCTAGAACTTCCTGGGCATACAAGCCACTAATTCTGGGGTCTCAAGTGGTCATTGTCCACAGCCCCTAGTATCACATAAGGTTCATTGCAGGCTGTGTGCAAAAAGGCCCTCAATGTGGCATGCCTACCACCTGCCCCTGCTAGTGGGCACGGACTAGGTACCAAGACGGCGACAGCGAGGAGGGCTCTTTGGAGCTGCATGCTGGGCCAACCCTCTTCTGTGAGAGCCCTTTGGTCAGGCTGTGGTTCAGCCATTGCAGGTGACTGTTTGTGTCTGGGGACCTCCCCCTTCCCTTCTCACCTTCTCACAATCACTTCCAGCATTGAGGTGGCAGCTCAGGGGCCCTTGGCTATTTTCCTCCGTCCTCCCCAGATATGCTATAGAGGAGGCAGCAAGAAAATTCCCTTACTGGCAAGAGGGAAGGAGCAGGAACTCCAGGCAGAATAAGCATTTTTAATTCCCATCTTTCCTGGTCAGCACTTTGCTTCCTTCCCCGGACAAGGCAAAGAGTCCGTGCCAAGAAGCAGGCATTCTGCTCCTAGGGTCAGGGGCCAGGTGTGTCCTCTGGGCTTCTTGGTGTTCCTTTGATGCCTGAGGCTGGCTGGCCAATTCCTGTGACCACTGTGAGTCATCTTCTATTTCTCTGCTGTTTTTGCTTCTTTCTAAAAGAGATATCTTTTTTAAAAATTTATAATTATACCTTGCTCATGGATAGGCAGAATTAATATTATTAAAATGGCCATATTACCAAAAGCACTTTACAGATTCAATGTGATTCCGATCAAAATCCCAACGGCATTCCTCACAGAAATAGAAAAAGCAATTATGAAATTCATCTGGAAAAATAAGAGACCCAGAATAGCTAAAGCAATTCTAAGCAGGAAGAGTGAAACAGGTGGTATCGCTATACCAGATCTTAAACTATACTATAGAGCAATAGTAACAAAAACAGCAGGGTACTGGCACCAAAACAGGCTGGTAGACCAATGGTACAGAATAGAGGATACAGAGACCAACCCACCTTATATGAGACAAAGGTGCTAAAAGCATGCAATGGACAAAGGATAGCATCTTCGACAAATGGTGCTGGGAAAACTGGAAATCCATATACAACAAAACAAAATTGAATCCCTATCTCTCACCATGCACAAAAGTTAACTCAAAATGGATCAAGGATCTAGGAATCAAATCAGAGACTCTGTGTCTAATGGAAGAAAAAGTTGGCCCTAATTTCCATCACGTGGGGTGAGGCCCCAAGTTCCTTAATAAGATGCCTATAGCACAAGAATTAAAACTAAGAATCAACAAATGGGACGAATTCAAACTAAAAAGTTTTTTTTTCTCAGCAAGAGAAATAATATGTGAGGTGAATAGGGAGCCTACATCCTGGAAACAAATTTTTACCACTCACACATCAGATAGAGCTCTAATCTCTAGGGTATACAAAGAACTCAAAAAGTTAAACACCAAAAAAAAAAAAAAAAAAAAAAAAAAGCAAATAACCCAATCAACAAATGGACCAAGGACGTGAACAGACACTTCTCAGAAGAGGATATACAAGCAATCAACAAAAACACGAAAAAATGCTCACCATCACTAGCAATCAGAGAAATGCAAATTAGCAATCAGAGAAATGCAAATTAAAACTACTCTAAGATACCATCTCACTCCAGTAAGAATGGCAGCCATGATGAAGTCAAACAACAACAAGTGCTGGCACAGATGTGGGGAAAAAGGTATGCTCATACCTTGCTGGTGGGACTGCAAATTGGTGCAGCCAATTTGGAAAGCAGTATGGAGATTCCTTGGAAAGCTGGGAATGGAACCACCATTTGACCCAGCTATTTCTCTTCTTGGACTATACCCAAAGGACCTAAAAACAGCATACTACAGGGAAACAGCCACATCAATGTTTATAGCAGCACAATTCACAATAGCTAGACTGTGGAGCCAACCTAAATGCCCTTCAATGGATGAATGGATAAAAAAAAATGTGGCATTTATACACAATGGAATATTACTCAGCACTAAAAAATAACAAGATCATGGCATTTGCAGGGAAATGGATGGCATTAGAGCAGATTATGCTAAGTGAAGTTAGCCAATCCCCCCAAAAAACAAATGCTGAATGTCTTCTCTGATATAAGGGGGGTGACTCAAAATGGGGTAGGGAGGAAGAGCATGAGAAGAAGATCACTTCTAGATAGGGAAGAGGAGTGGGAGGGAAAGAGAGAGAGAAGGGGAATTGCATGGAAGATGGAAGGAGACCCTCATAATTATACAAAATACATGTATAAAGATGTGAGGAAAAAAAAGAATAGCGTCACCTTAGATTGGGTAGAGAGAAGTGATGGGAGAGGAGGGGAGGGGAAGGGGGGAATAGAAGGACAGCAGAATAAAACAGACATTATTATTGCTGTGGGTACATACGTGACTGCATGACCAATGTGATTCTGCCACCTGTACACTTAGAAAAATGAGAAATTATACCCCATCTGATTCAAATGTATGATATGTCAAGGTCATTGTACTGTCATGTGTAACTAATTAAAACAAATTTAAAAAAATAAAAATTCACAATTAAACATTAAAGTGAATTTAAATTTATATCATCTCAAGAATTTTAAACATCCCTTTGGAGGACTTGGGGGTGTTATAATATGAAATCTAGACACTACTACCCTTAGGAGCAGCCTCTTGGACAGTCCCCTCCCCAGCAGGCCTAAGCGGTCAGGTTGGTGGAGATGGCAGATTCTGCCTTCCACGTGTTCTTTGTCTTATCAAAAGAAATGTGGAAGAAAACACACTCGTATTTGTCAGGCACCTACTCAACATTTTTCAGTGATTAGCCCATTTAGCTCTTTCAGTATCCCTGCCTTAGGTATAGTAAACATGGCTAGCAATAATTAATAATAGCCAAGTGCTTCCTGCTAGCAAATTCACCCACTCAGTGGCAAGTACTTTGGTGATCTCTACTTTACAGAGGAGGAAATGGAGGCACAGAAACGTTACGTGACACACTGTGACAAGTTCCACAGTTTGTAGGTGGCAGTGCTGTCATTTGGCCCCAGGCTGTCTGGCTCAGTCTAAGCTCTCAATCCTTTCACATCATCCTTGCCAAGTGGTCAAGCTGGGATTCCAAGATAGATCTTTCTGAATTGAAAGGTTGTGTGTTTTCTGTCTTCACATGTCACCCCTCAGGAGCCATAAGGAACAGGCCATTTTAATGTCCTCCCCACACCTGCTGGGGATGGGCATGATGGGTCCAGCTCAGAACATCGGGTTTCTGTTACAAGAAAGGGCAGCAGGTAGAAAGGGGTCAGAGGAAGAGGAGGATCTGTGTTGCCTCTGGGTCTAGGATAGGATCCCCTGTGTGTTTTGCTGTTGTTGTTGTTTGTTTGTTTGGGGTTTTGATGGTTACTCCAGAAGCACCCAGAAGGATCAAGTGCCCTGATGCCAAGAAAAGTGGGAGAAGAGACGGTGGCGCCAGCTTCCTCACAGCTTCCCACATCCCAAGCGTGAGAAAGAGACCACGGGGCTTCTCAGCAAAGCCACAGCCAAGTCAGAGACTCTGTGTCCTCTTCTTCCCAATCTCTTCTTCCTCTACCATCACTGTGATCTCGTCTCTAGGAGACAGAGGCCTGGTTCTGTCTCACATACTGACCCAGGGCCTGACCATCAATCAGTGTTTGTGGAAAGACTTAATGAAACTCAAGAGTGTTTACTGGACAGAAACCAGTAACCTCTGGTTCAAGATCCATCAATCTGACCCCTGTCATCAGATGGAGACCAGCTTAGTCCTTCTGAGGGGACCCAGCAATCCTTGGCTTGGAACCCAGGGCTTTTCAGTGGTCAATGACAGGCTTGACCTGGCTGGTGGCCATCGGCCCCGGGAGCAGGAGGCAGGGCAGCCAGGCCTTGTTCCCCTCTGCTGTCTCAGCAGGGCTTCTGGTCTGTCTGTGTTGTCTTCTTGGCTGACTCCCTGCTTCCTAGGGAAGAAGGCCATTTCTCCAACCACATGGACTTCAGGGTCAATGTGGTTGCCTGCCTAAGTCAGGGGTAACTGGAGAGAAAGCTACCAGGCCAGATTTTACTCAAAATAGGGCCACACTACAGAACTCTGCTTGTTTGCAGCTTGTTCCTGGTCTGAGGTGGGGGTGGGGGGGTGGAGGTGGGGGGGTGTTCCAGTTCAGCTGTTGAAAGTAATCTACATTTAGAAATATTTAAGTATGCAAATATAGTATGTCAAAAATATATTCTACTGTCATGTAGAACTAAAAAAGAAGAAACAAAAATTTTTTTAAAGAAGGAATATTTGAGTAGCTGGATATTGCTACATGGACTGCTCTTCTTGAACCTCCAAGACCTTCAGTTCAAGATGCTTAACCACAGACGGCAGGACAGGCACTGGGTTAACAGAGAAATGCATTTTCCTTGAAAATCTCTTCTGCCCATCCTCCTTGAGGAGGCATCCATGTCCTGGCTCTGAAGTCCAAGTGTGCACTGAGGTAGGTGCAGACATCTATTCCAGACCCTTCAACTCTGAGCCATGTGACCTTGTGTGAGGTCCTGGGTGCCCAGCTCTTCAGCCCTTGGCTATCATGAGAGCTGACTGAGTGAACATAGAACCGGGTCTGGTAAGTAGCAAACATTGTCATATTCTTGTCATTCCTGAGCAGGTTCACTGCTGCCCAGGGGACTTGGGGCATGAAAAGAGCAGGAGAGCCAGGCCCTGTCTTCATGCTACTCTTAGGAGACAGGACTCACATATACTGAGATCAGGGAGCCTGGGATCCCGTGAGTGGGGTGTGCTACAGAGGGATGGATCACGTGTGAACCAGGGCCATGGAGGGTACCTCCTTGGGGGGGGGGGGGCTGTGAGTGGGAGATGAGCCTTGGAGATGGATGAAATGAAAAGTGTGCAAAGAAAGGATTGAAAGCAGAACCAGTATGGGTTTGGAAGGGAACCAGAACGGAATTAGCTCCCTTGACGTAGTGGCCTCAGATAAGGATAGTCAAGAAATCCAGATGGGGTCCAATTATTAAATCACAAAGTCCAGAACTTGATGTTACAGGCAATGGGGTAGCTGAGGAAACTTGGTGGTTTCAGTGATGTGAGCAGAATGCTGATTTAGACAGATCACTACTACCAGATGTTGTTAAACACATAGTTGTTAAACCAGTCAGTGATAAACGAATGAATTGGTCGTTAATCAGAGCTCTTTGCACTGTGGGTTAAATAATTCCAAAAAAAAAAAAAAACAACCCTGACTTAAGTCAATATAAGTGAAAAAAATGGAGAAGTCACTTGGGGTATAGAAATAAATTGAGGCTCAGTTGGATCCAGGGTCTTCTTTTTATCTGGTTAGCTTCACATTTCTAGTAATTCCATAGTTCTGGAATTTAGTCTTTTGGGCCTAGCTTGAGTCATGTCCCTGAGGAAGGGGAATAGATCAACTGGTCACACTGAAGTCACCTGCACATTGTCAAGTAGCTGGGGGAGTTGGGTTGCCCTGAGCTAAGACAGGCAGACTGAGAATGGGAGAGAGGTGACTTCTCCAGAGAGAAACGGGGCTGCTGTTGTCAGAGAAGTGCGAAGGCATAGTGGGCAGGCAAGGAGGTTGGATGGGTAGCAGAGGTCAGAAAACCAGAGATGCTGAAGGTTTGGCTGAGGGTGAAGCTGAGCATGACATTCTTTGGACAACAAGTCCTTTCCTGCCAACTTCTGTCATCAAAGGACAAAGGACGTGATACCAGTCTGACTCAGATGATTGGGGTGAATCTCCAAGGTGTTCTCTTGGCAGAAGGCCTGAGAGAAAGGTTGTAGAAGGATTGAAAATAAATAGATATATTGCTTTGCTTTGCTTTTCCTAGGGGGAAGAGAAGATTGACAACTCCATTTGGATTGTATTCCATGTGCGATGTGTCCTAGACCCCCATGTGAGGATCCCAAGGAGGCCGATGGATATAAGAATACAGGATTCAGGGGCAAGGTCTGGGGACATCCTCTTGGGGTCCTCAGCATATAGGAAGCATTTCCAGCCATGAGTCCAAATGTTATCACCTGAAAAAAAGAGATGGAGGAGAAGACAGAGCCCAGGGCCAAGCCCTCAGCCCTGAAATGTTGAATACTGGTCAGAGAATAAGCCAGAAAACAGTTGAGACATGGATGTGAAATACAGCAGGAGGAACCTGAGTGGGTGAGAGGCCCAGGAAGCCAGAGAAGTGAGGGTATTCAAATACTGAGGCAGTGGACACTGTGGCCATCCCTGAATGAGAGAAGGGATTTGCTAATAAGGAGGCCTCCGTAAGTGTCATCAAAGCAGCTTCAGTGGAGGCAGAGGACAGTGGCCATATGGAAGCTCAAGAGGCATGGGTCTTAGAGACATGGAAATGGAGGCAGTAAGTACATCCAGTCATGTGGAGGCAATCTGTTATGAAGGAGGGCAGAGAAATGAAACAGAAGAAAAAAGTGGAGGGACTTGATGACCAAGACATGCTCCTTGAGATCGGAAGGTGCTGGAGCATGCTGCATGCTGAGGGAAACAGGCCAGTGGTGAGGTAGAAGTCACAGTGAGGGAGAGGGAAGGGTCAGAGGGTTGGACAGCCAGATGGCATGCAAGGACAAGAGGGGCAGAGAGTGAGAACAGACACATTTTCTAGTGCAAAGATGGGAGAATGGGTGCCACATGGGATGTGTTTCAACCTGATGATGGAGTTGAGGGGAGCCCCTTGTCATGGCTTCAATTTTTCACATGTAGGATAGGAGGTGAAGGCATCCCTGAGGATGGGGTGTGAGATGGAAGAGAACATGAAATTATGTCAGTGAGAAGAAAAGACATCCATGGGAATGATGCTCAGCATTGCTGAGACATCCCCAGTCTTGTTCCAATTCGTGGAGGGGAAACGAGTCTGGTTGGGAGATTTTCTCTGGCAAGGACAAATACAGGCAGAAGTCAAACAATGGGGTCCACTCAAGGTTGGAGTTCAGCCAAGAGGGCATAATACCCACAGTGCCAGAGGGTGGGCAGGGAATCAAGGATTGCAATGATGGGAGTGCTAAAGAGAGGGAGGGAGAGGGTGTTGAGGCTGGTGAGTTGCAGGACTGGGGAGAAGAATGAATTAATGGCTGCAGAGGGAGCTGGAGGGATGGGGTATGACAGCCACAGAGGGATGCTGGAAATTGGGACCTCAGATATGGGGCATTGATAACAGCAGAGGTGGGACCATGGGAGGGGAGGGGTTGGTGCAGGAGAAGTAGAGGTCATGGGGTGGAGGGGAGGTCAGGATTTAATTGACTGTTGGGTGATGGGATTCAAAGGGCCAATGAGCTGATGCTTACTTCTCATAAAATCAGGGTTGGGTTGGTGTGGAAGCATCAGTGGGGAACTCCCACCTCCAAACCACTCCCAACTTTCTTTCTACCATCTCCCCATCTCCTTCCCCAAGAGGCTGCAGGGGAGGAAGTGGGATCCTCAGGGGAGGGAGTAGCTTGATTCCAGTTAAGGGACGACTTAGAGAAAAAGTTGAGAACATTAGGGAGTCCTGGGGAGCCTGGGAAGGGCTTGGGGTGGGGAGAGAGTGGGGAATCAGATCAGATTAAGGAATGAATGAATGAATGAGTCGCAAGTGAATGGATCTGTGAGCAATGCCATGTTGGTTAACCGGGAAGAGCAAACATTGATGGTATCGCATCATGCTGTGCACATTCTTCACCATTGTTCATTGTTGATAATGCTGGTGGGGGTGGGAGGTAGGCGGATGGAATGACACTTCTTGTGTGCCATGGCGTGATGTGCTTTGCTTTTCTGGTATACATTTCAGTTCTTGGTAATCCCGTTTTGAGTCTCCCAGAATCTATTTCCTCAAGCCGTTTGTATCCTTATTTATATAAGTGACTAATCCTTTCATGGGTAGAGCCAAGCTTTCTGTCTCAGTTACAGAGATACTGAGACAAATTACTCATGAACGTTCCAGAAGAGATGAGTATCTACAAATTATTGAGACAGTTTCAATGTGTAAATAGTATTGTCGGATGTCTCGGAATTATCCAGGTTAGATTAGACACAAGAATGGGTAATTCCAGACCAGTTATCCCCTTCGCACTTGGCACTGTGTCCCGCTGCTGCATCAGCCAGGCTTCCCAGCCCCCCATGACCACATGACAAGGATACTTCCCGAAGCAACTGGGGAAAAGAGGGAGGCTGTAGGCTGTGTCCTGAAGACCAGGAACATAATGTCAGTGCTCTGGATGGGTGAGAGCTTGTTGGCAGAACATCATCTATTTTTACAATATCTTTCTGAGGCTCTAATTGGCTCTAATAAACCTAGCCAAAGAAAGGTCCTGCCCGAATGGGGACAACCATGTGCCGTCAGTAATCAAGCCAGCTGAAGCTTGAAGAGCTTCCTTCGACCCATGAAGAGAGTGAGCTGACACCGTTAATGACAAAGGACTCGCCACCCCTCAAATAGCATAAGCAAAACTGTATTTGGGGACCAGAATGAATTGATGTTTAGGACTAAGTAGCCTTGATGACTTGAATTCTGAAAGGGAAATATAGTTTTATGTAGACAGAGTTTTCTGGTGTGTTTCAAAATCAACAAATGTTCTGTTTGATTGAATCATCACTTCCAATTACTGGTTATTGGTATTTGAATCTTGATTGCTGGTGAAGCTCTTCATTCTTACTGTAACATTCAAAAGTGTTTTTTTTTTTTTTTTTTCCGGCCTGGCTGGCTAGACCAAGGCTAATCATACTTGTCCATTCAAGTGGCTATCCCTGGCAACAGAAATGCAGACAGTGGCCTGGTGGGGTTCCAGAACTCCCGCCTCCCACCTCCCTGACACCTGCCAGCAAGTTCTCCAGGGTGTGACAGGAGCCAGCAGGACCAAGACACCAATGACAGGCCTCCTGTTCTAAGTCATCCACTCAGCCTTGACTTGGTGACTGTCCCAGGACTTTTGCTTCTAAATAAATGTTTCTTTTGTCCTCCCTGAGAAATTACTCATTTCTCCAGAGACAACACCAAAACATTCTGAAAATCAGTTTTTTAGAATTGGCTTCCAGGATTCTACATACAGAGTTAGTCACACAGGAAATCCTTAATGATAGATCAGGTCCTTTGAGAGTGTATTTGGTTTGTAAAGACAAAGCAACTGGTAACCAAGCCAAAAGTAAGGTGTGATTCTAACTGGAGGATTCAGAATGTTTTAGGCAGCTTATAGAACTGGCCCTGAGGACATTTTTCAAACAAGTAATTGCATTTGATTAGTTCATTAGATATTGGGAGAGTGAAAAAAACAAGACAAAACAAAACTCATTACCAGAAACACCTGTGTTCAAATTCCAGCTTTAGCATTTATTAGCTGTGTGACTTGGGGCAAAGCACTTAACCTGTCTGGGCCACATCTGGAAACTTTCCTTAAGGGAAAAATATCTGCATCATCAGGTTGTTGAATTTCATTTTTTCAGCTTCCACACCTCTGAATCTATGCCATTTCTCTTCTGAGTCTTTGCATGCATTCTAAATAGACTCTCTTTCATTCTTCTCCTCCTTATATACCTAGTGGTGCATGAGTAACTGAAAAAATTACATAGCCCCCACGGATACAGGTGAACTTCTGGACTCACATTTATCAAGCACCTAGAAGGTTCACCAGTTACTTCATTTTGGCTCCATGACAACCCTGTAAGAGTAGAATAATCATCCTGGTTTCGCAGGTAAGGCTGGATCACATGCCTGGGATTGGCAAGGAAATGGTCCCGCTCATGAGTCTTGGCAGGAGTGTAAATTAGCATAATCCTTAAAAAGACAATTTTGCCTTGAGTCTCAAAGTCTTAAAAAATATTCATTATATCCCTTTAGAAAAATCCCTTAATTGTGTTAGTCAGGGTGAGCTAACTTCTACAACAAATAATCCTCAAATCCTGGTTGCAGAAAGCAATTATCTGTGAGACAGATAGGAAATACTTTTAGGTTTTGCTGGCCAAAGAGCCTCTGTCACAAACACTCACCTCTGCTGCTTGCTATAAAACAGCAGGAGTTGGTGCATTACTTAGTAATGAAACTGCAACTCCAACAAGGCTTCATGTATGAAATTTGAATTTTTAGATAATTTTCATGTGTCACAAAATATTGCTATTTATGCCAGTTTTTAAAATGCAGAATTTATTTTAAGCCTACATACACCCAAAAGACAATACAAAAATAGGCAGTAGGCTGGAATTTGTTGGCAGTCGGCAGCTGGCTAGCCCCTGGCTTAAAGCACTGGAGGTTTCTTTTCAATGATGCAACAATCCGACCTGGGGGTTCTTCTTGGCTGGAAGGCTTTCGCAGGTGGTTCTTCTGCAGTGGCAACTTGGGGATCTGGGATCTTTCTATCCTGTGTTCTGTTTGAGAGTGTATTTGGTTTGTAAAGACAAAGCAACTGGTAACCCAGCCAAAAGTAAGGTGTGATTCTAACTGGAGGATTCAGAATGTTTTAGGCAGTTTCTTTTGTCCCCAGAGTCTTTTTGTAGCGGACTGAGCAGGTTTTTAATGGGTGGCTGGGAAGTGGCTCACATCATTTCCCCACATTCCACTGGCCAGAAGTCAGGAACATAATCACTTCTAACTGCACTGCAGGAGAGATGGGAAATTTGAGGTTAGCAATGTCCAGCAGGAAGTGGACCGGGGTTTGTTGACCCCAAAGCAGCATGTTCACTATCAAACAATGTGCAGCATGCACACACATTTCCATGTTGCAGCATTTTCTTTAATGTGGAAGATTAGAAATAACTTTGCAATGACAATATCCTTTCCTTTAATTCAGCACCTACTATGTGTTAAAGGCAATGTTAAAATTTTACCTAATTTTCATAACACTGTGACAAAGGCATTGTTATACTCATTTTCTGTATGGGGAACTGAGTCCTCCTATGGGCTCTTGGTTAAAGTCTCACAGCTGATAACTCAGCCCCACACTCTATAGTAGCCACTATTCTAGTTGCTTCCAGGCACAGTGGCCAAGACCTAAACATTCCAAGCCCAGTTTTCTATTTTCCAGGTTGTCACGTGGCCCAGGGTCAGGGCTGCCCTACAAACCATACCCGCCCTGGGGCCTAAGAGGACTTCGTCTCCCTGCAGCCCCGTCTGTTGCAGAGTTCAAAGATTTTCCTCAGCTTCTGTGGACCTGCCTGAACAGCTCTCCTCTCAGAAGGAAGGCAAGGAACGGGCCTGATTGCCCGTTGTTTCACAACAGAGATACCAAGCCCTTGACTTGCAGGGTCCACCCACACTGCTGGGGATGGGAGGGAAAGGTCTCATCTCTGTGCTGCTCCAGAGCTGGGGAAAATGAGGTGCCTGCCCTTCCAGAGTTTCCTGGTTTGTCCTTCCAGAGTTTCCCAACATCCAGAGACATTAGAGGGGGACTCCCTTCTGTGGGGATGGCTTTGGGGGATATTATTTGCAAATTGCACTTAAATCCAGATGCCAGTGGGCATGGCCTGCAGCCCACAGGGGTCTGAAGGCATTTGGATGCATTACATTTCTCCTTGGGCTTCAGCTTCTTCTATTGTTCACAAAGGGAGAATAACATCTGAAACTGGGGAATCATGAAGTGTCTGCCTGCCAGGGCAGATCAAATGCGATGAGGAAAGCACTTTCAAATACATCAGGTGACCTTGATACTCCAAACTCTTTCCCAGCAGGTTTTCCTGAGATTGGTAATACCAGCCTTGCTTGGAAGAAAATCTGAGACTGGGTTCGTAGATCAATGGCTGGAGGGGAGTCCTTTGACCCAGCCTGCTTTTTTTTTTTTTTTTTTTTTTTAGCAGGGGTGAGGGGCATTTCACATAGTGGCTGCCAGGCTCTCCTACCAGGATGGCAGTCATCTGACCCTCAGCAGAAGTTGTGCCCACTGTGCCTTCCTGATACCTGCTCAGTGACAGGCAGATTTGGAATCTCTGACACACACTCCATGTAGGTCAGGGAAATCTTCCCAGTAGGGCTTGCAACTGAGAAAGGAAATGCACTCCAACAAGCCTGTCCTTGTTCTCCAAGACCTGCAAGTGATCCCTGACAGAGCCTGCCCCTCCCTGGCTGCAGCCAGGCTGAGCTATCTACTGCAGCAGGGCACCAGGTGGATCTCCCAGGAATACTGGGGGAGGGGCGGGTTTCCCTTCCTGTCATGCTTTCCATCCTCAGGGATGATACTCCCATGCACCAAGTCTTGGGCTGCAGCAAACACCTGCAAAGAGTGTGAGCCCAGGCACACAGGGACAGAGGGGGCACCCTGGCCTCTTTTTGCTGGACTGCAGGGAAGCTCCAGACTGAAGGAGCCCAGGCTTCCCTCCTCTCCCATGCAGCAGCCCTGAGGTTTGAGGGGGCAGTGCCCAGAGGGCCTTGATTGCTTTTCCCAGCACTTCCATAGCACAATGTTTTATTATGTGTTTATTGGTTCGTCTGAGTTTTCTGCCTACCTCATTGGACAGTCAGATCTAGAAGGCCAGGGATTTATCCATTTTGTTCTTTGCCATCTTGGTGGCTGGACTAATGGACCCCAAAGACATCAGGTCCTAAATCTAAAACCTGTACTTGTTCCTTTATAAGGAGAAAGAGTCTTTACAACCTGACAAAGAATTTTGAAATGGAGAGATTATCCTGAATTAATCACGTGGCTCCTAAACCAAATATCCTTGTAAGAGAGAAGCAGAGGGACATTGTCCCACAGGACATGTGGCAATCTGTTGGAATGATGTGACCACAGACCACCACTAGCAGTGGGGGTCGGGGGGAGGGGAACGGGGGAGGCAGGAACTGATTCCCCAAGAGCCTCCAGATGGAGCAGGGCCCTGCCGACACCTTGATTTTGGCCCATGATGCTGGTTTCAGACTTCTGGACTCCAGAACTGTGAAAGAATACATTTCTGCTATTGTAAGCCATTAAGTCTATAGTAATTGGATACAGCAGCAATAGAAAATTAATCCAACCGCTATACCCCATGCCTGGTATATAGCAGATAGCAAATATTTGTTGAAAGAATTAAATGAATGCCCCAGACCAAGCATGCTCCTCAAGGCAGTTCAGGCCTACCCATCAAAAAGCCTCCTGAACCTGCCTCCCCAGCCTCTGTGTCCTGAGCAGCTTTGTCAAACCAGTTGGTGTGACTGTCCACTAAAAGGTGATTGCCTGACCGTGGCAGTGGCTCCCTTTGTAGAACCATGCTCTTTTTGACAAAGCTGACAGCAGAGGCCACAATCAGGTAGCCCATGGGCCACATCCAGTCAGCAGATATATTTTGCTTGGCCAACATAGAGTTGCTTGTATATGAAATTGGAGATATATATATATATATATATATATATATATATATATATATATATATATATATAATTTTTTTCAAATTTAGGAAGTCTTGAAAATCAGGATTTTCAATTTCTGTTGTAAAATCAGAAATTCTTTTCAAATCCATCTGCATTCCCATGTGGCTTAGAGGCAGAGACCTAAATGATAGCCTCCCCCTTAGATTGGGCTCAGTTACCAAGCTACTTGCCAACTGGCTCTTCTGGCCCCCTCAGTCCCTGTCTGAACACCTGCCTGCTGTGTTTGAGATGGATGACTTTTCCGAACCTTGCATAAAAGCCAGACAACTCAACCACAGTGCTGCCCTGTGACCTGACTGCTGCCTAGTGCTTCCTTTATAAAGATTCTGAAATGACCTGCCCAGGGTACACTGTCCCTCTGCATCTGTCAGCCAGGAGAGCTGCCTTCGGGGACCTGGGGCCCTCTGCAGCCCCTAGAAACCACCTAGTCCTTTGCTGGGGAAGTGAGCAGGGAGGGGTTCTTCACTCTTTCAGTCAGTAGGACGGCAAACTTCCAGAACCATTCAGGCTTACCGCCCACATGCCTGGGAAGCCAGAGGGATGGCAGCATCCTCTGCTTTCCCAAGTGTCTCTGGCCAACTCAGGCAGTGGCTCCAAAGGAAACCAAAGGGAAGGAATGCAAGCCAAACCTCTGGGGAATGCATGGGGAAGACACCACTCAATTGCAAGACCGTGGAGCCTCAGGTCTGAAGCCCAAGTGTGCATAACTCTGTACTATTGCTTTTTAAGCCTGCAGATCCCAGGATAGGCATGGGTGAGATACATCTATCTGGGGGAGGGAGACCCAGAGAACTGCATGGAAGGCAAGTGCCCCTGGTGCTTCTGACCCAGGTGGGGGTGGTGCCGTGCATAGCTATCTCCTCCTCCCCAGAAACAGCCACAGAGGCCCAGAGGATCAATCTGACAAAGAGAGTCATGAGTGAGACCCCTAGGAAATGACCTGTTGTCCACAGCTGCTGTCTGCTTTAGCAAGGCTTCCCCAGGGTTCCCGAAAAGGAAATTTAAAACACGTGTCAGGGCCTTAATGAGACCAGTAAACTCCTCAGAGTCCTTCTCTGGCTAATGTTTGTTAATTCTGTGAGCCCTTCAGACCAGGGGTCTCTAGCACCAAGGGAAAGATTGAGTGAGGTGAGGAATGCCTTCGGTTAGCCGAAGCTGTGTCTGTACAGGCAAACTGCTTGATCTCTCTGAGCCTCAGTGGTTTTACTTGTAACAGGAACAATGACTGACTCAAAGGGATGTTGCAGGGATGAACTGAGATGAGCGGAAGGCATGCTCTGATTATTACTGAGCATCCATGTGGGCTGCCATATCTGTGCGCATGTTTTAACCCCATGACTGGGAAATTATGTCTGAAACTGGGGCTTCCACATCCTCCTCTCCTGTACTGCTCCAGAGCCCCTGGAGGTTGGAGTGGAGAGAAGTCAGTCCCTGCCAGTGTGGCTCTTCCAGTACCCCCGAGAGCAACTTACTCAACAAATACTAAAATGTGCAAACAGGATGTATGGATTTTAAGGAGCCTGCAGGAATGAACGGGCTCAGGAATACCTGGATCTAGGAGGAGGAAAGTCAGGGAGAACCTGGACAGGACCTCCTTCCTTTCTGGGCCCTGTTTGTCCTACATTGCTTCCTTCTCTACACAGCTCTCTGGAGAGACCTATGGTCAGGCCTGGCTGATCTTGAACTTCCCTACTGTCATGTCTTCCCTTAAAGCAACAGAGACTGTCGGGCATTTCCAAGTTCCAATCTCACATTGCCCCAGTCTCAGCTTGGGGGGGTGGGGTGGGGGGTCTTCTCTTTCAGACCAAGCACTGCCAGGAGGGGTCTTAGCTCGGCCCCAGCATGCTGTATCAGCTGTACCCTCTCCCAGCAGATTGTCCCCAGAGAAGGAAAGTTGAATGTCCATACCGGTTTCCCAAACCAGGAAGAGCCTTGCCCAAGGCCTCCAGCAAAGACAAGCTGGGAGAACCACCCACTTGGGGACTGTTAAGAGGCGGGTACAGGGGAAAGTGCCACAGTGGCTTGTGGATGAAGCAGGACAGAGCACAGCAGGAGAGATCGTGTCCATTGAGGCTTCCTGTATGTGGCTCCATGGTACCTGGCTAAGGTAGGAGGGCCAGGTGGACTGACATTCAACTTGAGGCTAGTATTTCTTTTTATGAGAATTTGTCACATGATTTCCTAACAAGAACAGTGACTGCTATTTTATTTTTTGGCTATTTGAACATCTCCTTCCACCCAGAGTTCAAGGATTGTGTATGGGTTCCTGACCTGGTCAGTATTCCACCCCTGGTTCCTGCAGGGAGGAAGCTTATTGTGCCCTATTGATTAGAGTCCTGCATCTCAACTCTTTCTCCTTGGGCATCCTTTTGTCCCAAGGACAGCTGGAGCTGGCACATGCTCTAAAAGTAGAGGGGTGGACATTAATTTCCATCGTTCTGCAAAATGGAACCATCTGTTGGTGGCTTCTCTGTTGAGGCATGGTTTTGGAGAGAGCATTTACTAATAAAGAGCTGACACCACAAAGACACAAATCTTTGTCCTCAGTTCCTGTTTGTCCCTGAGCCAATGCATTCCGCAGGAGGCAGGAAACTGCCATTCTGAGAGTGTTTGCCTGATGACTCAACGTGGATTCCCCATCAAGGGGACATCCTGTGGAAAAGCAGGTACGGAATCCTGAGAGCCACAGGCATCTGGGAAGCACTTCTCTGCTTAGAAGGACTTTCTTCAGACACCTGCTTGAATATAGCAGACCCAAGGGCCTAGTCCTAGTGAGAACTCAGGACATAAAAGCAGCTATTACTATTACTGCTGCTGCTGCTGCTAATCTCAATTTACAATGGGGTTACATCCCAATGAACCCACCATACTGAAAACATCATAAGCTGGAAATGCAATGAATCCCTGCAACCTACCAACCATCCCCACTGAGCAGCACATCCCACAGTGCTGGGTTGATTTATTCTCCAAATAACATGGCTGACAAGGAGCTCCAGCTTGCTGTCCCCACCCAGCATACCAAGAGAGCATAGGACAGGGGAAAGATCAAAATCAAAATTCAAAATAGGATTTTCTACCAATGGCCTATTGCACCCCCTTCACTACCATAAAGTCAAAAGTCAAAGCATCCTAAGTCGGAGACCACCAGTGTGCAGTGTCATTGTTGTTATGATTATCTCCAGAGAGAATGAGCACACCCCCTCCCAGGACAGTGAGGGCCTAAGTCTCCTGACATCACATGGGCCCAGGTTACATTCTCCGTTTGTCTTCCTCTTTCCTGATGTAGGGGGTTCCCTGTAGGAAGGTCAATGAGATGCTGAAAAACTCAGGTCAGCTGAGAAAGGAGAAGCCACAGTATTGAAATGACTGGAGAGCTCGTGGCCTCCTACAGTGCTTCCTGCTCCCTGAGCATCCTGCAGGTGTGGTGGATGTGCGTTGCTCCCTCCATTAAGCTTTGCCCCTTGCTGACCCCCTCCCTCACTGGGCCTGGAGCACCTCAGTAACAGCAAGGAATGAGTGAGGCCCCTCCCCCACTTAAGTTCAGCATGATTTCCTTTCTTTTCAGCAGCAGACACTTGGTTGGTGTCTGCCCTGTGCTAAGCGCTGTGGCAATACAGGGTGCAATAGGCCATTGGGCTCTAAGGCAAGACCCAGGTGCATTTGACCTTGGCCACTCTCCTGTAAGCAGGGAGAGCTCCAGGCACCCTCTGCTCCTTTAAAGCCACTAGGCAGGTACTTTGCTCAAATTTCCTGAAGCAGACATGACTCTGGAAAGCTTAGGAGTGACAATGACAGTTGTCAGGACATCCCTCCTGTGTTTTACCCTGATTTCCCTCTGTGCTGCTTGCTGAGAGCCTGGCTGCATCAGCTCCACCTCCTCTTTGCAGTGACCCTGAGTGCAGGCCCAATATTCTCCTGGCTTGTAGAAACTCAAGATCCCACCTGTACGTAGGGGGATGGGGAGGGGAAGAAAAAAGCACAAAGCAGGGCAAATATCAGAAAACACCTCAACATGCACAAAACTACAGGGGAGAGAAGGTGCCTGGGCGAGTGCAGTGACGATATCTAGATGGCATTGACCCAGTCCCCTTCTCCCCCTCCCTCTCACCAGATCCTCTTTGTCTTGAATGTGTGGCTCTCAGCTTTACAGTCTGGCCTGGAGGCCCACCAGAGCCCCATGCCTGCTCCAGTCCCTGATCTCTCCATGCATATAGAGAATGATGCTTTGCTGCCAACTGTCCCAGCAAGGGGGGCTGACAATCTGCAAGGATCACCCAAAAACATAACATGCAAAGCAGGGTCAAGCCACATGCCACGGATGCAGAGGCCAGTAGTATCAGCTCCTGGTGTAGACATGGAGTGGAAATAGGCCTCAGGACGTGGAAAATGGAGTCTCCCCCTCAGTGATCCTGGAACTCTAGCAAGTGTGAGAATCCCCTGGAGGGCTTGTCCCAACACAGATTTCTGGGCCCCACCCAGAGTGTCTGATGCGGGTCTGAGTTTGAAAACATGTGTTTCTTTTCTTCTTCCTTTAAGTTAAAGAAATTAATCCCAGTGACGAAGGAGGCTGAAGCATGAGAATCACAAGTTCCAGGCCAGCCTCAATAACTCAGCGAGGCCCTAAGTAACTTAATGAGACTCTGTCTCAAAATAAATAATTAAAAGGGCTTGGGGCTGGGATTGTGGCTCAATGGTAGAGCGCTTGCCTAGCACGGACGGGACCCGGGTTCGATCCTCAGCACCACATAAAAATAAAGGCATTGTGTTGTGTCCATCTACACCTAAAAAAATAAATAAATATTAAAAAAACAAAAGGGCTGAGGGTGTGGCTCTGTGGTAAAGCATTCCTGGTTTCATCCCCAGTATCCTCTCCAATTATTTTCAATTGACCAATAATAATTGTATATACTTATGGAATATGTTATGGCTTGAAGACACCCTTCAAATTTCAGATGTTGGAAACTTCGTAGCCAAAGTTGTCCATCCATGATATATGGAAGATGGGAGCTTTGGGAAGTGATTGGATCATGTGAACTCTGGAGTGTTTATGCCAAGCTGATTAACATATCCATTACCTCGTATACTTATCATTCTTTTTTGTAGTGGGAACCATTAAGATTCTTTCTTTTAGCAATTTTGAAATATATGATATGTTATTATTGACTGTGGTCACTATTTTATGCATTAGAGTTTAAAAACATAGAACTCCTCTCTAGATGAAACTTTGCACCCCCTCAGTCAACCTCTCCCATTCCCCACATCTGTCCCTAGTCTCTGGTAGCTCCCACACTTTACTGCCCTAAGTTTCAGTTCTTTAGATTCTGCATTTTAACAAGTGCTTGGTGGGGCTGCTGCTGCGGGTTGGGGTCACTCTGGGCCATCATGGCCCCTACTTGAAGGGGGCTCTGATTCCTCAGCTCCAGCCCCAGGCACCTTGGGAAATACGTACCCCCTAGAGCTGCCATATCTCCCATTTTTTCAAAAGGAGCCAGAAATGCAGAATTTAATGTAGAATGTTCGACCTTTTAAATCTGATAACTAAGTTTAAGAAAAATCAAAACTCTGTTAGTGTGGTAGGGACTAAATTAACTGTATCTCCAGACTGGATTGGACTTAGGCACCTCCTAGTTGGTGAGCTGTGTGTTTATGTGTGCATGCAAGGGTGGGGACCCCTCAACCCTGACAGTTCTGTGCCCATTGACTCCTGACTACTGCCATGTGTTCCCCAGACACTGGGAGCCTCATTGGAGCCTTTTCATTTGCTTAGAACTTGCTGCTTATAGAACAAAGGAAGTTTGCTTGGTGGGCCGAGAGAGAAGAATGAAAACGCCACCCATTTTAAGAGGATTATTGCAGACTTCTCAGACCACATATAATTAAATGGTGGAGTGAACCACTGCGGGAACCTTGGGCTGAGCTTAGCAAAAAGCTAACGTGCTCTGCCAAGTGGGAGACTCAGAGGCCTCCGTGATAACAATAGCCCCGATAAAATGACAGGCAGATCAGTTTTCAGGCTCAGAGGGCAGGAGATGATCTGAAGACAAATCAGGGCAAAAGCCTCTCTCTCCCCAGGCATAGGATTGCAGAGCCGCTTACCTTCCCACAGCGTATCTGGCGTCAGAGGTGAGCCCTGGGCAAAGCAGCAGAGACTGGTGACTCTTGCCCGTCACCCTGTCTTTCAGCCTTTCCCTTACCAAATTCTGTTATTCCACAACAGAGCAACAACAAAACAATTTGTACTCAGAGAAACTCTAGAACTCTTGGGGTCTTTGAGTTTTAATTTCTATTGAGTGATAATTACTTTCAGGGGAAAAAAAAGATACAGAAGATGGCAATTTTAGGCCACCTTCCCATCCCCACTGTTATAGTTTGGGATCTAAAAAGTCCCTTAAAGGCCCATGTGTGAAAGACTTGATCTTCAGCCATGATGCTAGTGGGAAGTGGTGAAACCTGGAGGTTGGGACTACTGGGAGGAAGTTAGGTCATTGGAGGCGTGGCCTTGGAGGGGATATTAGGACTCCATCCCTTCCTCTTCCTTTCTTTCAGTTCTCAGCCACCATGAGGTGAGCAACTTGTTCCACCACACATTCCTGCCCCCCATGATACATAGTGCTGCCATGGACTGACAATGAACTGAAATCTACAAAATTGTGAACCAAAATAAATGTTATTCTAAAATCAATTATCTCAGGTTATTTCTTTACAGTAACAGAAAGTTGACTTATACAATCACTACATGCATACCAGTCCAGGTATACATTAGGATGTTTTATTACCTGGGCTGAATGAAACTCAAGAACTGTCAGATCTTATGTGCAGAAATCAATTATTAAATCAGTGGTACAAAACAGATTAATTGAAAACTCCTCAATCCAGATTATTTTTAACTTTGGCTCATTTGGCTTTTAGAATGTCCTGCTTCCCAACATTTTGGAATATCATAGTGGTCAAATATAAAATGTTCCCATGTTTGACAATTAAGGTTTAATATTGATTTTATGTTTAGGTGAAGAAATAGAAGGAATCTTCCATTCCTAAGCATATCAAAGAGAAAACTGTAGCTGGGGTGCTGAGTGCTCATACCACCTTTACTCTGTGCCCAGAAGATTAACTTCCCTCTGTGCAAACGCTGTCAAAAGGTCAAAAGAGATGCAAAGGTTTCTCGCTCTAATTCTAAAACGGATTGGCTTAGGGAGCAAGAAAATAGGTTCAGAAACATGAAAAGCCATGTGAGCTTTTGAGATTTTGACTAGAGTTCCTTTCTGGAATCTGTGCCCAGGTGGCCCTGCATAGCTAGATGGTTTGAGGCTTGGCAAAATCAGACTACCAACACCCAAACCAGAGGAAAAGATAATCATTGAGACACAAAGGAAACATTCAGCAAATAATACCTTGTGTGAATGTTCTCAAGTGAATCAGAACAAATAGGATGTGGATGGATATGTCTATCCATCACCTATCAATCAATCACTCATCTATCTATCTATGTATTTTAAGAATCAGCTCATGCAACTGTAATAGTTGGTGTGTTCAAAATCTGCAGGGTAGGCCAGCAGGCTGGAAATCCAGGAAAGGATTGATATTTCAGCTTACGTCCAAAGGCTATCTGGCAGAACTCCCTCTGCCTTGGAGAATTCTCTCTTAAGGCCTTCAATGAATTGAGTTCCCATCCATATTATGGAGAGTGATCTATTTTACTCAAAATTCACTTGTTTAAATGTTATCTCATCTCAAAACAAAACAAAACACCTGCACGGAAACATCTAGAAGAATGTGTTAGCAAATATCTGGGTACTATGGTCTGGCAAGTTGATATATTAAGAAAAGAAAAACTAGAAAACAACAGCAGAAAGATTAGTAGAGTACAGGAAAATAAACAGAGGGAGGGAAGAGGGAAGGGAAAGAGGAAGTACTAGGAATTGAATTAGAGCAATTATATTCCATGCTTTCATAATTATGTCAACATGAATCCTAATTTATGTATAACTAAAAGGAAACCAATAGAAAAATCTTCAAAAAATCTTAATCACCAAGGCATTATCTGGGTGATATTTGTGGAGTGGGCCTCCAGAGAGAGCTTGGGTATCTGCTAGTCCAGGGGGAAGACTTGTTGGCTCCTGAGGAGTCCCAAGGAGAGGGTCTTCAACCAAGCCCTTGAAATTCAGCCTCTCAAGTTGCAATGCCCACATCCCATGTCTGGGTTCTAGGTGCAAGGTTTTGCCCAAGGACCAGAAACATCTAACTGAGATGTGAGCTGGTGACCCGACAGCACCCAGGTGGCACTGGAGCAGTCAAAGCACAACCACCTAGATGAACTTGGCTGTCAGCTCTGTTTGTCTAAATGTCTTGGAGGCCTGGCTATGTGTTTGATCCTGAAGCAAAAATGCTAGGCAGGGTACAGATCTGTGTTCTGTGAAAGGTTGACCGAGGCTTAGAGGTCACTGAAACATATGCCAGGGCAGCCTGCTGGGACGTCCAGAGAACTTGTCTTACTGGTTAAAAGGCATATGTTCACCCTCGAGATTCCCTTTGGATTTCTCACATGGTGTCAGGACTTGAATTCATTAAGATACAGTCTGATCACACCCTTACCTCTCCTCACAACAATCACCTGCCATTTTGAAATTTCTCGTGTGATAATATAATGCTCAGTGGCATCCACCAATGTTTGGCTGTTTTATTTTTCCTTCAGTGCTTTTCTCTAAACTATTCCTTATTTTTTTTTTTGAGGGTGTAACAGCTAGCAGGTAGAAACTTTATTTATATACATCAGGACATAAATGTTTTGTATACCAATTATGATGAAACGATGATGGTTTGAAAAGCTTTGAAATCTCTAAAACAAACACAAGGTATGATTATCATCAATAACAATAATTATGCTGTATAATTTTTATTGTAAGCACTGTCATTGTATTTATGTCAATGCATAAGAAGGGATAAGGTATTCTATTGGAGATCTGTTTAATAGGGCTTAGTTATTTGTTTTTGGAATTTATAGTAAATTTAATAAAATGACCTGCCCAAGATTGCAAAGCCAAGACTAGAAGTGGATCTCCTGGCTCTCAGGCCAATTGTTCCTCCCATTTTAAATGTGTGCCTGCCTCAGGGTGACTCTTTTAATGAAAAGGAATTAACAAAATAACAAATACAGAATTAGAATCTTTATTGTTGTTTCACTAACTGAACAGTAACCTTATTTAGTAGATCTTCTGTGACACACAGACATCCCGCTGAAGCTTTGTAATAAATGTAATAAAAGGGGAGATTGGGCAAACATCGTTGGGAAGATATTAATTAGAGGAGGACCTTACCAATTCTCAGTTGACTAATTCTAAACTGTTCCTTACATACACGATTTTCTTAGTCTTGACTGAATAATAGAAGCATCACAGAGCTCAGGCCCTGGCTAAAAGGACAAATATGAACGGGTGATAGGTCAGGGAAAATTGTTCTCACCTTCCTAGGGGGACCACCAGGAGTCTCCAAATAACACCTTGAGAACCACTGCAATACAGAAGTGGATAGGGATCAACGCAGGGAAAATATTCTGCCTCTGGAGGTGTATTTAGTTGACATATTTGGGAGCACAATTAAATAAGCCTAGAATCTAACTCCATTTTACATATAAACAACAAAGCATTTTTGCATAGTTTGAACATCCTCAACATTTTTCAAGAATGCAAACACCATATGAGTTAAGAGAAAATTGAATATCGTTTGGTCCTGAATTTCACTTAGAGTTGCTAATTCTTTTGAAAAATATTACTGATGACAATATTGTTCATGGTATTTGAGTCACCAACACAAACTCCTGAGTCAGCCTGCGGCTGGGTCTGTCATTGTCAATCTGACCCACCCATAGAGGCCAGCACCTTGTCTGCAGTTGTCTATGTGGCTTGTGTATTTACTTTAATAACTAAGTCTTTTATTTTAAGAAAGTTATAGATTTGTGTGCTGCTGTAGGAAATAATACAAAGGGATCCCTTTACCTGGTTTCTCCCGATGGCAGTGCCTTTCAGAGATGTAGGATAATATTGCAGCCTGGATACTGACATTGATATAGCCGGCTGCAAAGCATTTTCATGGCCATGAGGATCCCTCATGTTGCCTTTTTATAGTTCCAACTGTTCCTATCCAGCTTCCTACCTCTTCCTTTAGCCTTGAAACACATGAATATATTCCCCATTTCTGTAATTTTGTAATTTTAATTATGGTATATAAAGGGACTCATACAGTAGGTCATCTTTTGGAATTGGCTCTTTCTCACTCAGCACAATTCTGTGGGTTCTATCTAGGGTGATGCATGTATTGATAGTTGGTTCCTTTTAATTACTCAGGAGGATCCCATGGTGTGGATGTGCCATATCTTGATCCATTGTTCACACACTGAAGGACATCTGGGTTTTTTCCAGTTTGGGGTTGTTGTGAATAAAGCCACTGTAAACATTCATGGATAGTGTTTTTGTGTGAACATGTCTTCATTTCTCTGGGAATAAATGTCCAAGAGTACAATGCATGGTGCATGCTTAGCTTTGTACAAACTTCCAAATGGCTTTCCAGAGTAATCATGACATTTTACATTCCCATCAATGATACATGACGTTTTCACCTCTTCCTCCAGCATTTGATGTTGTCAATAATTTCTATTTTAGCTATTCTGATAGGTATGTAGCTTATTAGGACTTTAATTTGTATTGCCCCAATACTTAATAATGTTAAAAATCTTTTCATGCCCATATTGCCATTGGGTATATCTTTGGTAAAATGTCTGTTCATGTCTTTTGCCCAATTTCAAAGGATTATTATTATTATTTTTTACTATTTAGTTATGAGAGAGAGAGAGAGAGAGAGAGAGAGTGTGTGTGTGTGTGTGTGTGTGTGTGTGTGTGTGTGTGGTTTCTAAACACTAGCCTTTTGTAAGATATGTGGTTTTCCAATATTTTCTCTCTGTATAGCTTCTTTTCACCCTCTAAACAGGGCCTTTCACAGCAAAAGTGTTAACTTTTTAAAAAAAAAATTTTTAGTTGTAGATGGATAGCATGCCTTTATTTTATTTTTATGCAGTGCTAAGGATAGAACCCAGTGCCTCACACATTCCAGGCAAACACTCTGCCACTGAGCTACAGCCCCAGACTCATCAAAGTGATAACTTTTGATGAGTCCCAATTTTTCCTTTTATGTATTATGTTTTTGATGTCAAATCAAATAATTCTTTTCCTAGCCTTAGACCTGAGTACTTCATTCTATATTTTATTTTGTAAAAGTTTTATGACTTTACATTTCACATTTAAGCCCTGGTTTGTTTTGAATTAATTTTTGAAGTTTTGCATAAGGTAAGGGAAGGATTGTTCTTTTTTTTTATCTCCTCTGCAAATATCCAGCTGTGAAGGCTATCTTTATTCCGCTGAATTGCTTTTGATGCTTTGTTAAAGATCTACATAAACAAGTTGCATGATCATTTGGTCATTTTTGTAATACTTTATTTCTGGGTTCTGTATTACAATCTATTGATCTATGTCTATCCTTCTGCCAATACCACATAATCTTGATTACTATACTAATATTGTACAGTAATCAATCAGAAATTGAGTAGACCGAATCCTCCCACTTTACCCTTCTGTTTTGAAACTTTGCTTTATTCCAGAGCCTTTGATTTTTCCATATAAATTTTTGAATACTTTTGTACATATTTATTAAAAACTTGCTGGAATTTTGATAGGAATTGCATTAATCTTCTATATCAATTTAGGGAGAATTGCCATCTTTACTACGTTGAGACTTCTAACTCATAAACAAAATATGCTTCTCCATTTCCTTAGATCTTCTTTGACTTTTTTATCAGTACTGTGTAGGTTTTGAAACATAATTCCTGTATATGATTTGTTAGATTTACACCTATTTTATTTTCCTTTTAATGTTTGTGATATTGAATTTTAAATTTAAGTGTCCACATGTTGATTTGCTAGTATGTGAAAATGGAATTGCTTTCTGTGTATTTCTTGATCTTGTACATGGTAACTTTGCTGAATTTACTTGTAAATTCTAGTTTCAGTGTATTCCTTGGGATTTTCTACGTGGAAAATCATACCATTGGCAGATAGGCGGAATTTTCTTTCTTCTATTCATTCATTTTCTTTTCAACTGCACTGGCTAGAGCTTTTGACCCATGTTGCATGAGGATGCTGAGGACGGACAACCTTGCCTTTTTCTAATCTTAGGGAGAAATCATTCAATTTTGCACCCTAAAGTATAATGTTTTCTGTAGGATTTTTGTAGATATTCTTTATTTAGTTGAGCGATTTCCAGTCTATTTTTCTGAAAACTTTTAGTATGAATGGATGCCAAATTTTGTGAAATGTGTGGAGTTTTTTTCTTTAGGCTATTAATATGGTAGATCATATTGATAAATTTTCTAATATTGGACTAGCCTTGCATGCCTGGAATCAACCCTCCATAGCATGTTTATCTGGATTTGGTATCCAGATAATACTAACTTCGTAAAATAAATTGGGAAGTATTCTGACCTCTTCTATTTTCTGGAAGAGATTGTGTACAGGTGGCATTAGTTCTTACTTAAGAGTTTAGGGGGATCCAAGATGGTGGTCTAGAGGAGGCTGCATTCTGTCTGTGTCACTCTGTGACCTGGGATTCTAGTAGTGGGAATACTGTTTCTTTGCGAGTTATTTGAGGACCCCCAACAGCTGCTCCTGTACAGGAATTCCAGCTGCTGTGCCCACGCAGGTCTCCACATCTCAGCATCAGCCCAGGACTCCCAGCTGTTTACCTCAGCAGCACCCACACAGGACCCCTGGCTGCCTACCCACGCAGGAATCCCTGCCACGGTTCCCACTCAGGATACCCGGCTGCTGCACTCACACAGGACCTCTGGCTGCCACGCCCCTGGTTGTCTCCATCTTGGGACACTGCAACCACTGTCATAGTCCCCTACATGTGGTAGCCTGCACCTGAGGACATAGGACAGGGTATGGAAACAGCCACCAGCCACAACACTGCATGCCACAGAGCTACATCCATGAACACACCACCCAACCCCACTTCCTGGCCCAACCCGACCCAACACCCCATCTTTGAAAGCAGCTGCCTCCATCTTGGGACACCTTTGTCACCATCTTTAGTTGGGGCAACTCTCAGCTTGGGACACCTGCTGGGGCCTAGAAGCAATACCAATGTACCTAGAGTCCCCCACCTCCCCCTTCTCCCCTGCAGCCACTAGCCTGGCAAGTGCTTGCGGATACTGGCTGGTCTACAGCTCCTAAAGCCTGGCCCTGAACTGTCCAATATAAAACAGCTCTCCGCAGCAGGTGCACAGCCCCCAGAGCGCAGCCCACAAGACCTCTGGAGAGAAAGATTCCTGATTGGGAAGTAGAAAGGGAGGTGGGCAGTGAGATACAGTTTAGAGACTAAATTAGAGAATAAGAATTGTGAGGTCTACAGGTGATATAAGAAGATAAGATCAGGTGCCCACATCACATGAGTGGGCCTCAAAGGAGATCCTTTGGGTGCAGTCTCCCATTAGGGACTGGCAAGTTCTATACCCTATCTCCAGGAGCTCCACCTCTAAGACCAACCTCCCACCCTAATAACCTTTATCATCCTGAGGTCGAGATACCAGCAAACAACCGACAACCCCACCTATTAGATGATAAGGGAAGCAGGAAAGATACTGAACTCTAACAAAAACAACCTTTGTATTTTCCTTCAAAATTTTTTCTTTTCTCTTTTTTTTTCTTTTCTTTCTCTCTCCTCTGGCCCTCACACCCCCAACATTTGAGAAACCAAAATACTTTTTCTGGATTAGGCTACTGAGAGACTGGGATGTCTGGATAATATATTACAGTTGTGTTGGATATTCTTTTAGCTCCTATTTTTACATTTTTTATTTTTCTTAATTTTTATGTTAAAAAAATTAACATAAAAAATTGTACTCCCTCTATTGTCTTCCCACTTGCTTGTCTCCCCCAAATCACATCCTCTCTTTTCTCCTGCTACTAGCCAACTTCTTTAGATTCCTCTTTCATACTTCATAAGATCTTGTAACTCTATATCCTCACTTTCTACTTCCTTGACATCTCATCCTACTCCCCACCCCCAGTTCTCCCTGTCCACTGTCAGAAACTGTAGACGCTTTTGCAAACCTACTGTTTATATTGTAGATAATAATTGAACTCACCATTTCTGTGTATTGTGACAAAAACCATAAACATCTTAATAGATGCTATTTGGTTTAAGACTGTATATTGTTTATATTGGGATCTGTTAATACTGTTCTCCCCCTTAAAGGAGAGGTATTGAAACCCTGCAGGGACACTATGGGGTAAAAACTGTAACACCTCAAATCATCAGCACAAGAAGGGAAGACACACGAACAACATGAAAAAACAAGGGAAGAAATTGCCTCAAACAAACCAAGATATTACATTATTAGAATCCATGGCCAGCACAGCAGAAAAAATGACAGAGAAGGAATTCAGGATGTACATGATCAAAATGTTCTGTGAATTAAAGGGTGATATGAGAGAGCAAATACAAACAGCAAAAGATCATTTCAATAAAGAGCGACATAAGCAAAAACAGGAAAAAAAAAGATTACTTCCGTAAGGAGATAGAGGTTCTGGGAAAAAAAAACAGAAATCCTTGAAATGAAGGAAACAATAAATCAAATTAAAAACTCAATAGAAAGTATCACCAACAGATTAGATCACTTGGAATATAGAACCTCAGAGAATGAAGACAAAATATATAATCTTGAAAATAAAGTTGACCACACAGTGAAGATGGTAAGAAACCATAAGCAGACATTCAAGAATTATGGGATAACATAAAAAGATCAAATTTAAGAATTATTGGGATAGAGGAAGGCATAGAGTTACAAACCAAAGAAATGAACAATCTATTCAATGAAATAATGTCAGAAAATTTTCTAAACATAAAGAATTAATTGGAAAATCAAATACCAAGAGACTTTACAGGACACCAAATGTACAAAAATCACAACAGAGCTACACCAACCCATGTTATGATGAAAATGCCTAGCATACAGAATAAGGAGAGAATTTGAAAAGCCTTAAGAGAAAGGAATCAGATTACATATAATGGGAAACCAATTAGGACTTCTGCAGATTTTTCAATCCTGAAAGCTAGAAGATTCTGGAACAACATATACCAAGCTCTGAAAGAAATATATGCCAACCAAGAATCTTATTTCCAGCAAAATTCAGCTTTATATTTGATGATGAAATAAAAACCTTCCATGATAAACAAAAGTTAAAAGAACTTACAATTAGAAAGCCTGCACTACAGAACATCCTCAGCAAAATATTGCATGAAGAGGAAATGAAAATCAGCAGAGAGTGGTATTACCCTAAAGGAAAAACTAATCAAAGGAAAAAAACAAGTCAAGTTAAATAACAAAAATAAACAAAAATGTCTGAGAATACAAATCATGTCTCAATAATAACCCTGAATGTTAATGGCCCAAACTCACCAATCAAAAGACATAGACTGCCAGATTGTATTTTAAAAAAAGACCCAACAAGGTTGCCTTCAAGAGTCTCATCTCATAGGAAAAGACATCCATAGACTAAAGGTGAAAGGTTGGGGAAAAACATCACTCACATGGACTACAGAAAGAAGCAGAGGTTTCCATCCTCATATCAAATAAAGTAGACTTCAAGCCAAAGTTAATCAAAAGGGATAAAGAAAAATATTACATACTGCTTAAGGGGAACATACATCAACAAGACTTAACAATTATAATTATATTTTCCCCAAACAATGGAGTATCTACGTTCATCAAACAAACTTTTCTCAAGTTCAAGAATCAAATTGACCACAACACAATAATTCTGACTGACTTTAACACTCCTCTTTCACCACTGGATAGATCTTCCAAACAAAAGCTGAACAAAGAAACAATAGAACTCAAAAATACAATTAATAACTCAAGAAATCAATTATAAAATAAAAATATAAGCGACTCTAACACCTGGAGACTAAATAACATGGTATTGAATGAACAATGGATTACAGAAGACATTAAAGAAGAATTAAACAATTCTTAGAGGTAAATGAGAACACTGACAAAACATATTAAATCTCTGGGTCACTATGAAGGCAGTACTAAGAGGAAAGTTCATTGCATGGAGTTCATTCTTTAAAAGAAGAAAAAGTCAACAAATAAAAGACTTAACATTACATCTCAAAGCCCTAGAAAAAGAAGAACAAATCAACACCAAAAATAATAGAAGACATTATTAAAATAATTAAAATCAGAGATGAAACCAATGAAATTGAAACAAAAGAAACAAATGAAAAAAATTGACAAAACAAAAAGTTGGTCTTTGAAAAAAATAAATAAAATTGATAAACACTTAGCCATGCTAACAAAGAGAAGGAGAGAGAAAACTCAAATTACTAACATCCATGTTGAAAAAGGAAATATCACAACAGACACTACAGAAATACAGAAGACAATTAGAAATTATTTTGAAAATTTGTACTCCAATAAAATAGAAAATATCAAAGGTATCAACAAATTTCTAGAGTCCTATGATTTGCCCAAACTGAATCAGGATGATATATATAAGTTAAACAGATCAATTTCAAGCAATGAAATAGAAGACACCATCAGAAGCCTACCAACCAAGAAAAGCCGAGGACCAGATGGATACACAGCTGACTTCTACAAACCTTCAAAGAAGAACTAATAGCAATACTCCTCAAATTATTTCAGGAAATAGAAAAAGAGAAAACACTTCCAAACTTATTCTATGAGGCCAATATCATCCCTATCCCAAAAACCAGACAGAGACATATCAAAGAAAGAAAACTTCAGACCAATATCTCTAATGAACACAGATGCAAAAATTCTCAATAAAATTCTGGAAAATTGAATACAAAAACATATCAAAAAAGATAGTGCACCAGATCAAGTGGAGTTCATCCCAGGGATGCAAGGTTGGTTCAATATATGGAAATCAATAAATGTAATTCATTGCATCAATAGACATAAAGATAAGAATTATATGATCATCTCAATAGATGAAGAAAAAGCATTCAACAAAATATAGCACCCCTTCATATTCAAAACACTAGAAAAACTAGGGATAATAGAAATATATCTCGATATTGTAAAACCTACCTATGCTAAGCCTCAGGCCAATATCATTCTAAATGGAAAAAAATTGAAAGCATTCCCTCTAAAAACTGAAACAAGACAGGGATGTCCTTTCACCACTTCTATTTAACATAGTTCTTGAAGCTCTAGCCAGAGCAATTAGATGAAAGAAATTAAAGGGATATGGATAGAAAAAGAAGAACTCAAACTATCACTATTTGCCAATGACATGATTTTATACCTAGAGGATCCAAAATATTCCACCAGAAAACTTCTAGAATTAATAAATGAATTCAGCAAAGTAGCAGGATATAAAATCAACACCCATAAATCAAAGGCATTTCTGTACATTAGTGACAAATCCTCTGAAAGAGAAAAGAGGAAAACTACCCTATTTACAAGAGCCTAAAAATAAAATAAAATACTTGGGAATCAACTTAATGAAAGAGGTGAAAGACCTCTACAATGAAAACTACAGAATGCTAAAGAAAGAAATTGAAGAAGACCTTAGAAGATGGAAGGATTTCCCTTGTTCTTGGATAGACAGAATTAATATTGTCAAAATGACCATACTACCAAAAGCACTATACAGATTTAATGCAATTCCAATCAAAATCACAATGACATTCCTCATAGAAATAGAAAAAGCAATCATGAAATTCATCTGGAAAAATAAGAGACCCAGAATTGCCAAAGCAATTCTTAGCAAGAAGAGTGAAGCAGGTAACATCACTATACCAGAACTTAAATTATACTAAAGAGCAATAGTAACAAAAACAGCATGGTATTGGCATCAAAACAGACTTGTAGACCAATGGTACAGAATAGAGGACACAGAGACAAACCCACATAAATTACAGTTATCTCATACTAGACAAAGGTGCCAAAAACATATATTGGAGAAAAGACAGCCTCTTCAACAAATGGTGCTACAAAAACTGGAAATCCATATGCAGCAAAATGAAATTAGCCCCTATCTTTCACCATGCACAAAACTCAACTCAAAGTGGATCAAGAATCTAGGAATTAGACCAGAGATCCTGAGCCTGATAGAAGAAAATGTAGAGCCAAATCTTTATCATGTTGGATTAGGCCCTGACTTCCTTAACAAGACACCTATAGGGCAAGAAATAAAATTAAGAATCAATAAATGGGATGGATTCCAAACTGAAAAGCTTCTTCTCAGCAAAAGAAACAATCAGTGAGGTGAAGAAAGAGCCTACATAATGGGAGCAAATTTTTACCACACACATCAGATAGAGCACTAATCTCTAGAATATACAAAGAACTCAAAAATCTTAACACCAAAACAACAACAACAAAAAACCCAATCAATAAATGGGCCAAGGAAATGAACAGACACTTCTCAGAAGATGACGTATAATCAATCAGAAAAATGTATGAAAAAATGTTTAACATCTTTAGCAATTAGAGAAATGCAAATCAAAAGATTTCATCTCACTCTAGTCAGAATGGCAGCTATTAAGAATACAAACAACAATAAGTGTTGATGAGGATGTGGGGAAAAGGGCACACTCAATACATGGCTGGTGGGACTGCAAATTGGTGCAACCAATCTGGAAAGCAGTATTAAGATTCCTTGGAAAACTTGGAATGGAACCACCCAGCTATCCCACTCCTCTGTCTATACCCAAAGGATTTAAAAACAGCATACTACAGTGATGCAGCCACATCAATGTTTATAGCAGCACAATTCACAATAGCTAAATTGTGAAACCAAACTAGATGCCCTTCAATAGATGGATGGATAAAGAAACTGTGGTATCTATATACAGTGGAATATTACTCAGCATTAAAAGAGAATAAAGTCATGGCATTTACAGGTAAATGGATGGAGTTGGAGAATATCATGCTAAGTGAAGTAAGCCAATCCCCAAAAGCCAAAGTCCAAATCTTTTCTCTGATATGTGGATGCCGATCTATAGTGGGGTTTGGCAGTGCAGAGCATGGGAGGAATGGAGGAATTTTAGATAGGACAAAGGGAAGGGGTGGGAAGGGAGGGGGCATGGGAGTAGGAAAGGTGGTGGAATAAGATGGACATCATTACCCTAAATACATGTATGATGGCACAAATGGTATGACTCTACTTTGTGTACAACCGGAGGCGTGAAAAATTGGGCTCTATTTGTATACTATGAATTGAAATGCATTCTGCTGTCATGTATAACAAATTAGAGTAAATAAATAAATTTAAAAACAAAGAAAAAAAAGAGTTTGTTATACTTTCCCTAATGAGACCATTAGGGCTAAAAATTTCTCTTGGAGAAACTTTTATATTGCAAATTAAATTTCCTTGGTAGTAATAGAACTATTGAAATAATCTATTTTTACTGGGTAGATTGTAATAGTTTGTATTTTTTAAGGAGGCCGTCTATTTAATCTAAATTGTCAAATTTAGGCATGTTGAGTTCTTCCTAATAATTCTCATCATCTGTATGATGTCTGCATTGTGTGAAGTGATAGTATCTATTTCATTCCTAGTATTGGTAATTTGCAAATTTTTCAGTCTTTAGAAAGATTTGTCAGTTTTGTTGATATTTTAAAAGGAATCAGTTATTTGTTTTGTTTATTATTCTCCATTTTTTCTGTTTTCAATTTCATTGATTCCTGTTTTTAATCTGTATTATTTCCTTCCTTCTTCTTGCTTTGGGTTTGTTTTGCTACTGATTTTCTAAGTTCTTGAGGCAGGAGCTTAGAATAATGACTTAGAACTTTTTATCTTTCCTAATACATGGATTTAGGGTAATGAATTTCCTTTTCAGTACTGCATTAGCTGTGTCCCCCAAATTTGGAGAAGTTATATTTTAAGTTTCATTCATTTTGATAATTTCTAAAAATTTCCTTGAGATTTCATATATGACCCATGAATTATTTAGATGTGTGTTGTTTAGTTTCCAAAGTCTGGAGGTCTTTCTGTTGAATTCTTTCCCATACTTGATGATTTTGTTCCTCTGGTTGTTCTATAATTGTTAAGAGAGGGATACTAAAGTCTCTATAATTGTAGATTTGTCTATTTCTCCTTTTGGTTTTGTCATTTTGGGTTCAAGTGTTTTTCAGCTATGGTATTAGGTATACACAATTTAGGTTCATTATACATTTTTGGTGGATTTTTTATTATTATTACATAATTCTCCATCTCTGATAATTTTCCTTGACATCTATTTTGCCTTGTAATTATATAGTTTTTCTTTGATTAATGTTTTCATGACATCCCTTTATCTATGCTTTTACTCTCAATATACCCTATGGTTGTAGAGGAAGTGAATCTCTTAGCATGTAGTTGGAACATATTTTATTGCTGTTTTGTTGTAGAGTACAAGCATGTCCTCTACCACTGAGCTACATCCTCAGCCCTAAGGATTCTTTTAGAGCAGTTTTAAATTCAGAACATAACTTAAGGGGGAGGTCTAGAGATTTCCTGTATAGCCTTTGTCCCAGCACTTGGATAACTTTCCTCATTGCCAATATCCTCCATTGTCCTTTACTAGAAGATACATTTGTTACAACTGATGAACATACACTGACACATGATAATCTCCCACCGAGGTCCATAGTGTACTTTAGGGTTCACTTCTGGTTTGGGGCATTCTGTAGCTTTGCCCAATGTATAGGGATGTGTATGTGTCATTACAGTATTATACAGACTATTTTCACCACCCTAAAAATTCTGCCTATTCATTCCTCTCTCCCTGTAGCCCCTCACAACCCCTGATCTTTTTACTGTCTCCATAGTTTTGCCTGTTCCAGAATGTCCTTTTGTTGGAATCATGCAGGATGTAGCTTTTTCAGATTAGCTTCTTTCACTTAGTTACATGCATTTAGTGTTCCTTCTTGTATTTTCATAGTTTAATTGCTCATTTATTTTTTTATATAGTTTTAGTTGTAGATGGACCCAATACCTTTCTTTTATTTGTTTATTTTTATGTGGTGCTGAGGATTGAACCCAGTGCCTCACACATGCTAGGCAAGTGCTCTACCACCAAGCCACAACCCCAGCCCCTCATTTATTTTTAATGCTGAATAACATTCCATTGTTTGTTTGTTTGTACCTCAACTTATTTATCCACTTACCTATTGGAAGACATTTAAATTACTTCCAGGATTTGGCAATTATTAATAAGGCTGCTTATTAATTAAACATCAGTGTACAGGTTTTTCCGTGGACTTGTTTCCATCTCTTTTGGGTATATACCAAGTGGTACAATTGCTGGATTGTGAAATAGGAGTACATTTAAAACCATCAAACTGTCTTCCAAAGTGACTGTACCATTCTGCATTCCCAAAACCAATTAATAAGAGTTCCTGTGGTTCCACCTCCTTGGCAGCCTCTGGTGTTAGGATGCCAGATTTGGGCTATTCTAATAGGTGCATAGTGATATCTCACTGTTGTTTTAGTATGCATTTGATTGATGATGTAAGATGCAGAACAGCTTTTCATATGCTTGCCATCTGTGTATCCTTGGTGAAGTATCTGTGAAGATATTTGCTCCATTTTAAAATTAAGTTTATTTCCTTTTACATTTTAAGAGTTCTTTTTATATTTATGATAACAGTACTTTAACAGATGTGTCTTTTGCAATTATTTGCTTCTACTCTGTGATTTGTCTTATTCTCTTGACTTAATCTTTTGCAGAGTAGAAATTTCTATTATTAATGAAATCCAGCTATGATATCGATTACTCCTTTCATGGACTGTGCATTTGATATTCTATCTGAAAAGCCATTCCCATATCCATAGTCATCTAGGTTTTGTCCTATGCTATCTTTTAGGAGCTTTATAGTTTATGTTTTAAATTAAGCCTGTGATTGATTGTGAGTTAATTCTTGTGAAGGTATAAGATCTGTGTCTAGATTCATTTTTTTGCATGTGGATATGTGGTGGTTTTAGCACCATTTGTTAAAAAGACTATTTGTTGCTTCGTTATCAAAGATCGATGACTATATATAAAACTATTTCCAGCTTCCCTGTTCTGTTCCATTGATCTGTTTGTCTATTCTGTTGCCAATACCACAGTACCCTAATTACTATAGCATTATAATAAGTTATTAAGTCTGATAGTTTCAGTTCTCCAACTTTGTCCTTTTCCTTCATTATCTGTTGGTTATAATATAAGTCAACTTCTCCTCACTGTGACCAAAATACCTGATGGAACAACTTAGAGAAAGAGAAGTTTATTTTGGTTCATGGTTTCAGGGTTTGAGTTTATGGTGGGCTGACTCCATTGCTTTGGACCCAAGGTGAGACAGAACATATTGGCAGAAGGACATGGTAGAGATACATTGTTTGGTTTGTGGCAGCTAGGAGGGAGAGAGGGAGAGGGAGAGGAGAGGGAGAGGGAGAGGGAGAGGGAGAGGGAGAGGGAGAGGGAGAGGGAGAGGGAGAGGGAGAGGGAGAGGGAGAGGGAGAGGGAGAGGGAGAGGGAGAGGGAGAGGGAGAGGGAGAGGGAGAGGGAGAGGGAGAGGGAGAGGGAGAGGGAGAGGGAGAGGGAGAGGGAGAGGGAGAGGAGAGGGAGAGGGAGAGGGAGAGGGAGAGGGAGAGGGAGAGGGAGAGGGAGAGGGAGAGGGAGAGGGAGAGGGAGAGGGAGAGGGAGAGGGAGAGGGAGAGGGAGAGGGAGAGGGAGAGGGAGAGGGAGAGGGAGAGGGAGAGGGAGAGGGAGAGGGAGAGGGAGAGGGAGAGGGAGAGGGAGAGGGAGAGGGAGAGGGAGAGGGAGAGGGAGAGGGAGAGGGAGAGGGAGAGGGAGAGGAGAGGGAGAGGGAGAGGGAGAGGGAGAGGGAGAGGGAGAGGGAGAGGGAGAGGGAGAGGGAGAGGGAGAGGGAGAGGGAGAGGGAGAGGGAGAGGGAGAGGGAGAGGGAGAGGGAGAGGGAGAGGGAGAGGGAGAGGGAGAGGGAGAGGGAGAGGGAGAGGGAGAGGGAGAGGGAGAGGGAGAGGGAGAGGGAGAGGGAGAGGGAGAGGGAGAGGGAGAGGGAGAGGGAGAGGGAGAGGGAGAGGGAGAAAGCACACACAAGTGGAAAGTGATGCAGGGAAGTAAACAGTAACTCATTTCCTCCAATCCACCTGCCTACAGTTAACACCCAATTTATTAATTTATACTAGGAAGTTAATTTATACTAAGATGGATTAATGGATTTACAGCTCTCATAATCTAGTCATTTTACCTCTAAATTGTCCTGTATTAACACAGGAGCTGTGGGGGACACCTCATATCCAAACCTTAATAGCTATTCTGGGTATTGTGTCTGTCCTTATCAATTTTAGAATTAATTAATTGATATCTATAAAATAACTTGCTGGGATTTTGATTGGGATTGTATTAAGGCTCTTGATTAAGTTGGGAAGAGCTGGCATCTTAACAATGTTGAATCTTCATTCCATGAACATGGAATATCTCTCTTTTTATTTAGTTCTTTGATTTTATTCATCAGTGTTATATGGTTTTCCTCACATAGATCTTGTACATATCTTGTTGATTTATACCTAAATATTTAATTTTTAGGTGCTAATGTAAATAGTATTATACTTTTAATTTCAGATTCTACTTGCTCTTTGCTGATGTATAGGGTAGCTCTTTGTGTACTACTCCCATGTCCCTCATATTCTAAAGCTTTGCTATAATTATTTATTAGCTCCAGAAGTTTTTTTTTGTCAATTCTTTTAGATTTGCTACATAGACAAACATGCCATCTGTGAATAAATACAGCTTTTTCCCTTCTCTTTATATACCTTCTAATTCCTTTTCTTATATTATTGAATTGGCAAGGATTTCTACAACAATATTGAAAAGGAGTGGTGAGAGGGGACACTCTTGCTTTGCCTCTGATGCTAGTAGAAAAATGTTTGAATTTCTTACTTTTAAATATGATGTTAGCTGAAGGTATTTGGTGGTCTTCTGTGTCAAGCTGAGGAAGTTCTCTATTTCTAGTTTACTAAGAGTTTTTGTTTTTGTTTTGTCTTGGCTCATGAATTGGTGTTGAATTTTATTGAGTAGTTTTTCTGCAACTATTGATTTAATTGTTATTTTTTATTTTTTACCTTCATTTTCTTTTAGTACTTATTTTTTCAGTTGTAGTTGAACACAATACCATTATTTTATTTTTATCTGGTGCTGAGGATCTAACCCAGGGCCTCGCACATGCTAGGCAAGCACTCAACTGCTAAGCTACAACCCCAGTCCTCTTTTTTACCTTCTTAATGTGATGGATCACATTATGGATTTTCACATGTATCAGCCTTTTTATTCCTGAAATAAATCTCACTTGATCATATTGTATAATTCTTTATTATTATTATTATTATTATTATTATTATCATAATATTTTTAGTGCTGGGGATTGAAGCCAGGGCACTTTACCACTGAACTACAACCCCAATTCTTTTTATTCACCCATGTCTTTACCATTTTCCTGTTTGCTGAATCTGTCCATTTCTGAGAGGTGGGTGCTGAAGTCACCAACTATGTTAATTGATTCATCTATTTCTCCTTGTATTTCTATTTTTTGCCTCTTGTAGTTTGATACTGTCTTGTTAGGCACATACATATATATGAAGGATTGTTGTGTCTGGAGAATTAACCCCTTTATTAATTATATAATGCCCTTCATTATCCCTGATACCTTTCACTGGTTGATGTCTGCTTTGCTTGAAATTAAATAGCCACTCCTACTTCCCTTTGATTAGTCTTAGCATGGTATATTTTTCTCTATCCATTACTTTAAATATATATGGGTCTTTACATTTAAAGTGGGTTTCTTGTAAACAACACACAGTTTGGTCTTATTTTTTAATCCATTCTGATAACTGCTGTCTTTTAAAATTGAGATCATTGATGTCCAAAGTAATTATTGACATAGTTGAATTAATACCATATTTGTTACCATTTTTTATTTGTTACCCTCCTCCCTTGTTTCTATTTTTGTCTTCTACTCTCTCTGATTTTTTAAAAAGTATTTTTACTTATAGATGGACACAATAACTTTATTTTGTTTATTTAGTTTTTTAATTTTTATTTATTTTTATTTTTTGTACTGGGGATTGAACTCAGTGACACTCAACCGCTGAGCCACATCCCCAGCCCTATTATGTATTTTATTTAGAGACAGGATCTCACTGAGTTGCTTAGTGCCTCGCCATTGCTGAGGCTGGCTTTGAACTTGCAATTCTCCTGTCTCAGCCTCCCAAACCACTGGGATTACAGGCATACACCACCACATCCAGCTTATTTATTTATTTTTATGTGGTACTAGGAAGCAAACCAAGTGCCTCGCAGGTACTCGGCAAGCACTGAGCCATGACCCCAGCCCTGATTTTTGTAGTTTAATTGAACATATTATATAACTTTTCTTTCCTTCCATGAATGTTGGTTGTACTTTTTTCTTTTCTTTTTTCCTCTTAAGATATATATATATATATATATATATATATATATATATATATATATACACACACACACACACACACACGCACACATATATACATACATACACACACACATATACATACATACACACACACATACATACACACACATACACACACACATCCAATACAACTCTTCTTTTAAATAGTACTTTACCACTTTATGGGTAGTATGAGTACCTTATAATAAGAAAATATTTGTAATTCCTTCCTTCTCTGCCTTGTAACCTTGCCGTCATTTATTTCATTTATATAAGCATTCATAAACATAGATAGAATCTAATACATTACAGCTATTGCTATTTTGAAAAAAAATTTAATTAAGAATAAGAAAAATAAGTTTTTATTTTACCTTGACTTATTTCTTCTTTGTTGCTTTTTTTATCTTAATGTAGATTTGAGGTTTTGATTTATATTGTCTTTATTCAAGGAATTTTAAAAGACATTTCTTGCAAGTATACCAGTAACAAATGCCCTCAATTTTACAGGATTCAGAACTCTATGTTAAAGGGTTTTTGTTTTTTGTTGTTGTTGTTGTTTTTGTTTTTGTTTTTTTCTCAACATTTTAAGTATATTACTCTTTTTGCTTGCATGGTTTCTGAGAAGTCAGAAGTAATTTTATCTCTGTTTCTCTATAGTTAAGTCCCCCCCCCCATTTCTTTTAATGTTTTTTTTTATCTTCAATTTTCTGTAGTTTAAAAATTGTATGCCTAGGGTGTGTGTGTGTGTGTGTGTGTGTGTGTGTGTGTGTGTACCAGACATTTATCCTGATGTTCTTAGATCTGTGGTTGGGAAAATTCTCAGTCATTCTTATTTCAAGTAGTTCTTCCATTTCTTTCTCCTTTTCTTCTCCTTTTTGAATTTTCATTACATCTGTTTACATCTTTTTATGAGGAGGGGGGAATATTTACTTTATTTCTTTAAAAATTTTTAATCAGTGTATTTTCTTATCCTCGATTTCATTAACTTTAGCTCCAATTTTGGATATTTCCTGGATTTTACTGAGTTTGGAATTAGTTTATTCTTCCTTTTCTTGAGTCTTGAAGTATAACATTAGATTATTATTTGGGATCTTTCTTTTTTTTTAATGTAGACACTCAAATGCCATAAACTTTCCTCTTAAAACTGACTTTAGCTGAGAGCAGTGACACACATCTGTAATCTCAGTGCAGGGGAGGTTGAAGCAGGAGGATCATGAGTTCAAAGTCATCCTCAGCAATTTAACGAGGCCTCAAACAATTTATAGAGACTCTGGCTCAAAGTAAAATATAAAAAAGGGCTGGGGATATGTCTTAGTTGTTAAGCACCCCTGGGTTCAATCCCTAGTACCAAAAAATCAGAAAAAAAAGTAAAAACAAAACAAAACTGCCTTCATACTGTCCCAGAGATTTTGATATGCTATATCTCTGTTCTCATTTGTTTCTAAGAATTTTTAAAATTCCCTCTCTCATATCTCTTATGATCCATTTCTCATTTAAAAGAGAATCATCCAATATCCATGTGATTTCTATAATTTTCTTGGTGTTGATTTCTAATTTTATTCCATTACAATCTAATTTTATTCCATTATGATGAGATGCATGGGATTACAGCAATTTTTGTATTTACTAGAGTATGGTCTATTTTGGAAAATATCAATTTTATTTATAGAAGACCTCTTTTGGTGAGAGGTGTATGTTCAAATCACCCCAAATTATTAAATTGAGGTCTGTCTGGAATGTAATGTCAAGAAGTATTTGTTATATGTAATTAGGTGCACCAACATTTGGGGCATTAACATTTCTTTCTGCTATATCTTCTTGTGGGATTATTTCCTTTATTAGCATGTAGTCACTTTCTTTGTCTCTTCTGATTAATTTTTGCTTGAAGTCTGCTTTTTCAGATATGAGAATAGTTATTGCTGCTTGTTTTAGAATTCCAATTACATGGGAATGTCTTCCATCCTTCATCCTTTTATTTTCAGCCTGTGGATATCTCTGCCTATGAGATGAGTCTTTTGCAAACATTATATAGTTGGATCTCATTTTTTAATTCATTGTGTCAATCTTTGTCTTTTAATTAGGTAGTTGAGACCATTTACATTCAGCGCTACTATGGATAGATGTTTGTTATTTCCTGCCATTTTTCTTTATTTCTTACATTTACTTCAGTCTTAATTTTCTTTTTTTTTTAATTTTTTTTATTGGTAGTTCAAAACATTATAAAGCTCTTGACATATCATATTTCATACATTAGATTCAAGTTGGTTATGAACTCCCAATTTTACCCCAAATACAGATTGCAGAATCACATCGGTTACACATCCACATTTTTACATAATGCCCTATTAGTAACTGTTGTATTCTGCTACCTTTCCTATCCTCTACCATCCCCCCTCCCTCCCCTCCCATCTTCTCTCTCTACCCCATCCACTGTAATTCATATCTCTTCTTGTTTATTTTCCCATTCCCCTCACAACCTCTTATATGTAATTTTGTATAACAATGAGGGTCTCCCTCCATTACCATGCAATTTCCCTTTTCTCTCCCTTTCCATCCCACCTCATGTATCTGTTTAATGTTAATCTTTTCTTCCTGCTCTTCCTCCCTGCTCTGTTCTTAGTTGCTCTCATTATATCAAAGAAGACATTTGGTATTTGTTTTTTAGGGATTGGCTAGCTTCACTAAGCATGATCTGCTCTAGTGCCATCCATTTCCCTGCAAATTCTATGATTTTGTCATTTTTTAGTGCTGCGTAGTACTCCATGGTGTATAAATGCCACATTTTTTTATCCATTTATCTATTGAAGGGCATCTGGGTTGGTTCCACAGTCTAGCAATTGTGAATTGTGCTGCTATGAACATCGATGTAGCAGTATCCCTGTAGTACGCTCTTTTACATTTAGTTAATTGCTCTTCTGGAGAGCTTCATTCATTTGAGAACTTTGGGGTTTGCTTTTTAGTTTTCATGTGTGTAGTCTATCTTTAAGTGTTTTTGTAGTGCTGGCTTAGTGGTCATGAATTCTTTTAGTTTGTTCTTCTCTTGGAAAGTTGTTATTTATCTTCATATTGATTACAGATTAACAAATTTCTTGGTGACATTTCCATATATAACCTATATAATGCTTTGTTCATGTTTTAGTCACTCTGTACCTCTGGATTTAGAACTTTATGAGTGTTTCTTTTTTCTTTTCTCCTCTTTAAGTGAGAGAGACTAGCTAGAGAGTCCTGGAGGTAAGTATTTCATTTCATAGCTTTTGATAATACCCCAGCAGGTGAGGCTCTGTTTAACTAGACTCTCCAGAGGGAAAGCTTGTTAAGAATAGCATGCTCTGGTATTTTTCAAATCCCCCCCTTTCCCTTCCCAGAGCCTGAAAGCACATTTCTGTGATATTTATTTGAGAACCTGGTTGAGATCCTGAAAGTAAATTTCACAAAATTATGTGGACCTCTCTATGACTGCCCATCCTGGGGGTTTTTAATACTAACAAAACTTTTTAAAGTAATAGTAATAGTGAGCATCATTATCTTGATCTTGATTTCAGTGGGAAAGTATTTTAGCATGAAGGAGTGCTGCATTTCTTAAATGTCTTTCTGGCATCTTTGAAAATGATTCTTTTACTTTTATTCTCAGCTCTACTAATATGATGAATTGTATTCCTGGACTTTCTATATTGAACCACACATTCCCAGAATAAACATAAGGTTCTTATAGTGTACTAATATATTTTAATATATTGTTGGACTATATGTGCTTAGGTTTTCTTCAACATTTTCATATCAATATTATTAAGTGAGATTGGTCCATATTTTTACTTTTTGTTAAAGTCTTTGTCTGGTTTCTAAATCAAGGGTTTTCATAGCTTCATAGATCATTGAAAGTTTCCCTCTTTTTCTATGCTGTGGGCTAGTTTACATAGCCCTGAAAAAAAAAAAGAATTTGATCCTGATGCTATTTGGGGACAATGGCAGAAGTTCTAACTACTTTCTGTATGACTTCTGTGATCACTGGTCTCTTCGGACTTTTTAAAGATAAGATTTGACGGGGGGTCCCAGTCTATCTTTTTCATTGCTGTTGTTTGTTTAGCTGTACTCCCGCTCCGTAGCCCATGCTGGCTGTGACCTTGTGAACCTCCTGCCTCAGCCTCCTGAGTATCTAGGATTGCAGGTGAACACCACAGTTACAGGGGGCCCTTTTTAGAGGGTGTTACTTATGGAAATGGAAGGAGACAGAGCTCAGGAACCATGGAAACTGGTTTTATTGGTATGTGACTTTGCTTTCATACCTCAAATGCTTATGGAGAAGCTCTTAGGAAGAAAGAGTTCTTCCTTACAACTTGGTGATATCACTTTTAGAAATGAGAATGTCACTGACAATATGTTATGGGACAGATCATGTTCTCTAAGTCCCATGTTTTCTATGGAACAAGAATGAATGTGAAGGCCAGGCACAGGAACATACACCTGTAATCCCAGGAGCTGAGGGAGGCTGAGACAGGAGGATCACAAGTGAAAAGCCAGCCCCGGCAACTTAGTGAGGCCCTAAGAACTTAGGGAAACCCTGTCTTAAAATAAAAAATTTTAAAAATGCCTGAGGATGTGGCTCGGTGGTTAAGCATCCCTGGGTTCAATTCCTTTTATCTCACAAGAAAGCTGGTGGTCTCAAACCCACTAATTGCATACTTCAATTTGGAAACTGTGAAAAATTATTATTCCTAGAAAATTATCCATTTCGTTGAAATTGTGTGAATCTATTACCAGAAACATTGATCATTACAAATTCATAAATGCTTCCAATTGCTCTCTAATAACTTACTAAATTACTCATTGCTGTATTTATGTCAAATTACTCATTATTGTATTAAATCACTCCTGTGGGGGGGGGAACGGAGGTAAAGATGAAATTTTGGTTATTTCCAATAGAATGAATCATTCATTAAAAATGATGATTTTTTGGGTGGGGGGGAGCATTTGCTAAATTAAAATGATTTAATTTGGTGTCCAAATTTCAATGCCATCTTTCTGCTTCACTCTTAAGACCTCACTGTCCTCTGTTCCTCCTCCTCCTCCTCCTCCTCCTCCTCCTCCTCCTCCTCCTCCTCCTCCTCCTCCTCCTCCTCCTCGCTGGCTCTTTTCTAGGTAATATTTTCCACTAGAACTTTGGGGAACTAAGCAGATGCATTTTGGATTCCTTTGTCCAAACTAATGACTTGTTGCTGGACAGAAAAATGTTACCATCAACAGGATTTTTTTCCCCTTAATATTATACAGAGTTTGGTGGAGGCCAGCAGTGTGGGATGGGGATTTAGCCTCCGGATTTGCCAAGATGTTTATGCAGCAGGAATGTTACTTATGTAAGCCTGGAAGGGATGCTGATGTGCTAGCCTCCCTCTCCCATCTCAGCTTTTCTTCATTAACAAGCTGCTCTTCCTTTCATGATACCACATTAAGTGGCTCGAAGGAAAAGAAAAAAAAATTGTTTACTGTACAAAATGACCTAACTCTCCACAAAAACATCCATTTGGTCAAAGGAACCACAGGGAGTTCTGGAAAACTGATCTGAGGATTGTTTTCATGCTGTTGGCCGGGCCTCTCACTCACTTCCTATTGCTCCCTAGAAGCGATCAGTCTCAGATGTGGGGAAATTGAAAATGTTTTTTTTTTTTTAAATAAAAGAGAAAAATGAATTAACAAACAAACAAAACATCCTCCTTTGCATTTGTCTGGGGACAGCGGTTTGCATGGACTAGGCAAGTGTCAGGAGAGAGGGAAATCATCGATATTCGACATTCATAAGGTAAATGAGCTGTACTTGATAATTGGAAGAAGTTAAGGAAGTATAGGATTAGAACTCACCCTGGCACAGATGAATAATTATCTGCATGTTTATGTAACCAACCAACCAACCAACCACAGCTCCTGGAGAGCACACAGGACACTTGGGGGTGGACAGAGCTGGACACTCCCAGCCCTCCCTATTTATCTCATCCTCCCTCTTTTCTGTGGATGCTGCCCTATGAGTCATGTGAGAAGGGAAACTTGAAGCATTTTAAGCAGATGTACATCAGCTGTCTTTGATGAAAGCATGCCAGTGCCCTGTACCAGTCTGTACCAACACCCGCCCCTTAGAGAAGCAACTGTCCCTCAACTAAGGTGGAAACAAATTCAGATTGGGCTCATCAAGTGTCCTTCCCTTCAGTGACATCAACAGTGAAGGAAGCAGGATTTCTCACAGAGGAGACCCTCAGGCTAGGTTTGAAACATAGGTGGGTGTTTCCCTTCTGTCCCGGTTCTATGAATGTCCTGGATTGTGGTGCTCCAAGGACATAGTTTTCATGCAGCAGTCAATGAGGCTTGGGGCCACAGTCCTGAAAAGTGGTCTCCTGCCTGAAATGGACAGTCTGTTTCATAGCCAATCCTTAGAGAAGAGGTAGAACTTCCCCTTGGAAACACTAAGTGGGTAGAGAGCCCTACTCTCTTCAACTAATAGTCACTGAGTAGCTAGATACAGGCAGGGCTGCCACTTACAGCTGAGAAGGTTGCACACGGCACAAGGGTGCTATATCCAAAGAGTACCATTTTCATAGTAGATATTATAGGCTTATGTGTTCATTTTGTCAATTTTCTGGTAGATACCAGTGAAATACCTTGAATAAGGAACACCTTTTCCCAAGTTGTGCTTAAGTGCTAGGTATGCTTGAGTTACTACGTACACGATGCCAGGCTAGTGGGAATCCAAAAATGCATGGAACAAGAAGCTCTATCATGAGTCTGGATTTCATTGCTAGAGTACCAGGGCAGAGGGGGCAAAGATGGTGAGGACCTTGCAGGGACCCTGGGGAGGAAGAAAAGAGGAGTACCCTGTCTTCCCATGACCATGCCCAAGAGCAAGCCATTTCACATTGTACGGGCTGTCTAGAAAACCATTGCTCAATAGAAATAGAATAAAAGACATAAATATAAGTCCCAAATGTCATCTAATATTTTCTAGTAGGCAATTTTAAAAAATTGAAGCTAATGGTTGAAATTAATTTTAATAGTAGAATTTATTTAACCCAATATTGCCACAGTCTGGCTGGGCAAAATAACCAGGGGGGTGACAAGCAACTTATGAAGGTTGAAACAGTGAGAGCCGCTTTATTACGGGACAGTAGAGGTATATATACCCAACTAATTACACACAGCTTAACTTAATTAACATCATCTAGATACAGCAGTCAGTCATTAAGGAATCCTCATCATCTTAATGGTTCGATGGCATTACTTCACAAACCACTCCTCCTGGCAAAGTGCCAGGCGCCATCTTGACTTGTCTGTGGCCCTCAACCCAATATATCCGAAATATTATCACTCAACATGCAATTGGTCCTCCATATCTATAGGTTCTGCCTCCTCAGATTCAACCAATCTCAGATCGGAAATAGTTTTATAAAAAAATGTGTCTGTCCTCAATGGGTGCAGACTTTCCCCTCATTCCTATCCCTGACATTACACCTATAGTTACATTGTTTTTACACTGCATCAGGCATTATAAGTCATATAGAGATGATTTAAAGTATACAGGAAAAGTCAAAGTGTCTGAGAGAAGGTGCACAGATTCTATGCAAATACGTCATTTTCTATAAAGAACTTGAGCGTCTATGGATATTAGTTTGTAAGGGGTGTCCTGGAATCAACCCTCTGTGGCTACCAAAGGATGGCTGTATCATCTATATAAAAATACAAATGAGATTTTTGTTATTTATTTTTCCAGTGCACAGTCTTTGGAATCTGTTGTGGATTTTATGTCTTCAGCACACATCAATATGCACCAAGGGGTCACGTAATCTGCTGGGTCTTGTGGCTCACATAGGGAGCAGGGCAACTCTGGAGTCTTGCTTGTTATCATTATACCCTCTCTCTGGGCCAAGGGTGAGGTCTCCTGCCTTGTATCTCCAAAGGACCAGAAGTGACTGGATGCTGGGGGTCCCAGGGTAGCTGTGCCAGAGGCCCGGGCATCCCTGATAGAGAGAGTCAGCACTTTCTTTAGACACAAGCAAGTAGAAACCTTGGACGTGGTACTGTTCTCTTTGGAGGAAGGAACCACCACAAACCATTCTTTAAGGAGCCACATGAGTGAACCAGTTCAGAGAGGCAGGGAGCCGCAAAGCTGGGTGGCCTTCCTCCAAAATGCTAATGATGGTCGTGGTCACAGTGCCATGAGCATGTTCCAGGAGTGGTGCTTGGCATTGTCTGGTTTCCACAATGTGCACCAGCTGCTAGGGAGGCAGGTCTTAGCACCCTGCCTTGTGGAGAGGAAACCAAGACAGAGAAAGACAAGTGGTTTTTATACATAAAAATTAAAAAGTTAATCTCAAAGTAGAGAATGAAGCAGTAGTTACCAGAGGGTGGGAAGAGTGTGGGCGGAGGATAGTTACTTTGTCTATGGGTGCAATTGGTTGGGAGGAAGAACTTCTCAAGTTCTGTAGAAAAGTTGGGTAACAATTATCGACAACAACTCATTATGCATTTTTTCTTTTTTGTACCCGGGATTGAACTCAGGGGTACTTGACCACTGAGCCATGTCCCCAGCCCTATTTTGTATTTTATTTGAGTCAAAGTCTCACTGAATTGCTTTGCATCTTGCTTTTGCTGAGGCTAGCTTTGAATTTGCAATCCTCCTGCCTCAGCCTCCTGAGCCACTGGGATTACAGGCATGCACCACAGAGCCCGGCTCATTATGCATTTTGAAATGGCTAGTAATAAGAATTTTCAATGTTTCAATGCTAAGAAATAATAAATGTTTAAGGTAACGGATATGCCAATTACCCTGACCTCATCATTATACATTATATTCATGTGTTAAAATATCACAACGTACTCCATAAATAAGTACAATTAATATGTCAATTAAAATTTTTTAAAAAGAAAGCACAACCAGACAGCAAGGCTGGTAAAGCCTCCAGGGCCCCTGTTTTCCCTTCCAGCCTACCAGTCAGTGGACACAGTGGTGATCCCATATGCAGGCTCTAGTCAATGGCTGAATTTGCTGGACAGGGTAGCCTGGGTGACCCTGCCATCCCATAGAGCCTCATCTCCACATCATGCAAAGATAGACAGAAACCTAAGTGTAGATTGGCAAGTGTGGAAGTGCTCCCTCTTGTTCCCACATTTATCACAATTGCCTGAAAGAGAGGGGCAGTTGGGCCCTGTCTCTATTCATGTTTGGGTTCATCTGGGACACTTATGGGTAGTTGCAAGGTACTTTGCTCCTGGCCAGAGGTAGGTCAGACCTCATGGTCACCCAGGAGTAGACAACCATGGACGTGGAAACTGTTTGGAGAAGAGAGAAAGGACCATGGGTGCTGGGATGAAGGTACGTGTTTGCCTGGAGAGAGAACTCTGTTCATGGATTGGACGAAGACCCGAGGTAAAGATGTCAGTTCTGCCAAATCTGATCACAATTTTAACACAATTCCTTTTAAAAATCTCTGCAAGATGTGTATAGATACAAATTAGATTATTCTAAATTTGCACAAAAAGGGAAAGGCCCAGAGAGCCATTTTTGGTAAGAAGAATGAGGCAAGAGAAAGCAGTTATCTGGTGTAAGGACTTAGCAGAGAGCCACGGTAATCAGCACAGTGTGGCGTTGGTGGGGAGGACAGATACATACATCAGGGGCCCAGAACAAGACCCCAGCCTGCTCCTCTACCCCTGGCTTGTGAATGTTGACCCTCTGCTAAGTTCTGGAGTCGTCTCTTCTCTCTCACCTTCTCCCTCCACCCTCAGGGAAATCGAGAGCTGATGGGCAGCTTCTGTATCACCCTGGCATGGGGCAGGCCACCTGGGCCGGAGGCTGGCCTCTCTCTGCACATCCTCACTGAAATTCTCTCACCCCATGTCCTCCACCACCGACTTCACCACAGCCTCCTGAGAACCTTGGAAATCTGCCGATATCCCCAGGCTGTTCTGACTCTGGAGAGGGCAGAGGCCCACTCACCTCTTCCCCCGCAACTTTCTCCACTACTGTGTCTCTGAACAGTCACCAGTGGGGATGCTGAGGGGGGCTGTCATGCTCACAGTACCAGATGGAGGACAGGACACAAGTTCTTTTGCATCGGCATCCCTTGACTGTTGGAGGGGTACTTCTCATTGACCCGGGAAAGTGGGATGAGTCCTCCCAGAGTCTAAAGGCTGTTCCCCAGGGTGCTCAGTCAGCAGGAAGTCCCTTGCCATGTCACCCCACACACTTCCTTTCTGGGACAACTCCCTCCCCCTTCTCAGTCTTCCTTGGATCCTGTTGGATGGCATTGCTCACTCTGTGCGTGCCTCTGAAAAGCCAAGTTCAGACTATGCAGACTGAAGCTTCCCTTCTGTGCCTAACTGGACTCCTTGGTCCCTCCCTTCTTTGGGACAGTCAAGCCCTCAGCTGGAGTCTGCCTCAAAGAGAGGAAGAGCTTCAGAGCAGAGACAAATGACTGAGAAGGAGAACACTCTGGGGACGGAATCTTCTGCTTCCTTTCCACCTTCTGGGCATGGCATGTGCAAGGGCCCTGAGGTCCAGAGGACCTTCCTGCTTCCCCACAAGGGCACAGGATGTGAACAAACCATCTCCCTCCTGTGTGGCTATGAGGCTGGGTCCTGTGACACCATAAGAGCATGATGAGGCGTGTGTCCTTCTGGAGCCATGGTTGGAAGGGCTCCTGGGGAAGGGCTTCTGGGTAGAAGGCTGAGCAGAATTGACAGATGGGGTTGTGGTGGGAGATGCCAGAGGTAGGAGGGCCTCGGGGCAGGAGGAACAGCCTGGCTGAAGGCCCCTGAGCAAGAGGAAGAGCTGACAGCTGGCCATGGGGCTGAGGCAGCAAGATCAAAGAGTGGGATAAGGCTGGGGAACAAGGACAGGGTCTTGAGCTAGCTTTTGCATATTTCCTACCTGGCTCACTGAACCCAAAGAGGGAAGGGAGCCCGGACCACCTGGCTCAGGTCTTTCCAGTTCCTCAAAACTCATACCTAATCCAGGATAGGCCCATGGCACATGATGAGACCACTGGGCTATGGTGGCTTCGAGCAGATGGGACTTAGAGCCTCTCCTTTGTTACTGATGAGGGAGTAGAGGTGCAGGGTGTGGAAGTGGCCCAATCAAAGTGGATCCATCCCCTGTCTGTTCCCCTTTCTTGATGTCAGCACCTATTCTTTCTTGGGGTGTTAGACCCACCATGACTGTATTCTACCACATAACTGTGTAACCCTGCACTATTATTTCCATTCCAGAGGAGAGATGTGAGCTGGTCTGAAACAGCACAGACCACCCCGTGACTGAACTGATTGGTTTGGGAATGAACTTGGGACACAATTCAGCCCAATATGCAATAGCCTCTGGCTTGTGTGCAGCCACAGTGTAACCCTGGAGCTGCTCGAGGACTGCTCCTTGGAAGAATCTGCCTGAGAGTGAGACCAAGCCAAAGAAAGCTGAGCAAGAGGGTGACAGCTCCTTCATAACATGACAGCATCTGGATCCAGCTATACCTGACGCCACTCCTTAAACTTCTAAATTACATTAATTGATGGGTTTTATTTTTGCTTGAGACAAATTGACTTGTGTTTCTATTCTTTGAACTTTACAAATTCTGGCTGACCTAGCATCCCTGGCGGGGCCTTCTTTTCCTCATCCTTCCTGTGGCCAGTATACAGAATGGAGCTTTCCTGAGGCTGTTCCGTGGCGGGGAGCCCTTCCACTTGCCTACAACCCTCAATTAGGGGCCTGTCAGTTGAGAGAATCTCCTTCTGTTTTGCACAGCTCCTGGGCTTGCTGGTCTGCAGTCCTGCCAACATCCATCGACCTCACACCGTATGCAAAGACCCTGCCAATTCCTGGGGACCTGTGATACCCCCGTCTCACACCCTGTGTCCTCTGAACCCTGCAGGATCAGGGGTTTGTACCAAGACTCCAAAAGCTCCACAGCCTGATTACCGCCCAGTGCCCCAGGGCCCCCCGCTGCCCCCCGGGGTCTCTGGGCCTGCCAGGGCTGACAAGCTGCGAACACACATTGCAGGGGGCTGGGGGCGGGCAGGGTTGTTTTTTCCAGTGTCCTCTTCCAAGCCAGAGAGAACTGAAATGTGAGCTCCCCTGACTTTAACCACAATCAGAACGGCCAGGACAGCCAGCTCCCTCCTCCTCCTGTGTGTGCTGGGAGCCGGTGTGGGCGCACATCCACAGCGTGGAAAGTGCCACGGGGTGGGCAGCCAGGAAGACATCGGGAGCTTCCTGCGTGTGGAGTAAGACACAGCCCTGCTTGGGGGCTGGGCTCGGCAGCACCCCCTTCTGCAGTCAGTCACTCTGGGGATCTAAGGAAACAATTTCATATCTCTAAGCCTCAGTTTCTCTGGCCACAAAATGGACAGGCAGATACGCCTGTGATGGTCATTGTGAGGGAGGAAGAATGACAAATGACATGTGCAATGTGTACCCATGCTGCACATGCTGAGTGCTCTGTGAATGATTTCAGTGGCAGCAGCTTGACCAAGGTGACACAGCAGTTGAGGTCCCCAGGACCATAACACAGGCTGAGCCGGGAGCAGCTGTTCTGGGGGTGATCCCCTAGGCCCTTTCAGGGGGTTCTCTGAGTGCCTTCATCTGGGGGTATGAGGCAGCACGGGGTGAGGGGGCTCTTGAAGGAGGGGTGACCCGAACCAGGGGCGGAGGTGCAGGGGTGAGGAGGCCGTTGCCAGGGCTCCTGGGCTAACTGCCAATGCTCTCTGGAAGCACGAGGGACTGGGAGGGCCAAGGCACCCCATCTGGGGGCCGAGAGCTGTTCTAAAAATAAAAACAAACTGTCCAACTCAGGTGAGTGTCAAGACCTTGAAAGTCCAAGGAAATCCCCCAAGAGCCTCAGGACATGTGCTATTGGGTGAAATAATTAGGAAAACCTGCCCGATCTCCCAGGGAGACATAAATCATCCTGTGCCACACGGAGCTGATAGTCACTGTCGAGCTCCTAATTCTTCACAGCTGTCCCTCTAAGATGACTAGAAGGGGGTAGGGGCTCAAGGCAGGAAGGAAAGGAGGGGGCCGGAGAGACAGGCCCAGAGAGACGCATGGGGGTGGGGGAGAGAGGGGAGAGAGGAGAAAAGTGAGATGACTACAGTGAGAGAGTCACGGGGAGGGACAGATGGAGGGACTCAGCCCCTGATGGACTTAGCAGTTCTGTGATCAGTGACCTGTAGAAGATCAAACCAAGGATGGGCTGTCCATGGGCCAGGAGACCTTGGCCTGGTGCTGGCTTGTGGCTCTGCAGCCCCAAGGGTTGGGCAGGGAGGCCGTAGACAGCAGCCCCCAGAGGCCACCTCCCCTCTCCCCACCTAACAACAACCCAGAGGAATTGGGGCTCAGGGACCGTGTCCTCTGAGCCAGCACAGGACTGGATACCAGGCCTGGCCTTCACCGTTTAACCTGGAGGGAAGGGGTGTGAAGTCACAGAGGGGGCGAACAGCCTCTGGACTCCCCAGGGGAAGCCAGTAGGCCCAGCTGAAGGATGACAGCACAAAGGGGCTGCTGATCTCTGAGGACCCTCAGCCCTGGCTGCTCCTTCCCTCCTGGAGACCTGCAGAGTGCCCATTGGAAGGATGTTAGAAACCACTGAGGCGAGAACCCCCCTGTGCCCCTATCTCAGATGAAGCCTGGTCCTGGCCTGTCCTCAGGATCAGAGAGGACATAAGGTGCCCACTCCACAGAACAGCCCTGAGGGGGCACCTTGTAATTCCATCCTACAGACAGGGAAACTGAGACCCACAGGGCCTCGGCCAGTCTCTCCCCTGGTGAGATGAGGGATCAAGGACCCCGAAGCCTGACAAACTGGCTCATCCCTCCCTCCTTCCTCCCCCTTTCCTCCGGTTCACCTCTAGTCTTCCCTCATTTACTCACCTGTTTCCCACCCTTGTGTGGCCCGAGGGCAGAAGCGCAGAGACACAGAGAAGGCTGTGAAGGCAGCCTGGGTTCCCCCAGCTCCTGTAGCCAGTCAGCCCCAAGTCCGGTTCCCGGTATCATGAGCACGTGGTAATAAAGCCTCTTTTGTAGGGTGGCCTGAGTACGACTCTGTTCCTCTACATCACAGCAGCCTGAGCGGGTCAGGGACAAGGGAGCCTGCAGGGCAGGCAGGAAGGAAATAAATGGCTCTTCTGAGCTGCATTTCTAAGTGTTCAGTGGTCTGCATGAGATGGTGACATCTAGGGCTCTGGCCCACTGATCTGGGCTGGACCAGTCGGATCCCAACCCCCATCGCCTGGAATCTGAAGTTGAGGTGCAGAGGGTGTTGACCCCTGGCAGTCGGGTTTCTAGAACTCTGATGCAGGCCCTAGACTCCAGATGATGTGCTTTTGAACCCTGGGTTGCCTGAATCAGCTCTCTGGGCTTCTCAGATTATCAGTCTCCCAATGAAGGAAGGTTATTAGAGCCACCTTGGAGGTGGGTGACAGTGGAGGCAAGCCAGTGTGTGTCCTGCTGCCCTGAGCTTCCCTCCCTGATGGTGTGGGGCAGAGGGCTTCTTTGGACTTCCTTCAGTTTTCTTGTGGGAATCAGGGAAAGGGCTGCAGCAGCTTGGGGGTTGAGGCAGGAAAGGGACATCCTCCAAGCCCTCAGAGGATGCAGGGACAGGACCTGTCCACCCAGCCATGTCCACGGCATAGGAGTGAATGGCCCCCTTCCCAGCCAGAGGGGACAGTAGGAACCATGGAGCGCTTTGTAACTTTGCAAATGCCAGACACTGTGCATCCAGTGGTCCTCCAGGTGGTCCTGGTATTGAAGGCCCAGCCCATAGTGGGGCCTCAGAGGAGGCCTCTGCAACCATGTGCATGAGAGACCAGAGGAGCTGTGGTGGGATGCAGAGACCTGGCCCTGGTCTCCCATCTTACCACAGCCCCAGCCTCACCACCTGACCAGACTTCCTCCTTCCACTCACCCTACCTGGACGCCTGGAGCATAAGTGATAAGAAGATTCTCCTCCCTTCTAACTCATCTGCTTTATGGCCTCTGTAGGTTTTTATGGCCCAGACAAGTCCAGCATGGAGGTATTAGATCAGCATTTCAGCCTGAGCCACCCTGCCAAGTCCATTACAGCACTGCCCTCCTGGGATGGCCAGCAGCTGCCCAGCCCCAGGGCTGCCTCCACAAGCCCTGCCCTCCAGGGGCCACCATAATAACCTAACCAGTCAGGAAGAGTCCAGCCCCGAGTCCAGCACTGAGGCAGAGGCCTATCCTGCTTTGGAGGAGGCTTCCTTGAAGGAACCCAGAGTCCTTGAAGGATGCAGGCCTTCTGTGGTTTCCCCAGACCCCCACAATGTAGCCATGGGAGGCAATCCCAAAGTGGGGAGTCAGGTGGACCTGAGTTCTCACCCCAGCTCCTGAGTGCTAGCACAATCACAAATGCTTACCCATTACTCATACGCATTGCTGGGTGTTGGACTTTCTCCAGGGTCCCCTGAGTTCTTACATAGTCTTGTGAAGCTCTGAAGCAGACAAAGAACGAGCCTACCAAGCATGCCCTGGCTGGGTTTCCTGAGGATCCGTGGTCATGCACATAAAGCTCATGGCTTGGTACTGGGACCCCTTCAGGCACCAAAAGGAAGGAAGTCATCCTTATTGCCCCCGATATAGACTACTGAGCTCTGGGACAGGATCCCAGAAGGGCCACTTATATATGTGCACAAGAACCTGCTAGAGAAAGACCGATTGGCAACAAAATAGAACAAATGACTGTACATTACGGAATGTGACCCCAATAATTCTTCTTCCCATGGCCTCGGTCTTCTGGGAGGCACTGGGCCTCACAGATCTGACTGTCTACCTTGTTCTTGTGGCCTCTCAGCCACCTCAGGAGGACCAACCCGTCTGACACAGGACAGACAGGTTCTTCTCTGAGTTCTCTGAGGCCCTTATGCTTCCTCAACTCTCTGGGAGGTCACCATGGTGATTCATGTACATCTAAAAGTGCATGGAGTTTTGAAGAAGTCCCTTTAAGTGAGCTTCATAATTTGGAATCTAAGAAAAGCAACCAAGGTAAAGCCAGATGGCATATATATATATATATATATATATATATATATATATATATATATATATATATATATAGCCACATTATAAACTCTGTTAGATTTGAACAGGGTTTCTATGTGCTTCACAATTCTGCCAAAGCCTCCATGATTGATGGAGGAAATCATCACACTTCTTGCTGCAGGCCAAAGGTGATTGGATCAAGTACAGACATGGAGTGCTGACTGTTCAAATCAGAAGTTTCGTATCAGAACTGGACCAATCAGAATTTTCTCTGGGATTTTTAACCTGGGGTTGGCACTGTGAGGACCAAGTCCTAAGGAAAGGGCTACCCAAGAATAACCTGAAATTAGGAAAAAGAAAAGCAAGTCCTAGGGATTTGGACAGGCTAGTTCTAGTTGTTCTGGAAAAAAAAGTAACTAATCCTGACAGAAGGAGTTTTCAGCAAAATAAAAATGACACCAGGAAAAAGGGGACCTTGTTCCAACACAGCTCCGTGGGGAAATGACCATGAAATGAAATTACTGGGATGGAATTAACTCTAGAAAATACTTCTCCAAAATAACCAATATTGAAACAATTTTGGCTAATAGTTTTATATTCATAAACATACAGTCAAAAGCCCTCAGGGTTGAGACAATGGATTCAAAATGTTCTTAATTCAATAACTAAACATAATCTTCCCTCCTGGCCCTCCCTCTCCAGTTCCCACCCTGCCGCCCTCTGGGGCATTAGCCTACAGGATTCCTTATACAAATAGCATATTAATCTTAACTGTTTTTTAAAGTAATCCCTTAAGTGAGGCTACTTGGCAAATTATGGTCAGCTTCCTTCAAGTCACTTTATGTTCTTGAAAGGAATCAAAAGTAATCAAGTTGCAACTGCTTTTAAAATATTCTAGATTCCATTTCCCCCTTTTGTTCTTTCTTCCTTCAACTTGGCCAGCTTCCTAACATTTTGTTCTATAAAATTAAATGCGTGTTATCTTTATTATCATCATAGCTTGTGTCTCTTAAGTGTAAGGATGTGTCTGTGCCAGCATGTATCCCTGCCAGACCTTCCCCTCCCTCAGCGGGTAGTGCAAGTCTAAAGAAGCTGCTTGGACAGTGGGCACCTTGTCCTTGCCCTTATGGGCCTGCTCATTGACTCCTCTGACTACTCTGGCTCAGTGGATGTATGGGTCAAGGTCAAGCGTGGCACGGGTTCAGGTTCGTTGTCTGATGCAGCTGCCAGACAAGGAGTGATGTAAGGTAATAACTCAGCCATGAGATGCTCTTCCTTTAGGCAACACCTCTCCATATCTTTCTCATTAAATGTCCCAAGGACAGTGTTCTGCGGCCTTCTCCCTTTTCCTAAGTGTAGGGTGCTATATTAGTCAGCTTTCTGTTACTATAAAAAAATACCTGAGATGGTAAGTTTTTAAGGAGAAAATTTTATTTGGACTAACAATCTTGGAGGCACCAGTCCATGATAAACTGACTCCATTACTTTGGGCCTTTGATGAGGTAGCACATCCTGGCAGGAGCACATAATGGAGCAAAAACACTTGGCCAGAAAGCAAAAAAAAAAAAAAAGAGGAGGGAGAGTCTGGAGTGCCACAGCTCCTTTTGAGGGCAAGCCCTCAGTAAACCAAATACCTCCCATCTGGCCCAACCTTTAAAGGTTCTACCATGACCCAGTGGTACCAAGATGGAGACCAAAACTTCACCTCATGAACCTCTGAGGGACATTCAAGATCCAAACTATAGCAGGTGTCTCCCAGGAGCCAGGTTGGAGGCTAGAAGCCCTGTTTTCTGTCTTTGCCCTCTTTCCCAAGGATCTGAAGATGTTCCAATATCCCCAACTGGCCCTTCCCACAAATGACTTTTAAGAGATGCACACAGTGGGTTAACTTGGGTGGTTGTCTGGGACTTGATGAGAAAGGAGACAGAAACAGAGAGAGGGAGTAGGGGAGGGAGAGGGACACAAACATGGCAGAGCAGAGCGAAGGTCTGGATTCTTAGCAAGGCTTTCACATCAAGGATGCACAGGGCCATCTGAAGAAAGGTGATCCCACAAGTCAGGGGCATCAAGTAGGTCTGAGGCTCCAAGGTGTGTCCTAGCAGGACCTGGAAAGCAGGAAGTGTCCCTGGGCCTTGGCCAATCAGCCAGTCAGGCCACTGATCTAGCAGGGGCCAGGAGGACATGAACAGGGATGGACAGGCTGTCTTTGACAGTGGGGGCCTTCCTAGACTTTGTCAGTGACACCAGCAATTCTATTTCCCTCTGTCCCTCCCCGCCCCACTAGAGAGCAGCATCCTGGAACCGGCTCATCCCTGATCATGTGAGAATGCTATTAAAAATCACAGGAATTTTACAAGTTGCTTGTTAAACACAGCCTTTATGAAAAACAGAATTACAAGCTTACAATGAAATAAATTGTTTTAAAGACAAAGGTGAGGGCTGGGGAGGCAGCTCAGTGGTTCAGCACTTGCCTGGCATGTGAGAGGCCCTGGGTTCCCCCTCCAGCACTGGAAAGGAAAAAAAAATAATATTCAAAACTCATCAAACTGATTGCTTCCTAATTATTATACTATTGAATTATTTATGTTTATTTACAATCTGTATGGTGTTTATTTGCTGGAGATGCCATGTAATAGGTCCCAAGTAATACTGCGCATCTCAACTCCCTGGTCAGTGATGTCAAGTTGGTGGGAGTGTTTATACCACATATTTGATCAGGGACTCCCAGCCCAACACCACCCCTGTCCCAGAGCCCTGGCTGGTAACCACCCTGTGCCCCTCTTATTTCCTTCCAGTGCCCTAACTGACTCCTACTGCCTCACATATGCAAAATGCTTAATATGTGGCTCAAGGTGTATGGAATTAACAAGGTCAAGAAGAGGCAGTATGGAGGGCAATCATGGTCCCCAGTGTTCCAGGACACTTGCAGCTTAGAAACATTTGTCCCTCCATGGGGAGACAGGTTCCAGGACCCCTGCACCTGTGGATGTGAAAATCTGTGGATGCTCAAGTCCCTTATATGACATGGAGTAGCCCTGGCATAGAACCTACGTTATGCTTCCATAAGCTTGGAATCATCTCTAGAGGACTTGAGTCCCTAACACAACATGAAAGCTCTGCAAATAGTGATTGTGTTTTATTGTTTAGGCAGTAATGATAAGAAAAAAATCTGTGTTTAGTGCAGACATTATTTTCTTCAAATATTTTCCATCCTTGGTAGATGGAGTTTGTGGGTGTGGAACCTGCAGAGACTGAGGGCAGGCTGCATTCTGCCACTTGGGGACCGTGGACTCTGCTGGGTTTCAGAGCCAATGTCAGCCTCATCAACGCCACTGTGAGCCGAGTGGATGGTTCACAGATCTTCCTCTGGTCTCCTCTCCCCACTCCCACCAGCACCAGATACTCTTTTCCTTGTACTTTAACTTTTTCTTTGTCCCCCTAATTTAGGTCACAATATCTCGAATCACCTCCTTATTTACAGACATCAAAATCTAATGCAAAATTTTGGAGGGGAGAAGAGCCAGTTTGTTCCAGGGTCAGATTTGAAAATAAATAATAATAATAGAACTCCCAAGCTGTAAGATGTCCATTGTCTAAAATATGCAGCTTATATGGTTAAGATTCAAGTGACTCACAAACCATGCAGCTGGTGACCCCTCCCCCTCCCAAGCTAATTGAATTAAAAAAAAAAAAAACTTGAAAATTCCTGGTGTCTCCAAGAAGCAAACTTCATGTACTTCCTCTCCCCCAGGCTCGCAGCTCGCCTGGCCACACAAGGCATATAAAAACCCCATTTGTAGAATCACTTGTTTCCCACGTGGCTATTTGGTAGGTGTAATTTAAGAAACATACGACGCCTGCACCCAGCTCTGGAAGTCACAGCCGGTGCATACCTGGGAGGGAAGCCCAAGGATGGAGGGGTTTTTCTCTATGGCTTCTTGAGATTCAAAACACATTTCACACAGAAAAGGTGGAAATACACACGCAGGGCAGGAGAGCCATAAATTTCAAAGGAAAAGCCTCAGCCTAACATACGGCCAGGAGCCGAAGGGGAAAATTGGAAGGATGTCAGAGTGTCAACTGGGTTCATTTCTGAGTGGTTGGGTCATGTGGGTCTGATTTTTTTCTTCCTAATTTTCTGGATTTTTCCAAGTTCTCCATAATGAAGAGCTATGATGATTCTTTTGTGACTCGGTGGGGGACATTGTTTGTTTGTTTGTCATTCCGAGGGAGGATAGGATAGTGTCCTCTGTTTCCTTTGGGCTGGAGTCATTTGCTGTTTTCACAAGCAGGCACCTGGGCTCTGTCTAAGTCATCGCCGACTGTCCCTTGACTGGCAGCCGTAAGGAAGAGCCAAAGATAGATCTCCAGTGGTCATGGGGCATGTCCCAGAGGCTCTGTTAAGTGAGGAAAAATGCTTATTCTGATGCTCGGAGAATCCAGTAGGACAATTAAAAAAAAATTCTAGCACTTTTAATCTAGTGGAGTACTCACATGACCAGAGTGTCCCCACGTTCTCCAGCAGCGACGGGCACCAGCCTGGTACGCCTCCATGACAGGTGCTGCTGAGCACCAATCCAGTCACTGTTTCAGCTTTCTCCATTACTAATAGATGCTCTAGGTTGTTTTTTTCCATTCTAGTTTTGTCTGGAATATAAATATGCCCTGAAATAATGTATTCACCTCTCCAGGCTCCCTCGAAGCTCACTGGCCATGGACCCAGTTCTGGAGGAGGAGACCAGGCGAGGAACCCCACGGACTGGCCCTGGGCCTGCTCCCCTTCTCCTCCCTGCCTGCAGAGTGGGCCAGAGCTGGTGGGCTTCACTTTTGCACGTGTCGGCTGTTCTGTCCAGAGAGGACCTGGGTTCACAGGCACGACCGCCAGTGGCCACTTCCCCAGTCAGAAGGAGTACCGGCCCCAGGTGCACTCACATTCTCCCTCTGGCCAAAAAGAAAATTGCTTTTCTGGCTTCTGCATTTTAAGGACTCCTGGGCCCAGGAGCTCCCTGGACACACACGGTTGAGGAAGTGACCTCTAACTGCAAGGCTCAGGCCTCCCTGAGTCCTCCAAGGTTGGGGACATAGCCTCTGGGACATGCCCCATGCCCACTGGAGATTCTTTGGTTCTTTGGTTCTTCATTTCCTTCAATAAATGCCTCACACCCAGGCAGGATCAGTGTGAAAGCGCACTCACTCGCGAAGAAGAAGAAGAAGAGAGACAGGCAAGCCAACAAACGCAGGCAGCAACTTTAGCTAACGGAGGCCATGAACAAAAAGAAAGCTGCGTACTAGGATGGGAGGGGCCCTCCTGGTTGGGGTGGTCAGGAAGGCATCTTGCTGTGAGATGGACGACCAGGGGTCTGCTAAGTGTGAAGGGGTGAGCAGTTTTAAAGTTTAAGAGGAGGACATAAGGGCTGGGGCTATAGCTCAGTGGTAGAGCACTTGCCTTGCTTGTGTGGGGCACTGGGTTTGATTCTCAGCACCACATAAAAATACAGATATTGTGTCCATCTACAACTAAAAAATATATTTAGAAAGAGAGAGAGAGAGAGAGAGAAGGCAGTAGAAGCAAATTCCTAGGCCCTGAAGCAGAAATCAAATACTAGCACAGACATCGTGCCCTATGTTGGGTGTTGGGTGCTGTTTTGCTGCTTTACTAATTTTACTTATTTAATTCTCCACAGCAACCTTAGGAGATAGTTACTATGATTATTTCCATTTTATAAATGAAAAAAAAAAACAGAGAGGGTAGGTCATTGCCCAAGGCTACACAGCAAGAAAAGAAACTATCTTTTTCTTTCTTTCTTTCTTTTTTTTTTAATTCCTGGATCCAAATACTAGATTCAGGGGTAGTAAAATTCAATCCTCCCTCTATAAAACCATAGGAACATAGTTCATCCTTTATGTCTAGGAATAACATATTCTTCTATTGTCGCTTTTGAAACAGGTAATAGGATCTATTCTGTTTTGTTCTAATTCCAAATTCCTGATGCTAACTGACACACGCAAATCAATTATTTCACGCCATTAACAATTCTCCCTTGTGTGGGCTGATTGGGTGGGTAGCCAGCTGGGAATTAGAAAGCCAAACCCTGGAATTTGCTGATAATATAAATTTCTTACTTGTCTTTCTTAAACACAGTTTTATTGTGATATAATCCACATGCCCTTGACGTTATCCATTTAATGTGTACAATTCAGTGGCTTTTAGAATAGTCATGAGGTTGCACATCACTAAATCAATTTCAGAATGTTTCCATCAGTACAAAAAGAATACTTACTAGCAGGGATTTCCCGTTTGTCGTGCCCCCGGCCCTAGGAAAACACACACTATTGAATCTCTGTGAATTTGCCTGTGCTGGACACTTCATGCAAATGAAATCATCCATTATCTGCCCTTTTGTGTCTGGCTTCTTTCACTTGCCACAGTGCCTTCAAGGTTCATCTGCATTGGAGCATGTTTCAATACTTCCTTCCTTTTGATAGCCAAATAGTATTCCATCATATGAATGCACCACATTTTGTGTGTTCATTTATTAGCTGATGGTGGTTTCCACTGTTCTGAGCAACACTGCCATGAGTGCTGGTATAGATGTTTTCAATGAACATTTACTCTCATTTCTTTGGGACATATTCCCAAGAGTGGAATGGCTAGGTCACAAGGTAATTCCATCTTTAACCAATCAAGCAACTAGAGAATGATGTTATCATTCTTAAGACATTTTCCTCTGATGACTTGAATTTTCTCACACCTGCCCTCGACGTCAACCAGGAGAGGGTGGGAGTTACTTCTCACAAAAGTTGGCTGGCCTTTTCTGGTTACCCTATTTAGACAATCAGAAGCATCTTACTTGACATATTGGTGGGGACAAGGGGCTCTATTAATGTGACTTTATTACCATGTAGTATTTGGGGAGGTTGGCACTGTTTTGCTGCTTCTTGAAGCTGTAACCCTCCCTCCCACACCCCCATATACACTTACACACACACACTCACACACCACCTCTGAGAATCTGGACCCTTGGCATTAGCCATTTGGTTTTTCCCTGGGCAGAGGAGAGAGTCAATGCTATGGAAAGATTTCCTCCTTCATAAGCAAACAGTAAAGAGCTTTGCTCCCACTCCCAAGATCAAGGCCAATCTGCTGTTTGTCCGTCACTGTCTACTGCTAGAGATCCAAGAGAAAGACACAGGTCAATGCTGAGCAGCTGTGCCTTAGACAATCCGGGGAGTGGCCACCAGCCCTCAGTTGTGGGCACAGGCTGCCCTGGAGCAGAGAGAGGCCCAGAACAGGCTGGACAGAGCCTGCTCCTCCTAGCCTGCAGCCCAGGGCACTGGGACACGTGGTATATCTGTCCGCAGGGAGTCCGGCTGAGGCCCTCAGAGGAAGTGGGCTGGGCCTGGCCAGGTGCTTGCCCTCTCCGGAGGAGCTGGAGCTGCACTTGGATGACGGCAGGCTTCCAGGTGGGAAGTACAACATCCTGGCGTCTTCGGGGCCTGTCCAGAGATCCAGATGTTTGGCGTCAACAGCCCCCAAACCTAGGTGATTGAATCTGACACTTTTTTATAGAGTGTAGGCACAGCTGTCCAAAGGAAGCTCGTCTGTATTCATTCCCTCCCTCCCAGCTCCAGTGCGCTCAGAGTTCCGATTCCACGTGAACTTTGGCAGCTCATTCTTCCACTCTTACACTGGGGAACACCCAAGAGGCCCCCACAAACCTGCAAGAAGGGGGGCACTGGGGGCCTGGATTATTTCATGGAGGGTGGGAAGAGGGTGTGGATAAAATCAGTCCCGTAGAAGTGGGGGGACGGGATTCTGCACTGGATGGGGGTTCAGTTAGACAATCTTTATGGTCATTCTCCATTCTTTTTCCAGGACCCTAATGGAAATTTGACAGCACCAACCCCCCCCCCCCCCCCGCAACAAATACAGGCCTAGAAGCACTGCTTTAGAATGCCTCAGAGGGGGCAAGGGACAGGGAGGGACGAGCCTTTTGTCTTCCTAGTGGTTCTTTTCTTGACTACCCCAGCATCCCTGCCCACCCCCACTCTGGTCTCCTGGACCACCTGTGTTCTCAGCGCACACCCTCCTCCCCTTCCATGGCCACCTGCAAATCTTCATCCTCTTTCTTGACTCAGCTCCAATGTCTCCCCTTCCCTGCAACCTGCCTTAAGCCCCCAGAAGAGCAGTTGCCTTGTCTTCTACAAGCCCAGGCCCTGGGGGTGCACTCGGATGAGATGCCCATCAGGCTGGAGTTCTCCTGGTGAACAGGCCTGGGCCACCACCTCTGAGGCTTCCTCCTGCAACCAGAGCCCAGAGTCACTGATACTCGAAGGGAGTTTGTTGACATGCAATGAAATGACAGGAGAATGTGTTGGAGGGTGAAAAGATGGGACCCGAATCAGGTCATAGAAGCAAATGGTGGAGCTGGTGGGACGAAGACCACAGGCAGGTCCGCCTGCAAGTCAGGGGCCCTTGTGCTCTTCTCCTCCAAGGAGTTTTAAAAATTGTTGGCCTTGAGACCTGCGACTGACTGGCAGAACAGGCCCAGTAGCCCACCGGCGTGGTAGACACGTCACCCCATTTGGAGGAGGGGCAGAGCAGAGCTACCGCCCCACGCTTGCAAGCTAGGCAGACCTGCGCCTGACCAGCAGAACAGGCCCAGAGGCCCACCGGCGTGGTAGACACATCACCCCAATTGGAGGAGGGGCAGAGCCACCGCCTGCACCTGCAAGCTAGGCAGACCTGCAACCGACAGGGAGAACAGTCCCAGCGGCCTGCCGGCGTAGTAGACACGTCACCCCAATTGGAGAAGGGGCAGAGCAGAGCCGCTGCCCGCGCTGCAAGGTAGGCAGACCTGCGACCGACAGGGAGAACAGTCCCAGCGGCCTGCCGGCGTAGTAGACACGTCACCCCAATTGGAGGAAGGGCAGAGCAGAGCCGCCGCTCACTGCCCGCGCCAGCAAGGTAGGCAGACCTGCGACCAACCAGCAGAACAGGCCCAGGGGCCCGCCGGCGTGGTAGACACATCACCCCAATTGGAGGAAGGGCCCAGCTGCCGCCCGCGCCTGCAAGGTAGGCAGACCTGCAACCTGGAGAACAGGCCCAGCAGCCCACCAGCATGGTAGACAGATCACCCCTATTGGAGGAGGGGCCCAGCCATTGCCCGCAAGGTAGGCTGGCCACCTGACCTGGAGAAGGGGCCCAGCGGCCCGCTGGCATGATAGACAGATCACCCCAATTGGAGGAGGAACACAGCCGCCGCCCACCCCTGCAAGGGAGACTTTGCAACTATACAAGAGCAATATAAATATATAGGGGGAAAATTCAATAACACAACAGTTTCACCAAGCAGAAAGAAACGCAAGCAATATGAAAAGACAAGGAAAGAAAGGACCACAAGCAATGCAGTTCAACTCAACTTTACAAGAGGTAATAGCTGCAGCAGATGGAATGTCAGATAAAGAATTCAGGATTTACATGCTTCAGATGATCTGGAGTCTCAAGGAAGACATTAGACAGCAAAATCAGACAATGAAAGATCACTTCAACAATGAATTACGCAAACAAATCCAAAAAACAAAAGATCAACTATACAGGGAGATAGAGGTTATAAAAAACAAACAAACAGAAATCCTAGAAATGCAGGAAGCAATAAACCAACTTAAAAACTCAAATGAGAATACTACCAGCAGAGTAGAACACTTAGAAAATAGAACATCAGACAATGAAGACAAAGTATTTCAACTTGAAAAGAACATAGACAGCTCAGCGATACTCTTAAGAAACCATGAGAGAACATCCAAGAAATATGGGATAACATCAAGAGACCAAACTTAAGAGTCATTGGGATACAGGAAGGTTTAGAGGTTCAAACCAAAGAAATGAGCAATCTGTTCAATGAAATAATACGAGAAAACTTCCCAGACTTGAAGAATGAGACAGAATCCCAAATCCTAGAAGCCTACAGGACGCCGAATGTGCAAAATCATAAGAGATCCACACCTAGACACATTATAATGAAGATGCCCAACATACAGAATAAGGAGAGAATTTTAAAAGCTTCAAGAGAAAGGAAGCAGATTACATTTAGGGGTAAACCAATCAGGATAACAGCTGATCTTTCAACACAGACTCTGAAAGCTAGAAGATCCTGGAACAACATATTTCAAACGCTGAAAGAAAATGGGTTCCAACCAAGAATTGTGTATCCAGCGAAATTAAGCTTCAGGATGGAAGATGAAATTAAAACCTTCCACAATAAATAAAAGCTAAAAGAATTTGCAGCTAGAAAACCATCTCTTCAAAACATCCTCGGCAAAACATTACAGGAAGAGGAAATGGAAAATAACAATGAAAACCAACAGTGGGAGGTAGTACAGTAAAGGGAAAAAATAATCAAAGAGGAAAAACAAACCATGTTAAGTAACATAAATAAACAAATATGGCTGGAAGAACAATCCATATCTCAATAATAACCCTAAATGTTAATGGCTTAAACTCACCAATTAAGAGACACAGGCTAGTAGAGTGGATCAAAAAAAAAAAAAAAAAAAAAAAGACCCAACAATATGCTGCCTACAGGAGATGCATTTGATAGGAAAAGACATACATAGACTGAAGGTGAAAGGTTGGGAAAAATCATATCACTCATATGGACTTCGGAAACAAGCAGGAGTGTCCATACTCATATCAAATAAAATAGATTTCAAGCCAAAGTTAATCAAAAGGGATAAAGAGGGACACTACATACTGCTCAAGGGAACCATACACCAACAATACATAACAATCATAAATATATATGCTCCAAACAATGGTGCAGCTATGTTCATCAAACAAACTCTTCTCAAGTTCCAGAGTCTAATAGACCACCATACAATAATTATGGGAGACTTCAACACACCTCTCTCACCACTGGACAGATCTTCCAAACAAAAGTTGAATAAAGAAACTATAGAACTCAATAATACAATTAATAACTTAGACTTAACTGACATATATATAATATACCACCCAACATCAAGCAGTTACACTTTTTTCTCAGAAGCACATGGATCCTTCTCAAAAATAGATCATATATTATGTCACAGGGCAACTCTTAGACATTATAAAGGAGTAGAGATAATACCATACATCTTATCTGATCATAATGGAATTAAACTGGAAATAAATGATAAAAGAAGGAAGGAAAAATCATGCATCACTTGGAGAATGAACAATAGGTTACTGAATGATCAATGGGTTATAGAAGACATCAAGGAGGAAATTAAAAAATTCTTAGAGATAAATGAAAACACAGACACAACATATCGGAATCTATGGGACACAGTGAAAGCAGTTCTAAGAGGAAAATTCATTGCCTGGAGTTCATTCCTTAAAAAAAGGAAAAACCAACAAATAAATGATCTCACACTTCATCTCAAAATCCTAGAAAAAGAAGAGCAAAACAACAGCAAAAGAAGTAGAAGGCAAGAAATAATTAAAATCAGAGCTGAAATTAATGAAATCGAAACAAAAGAAACAGTTGAAAAAATTGACAAAATTAAAAGTTGGTTCTTTGAAAAAATGAATAAGATCGACAGACCCTTAGCCATGCTAACGAAGAGGAGAGAGAACTCAAATTACTAGCATACCGGATGAAAAAGGCAATATCACAACAGACACTTCAGAAATACAGAAGATAATTAGAAATTATTTTGAATCCTTATACTCCAATAAAATAGAAGATAGTGAAGGCATCAATAAATTTCTTAAGTCATATGATCTACCCAGATTGAGTCAGGAGGATATAGACAACCTAAACAGACCAATATCAATTGAGGAAATAGAAGAAGCCATCAAAAGACTACCAACTAAGAAAAGCCCACCAACTAAGAAAAGCCCAGGACCGGATGGGTATACAGCAGAGTTTTACAAAACCTTTAAAGAAGAACTAATACCAATACTTTTCAAGGTATTCCAGGAAATAGAAAAAGAGGGAGAACTTCAAAATTCATTCTACGAGGCCAACATCACCCTGATTCCTAAACCAGACAAAGATACTTCAAAGAAAGAAAACTACAGACCAATATCTCTAATGAACCTAGATGCAAAAATCCTCAATAAAATTCTGGCGAATCAGATACAAAAACATATCAAAAAAATTGTGCACCATGGTCAAGTAGGATTCATCCCTGGGATGCAAGGCTGGTTCAATATACGGAAATCAATAAATGTTATTCACCACATCAATAGACTTAAAGATAAGAACTATATGATCATCTTGATAGATGCAGAAAAAGCATTTGACAAAGTACAGCATCCCTTTATGTTCAAAACTCTAGAAAAACTAGGGATAACAAGAACATACCTCAATATTGTAAAAGCTATCTATGCTAAGCATCAGGCTAGCATCATTCTGAATGGAGAAAAATTGAAGGCATTCCCTCTAAAATCTGGAACAAGACAGGGATGCCCTCTCTCACCACTTCTGTTCAACATAGTTCTCGAAACACTGGCCAGAGCAATTAGACAGACGAAAGAAATTAAAGGCATAAAAATAGGAAAAGAAGAACTTAAATTATCACTATTTGCAGGTGACATGATTCTATACCTGGCAGACCGAAAAGGGTCTACAAAGAAACTATTAGAGCTAATAAATGAATTCAGCAAAGTGGTAGGATATAAAATCAACACGCATAAATCAAAGGCATTCCTGTATATCAGCAACAAATCCTCTGAAATGGAAATGAGGACAACCACTCCATTCACAATATCCTCAAAAAAATAAAAATAAAATACTTGGGAATCAACCTAACAAAAGAGGTGAAAGACTTATACAATGAAAACTACAGAACCCTAAAGAGAGAAATAGAAGAAGATCTTAGAAGATGGAAAAATATACCCTGTTCATGGATAGGCAGAACTAACATCATCAAAATGGTGATATTACCAAAAGGTCTCTATAGGTTTAATGCAATGCCAATCAAAATCCCAACGGCATTTCTTGTAGAAATAGATAAAGCAATCATGAAATTCATATGGAAAAATAAAAGACCCAGAATACCAAAAACAACTCTAAGCAGGAAGTGTGAATCAGGCGGTATAGCGATACCAGACTTCAAACTATACTACAGAGTAATAGTAACAAAAACAGCATGGTACTGGTACCAAACAGGCGGGTGGACCAATGGTACAGAATAGAGGACACAGAAACCAATCCACAAAATTACAACTATCTTATATTTGATAAAGGGGCTAAAAGCATGCAATGGAGGAAGGATAGCATCTTCAACAAATGGTGCTGGGAAAACTGGAAATCCATATGCAACAAAATGAAACTGAATCCCTTTCTCTCGCCATGCACAAAAGTTAACTCAAAATGGATCAAGGAGCTTGATATCAAATCAGAGACACAGTGTCTGATAGAAGAAAAAGTTGGCTACGATGTATATACTGTGGGGTCGGGCTCCAAATTCCTCAATAGGACACCCATAGCACAAGAGTTAATAACTAGAATCAACAAATGGGACTTACTCAAACTAAAAAAGTTTTTTCTCAGCAAAAGAAACAATAAGAGAGGTAAATAGGGAGCCTACATCCTGGGAACAAATCTTTACTCCTCACACTTCAGATAGAGCCCTAATATCCAGAGTATACAAAGAACTCAAAAAATTAAACAATAAGAAAACAAATAACCCAATCAACAAATGGGCCAAGGACCTGAACAGACACTTCTCAGAGGAGGACATACAATCAATCAACAAGTACATGAAAAAATGCTCACCATCTCTAGCAGTCAGAGAAATGCAAATCAAAACCACCCTAAGATACCATCTCACTCCAGTAAGATTGGCAGCCATTATGAAGTCAAACAACAATAAGTGCTGGCGAGGATGTGGGGGAAAAGGGTACTCTTGTACATTGCTGGTGGGACTGCAAATTGGTGCGGCCAATTTGGAAAGCAGTATGGAGATTTCTTGGAAAGCTGGGAATGGAACCACCATTTGACCCAGCTATTCCCCTCCTCGGTCTATTCCCTAAAGACCTAAAAACAGCATACTACAGGGACACTGCTACATCGATGTTCATAGCAGCACAATTCACAATAGTAAGACTGTGGAACCAACCTAGATGCCCCTCAATAGACGAATGGATAAAAAAAAAAAATGTTGCATTTATACACAATGGAGTATTACTCTGCATTAAAAAATGACAAAATCATAGAATTTGCAGGGAAATGGATGGCATTAGAGCAGATTATGCTAAGTGAAGCTAGCCAATCCCTAAAAAACAAATGCCAAATGTCTTCTTTGATATAAGGAGAGTAACTAAGAACAGAGTAGGGAGGAAGAGCATGATAAGAAGATTAACATTAAACAGGGATGAGAGGTGGGAGGGAAAGGGAGAGAGAAGGGAAATTGCATGGAAATGGAAGGAGACCCTCAGGGTTATACAAAATTACATACAAGAGGAAGTGAGGGGAAAGGGAAAAATAATACAAGGGGGAGAAATGAATGACAGTAGATGGGGTAGAGAGAGAAGATGGGAGGGGAGGGGAGGGGGGGATAGTAGAGGATAGGAAAGGCAGCAGAATACAACAGACACTAGTATGGCAATATGTAAATCAGTGGATGTGTAACCGATGTGATTCTGCAATCTGTATATGGGGTAAAAATGGGAGTTCATAACCCACTTGAATCAAAGTGTGAAATATGATATATCAAGAACTATGTAATGTTTTGAACAACCAACAATAAAAATTATTTAAAAAAATTGTTGGCCTTTAAAACTCAGGAGATTGTACTCAGGAATCCAGATATTCAGCTTTGGTTAAAACAAAAATAATCAGACAATCCCAGTAGGAGAAGCCAGAGCTGGGCAAGGGCCGGCTGCTCAGCCAAAGCCCCGTCCTGACAGCCTGGTGATCCTGGCCTGGCCTGTGGGCATGCAGTTTGTGACACCCTGGGCTGGTAAGTACTGAGAAGAAGGTGGTTGCCTGGGGAGAGGGTCAGAAGGAAAAGGATCTTTCCAATATTATACTTGGGACCTGATTAAGGTTTTGAATCCATACCCCAAAGCTTTCTTTTAGCCTCCCAAGATGAAGGCGACTCAGAGGGTGATCTGGAGCCTGCCTCTTAATTCTCCCTGGATAGGTGGCACACACACTCTTGGGAACTCCAAATGGCATTGCTGGAGATTTTCCTGGTGCTACTGTGTGAACATGAACTATCCCATGAAGGCCATGTACTGAAGGCTTGGTCGCAGCCTGTGGTGCTATTAAGAGGTGATGCAATCTTTAGGAGGCGAGACCTAGCAAAAGGAAGCCAGATCACTGGGGTGTGTCCTTGGAGGACCCCAGCCCTTCCTCTCCCTCTCTTTGCTTTCTGGCTCCATGAAGTGAACAGGCCTCCTCTGACACCATGTTGGGCTGCTTCACCACAGGCCCAAAGCAGTAAGACCATCCAAGGACCGAGATTTCCAAAACCATGAGCCCAAATAAACTAAACCTTTTCCCTCATTAATTTGATCTTGTATTTGTTATAGTGGCGGAAAGCTGACTCACACACCTGTTCTTTCAGGGAACTGGAGCAGGTGGCCTTCATGTGCTCCCAACATGTGGCTGTCCCCCAACCTTCCCCTGTGTACATTGGAAAGGCTCATCATTTCACTTCACATTTCCTGCTGATTTCTATTCATACCAACTTAGTGAAATCTAATTTATTTTAGTTTAAACACAAATAAAATCAGGAAGCACAGACCAAGAAAATGGTGGGGTTGGGTTTTGGGGGTGAGGGGGGTACTCCAGGAACCTTCTGAGGCTGGGAAAGAAGCTTTATATTTTGACTGTCTTGATGGTGGTGATGGTTTCTTGGGGTCCACACCTATGTCAAAGTTACTAAATTACACACTTTAAATAGACCATTTTGTTTTATGTCCATCGTACTTCAATGAAGTTGTTAAAAAAAATAAAAAGGTTAAGATGAATTTGGTTAAAAGGTGGATGATGTCAACATGAAACCATAAGCCACGTAGCCTAGTGATTCCTGTGTGGGCGCTGGCTTGGCATTCTGGAGAGCAGGTCTGCATGCCAGACCAGGAACCACCAGGAAACCATGCCTGTTGCTCTTGGTGCCATCCTCTCCTCACCTCTCCCTCTCTGGGGCTTCCTTCCACCGTCTTCTCCTCCAGGTATGTCTTCACAGCTCTCAGTCCCAGGAGATCCTGCATCCCAGAAAGGTGGGAGCAAAAAGCTTGAGGAGGCCACGCTATCCCCTCTCTTTCTCCTCTGCAAATGGTGATTCCCAGGCCCGGGGCTCCCAGGTCTCTGTTGTTTTCTTCTCTAAAGCCCACTATGTCCACATCAGTAACAGTATCTTTACCAAAAAAATGAATCTACGGGGATCAAAGTAAGCAACAGCTCTTTGGTGCCATTCAATCCCTGGAACAGTTCCTCTGAAGGCAGCCAGCCAGGCTCTGAACCAGCCTGGGTGGTCATCCTGATGAGCATGCCCCTCTCTCCTGGTCACTGTGGGCAGCTCAGGATACCTGCTGTCCATCTCCCTAGTGAATCTGACTCCTCAAGAGATTTGTTTTCACAAGAAGTAACTTGGGGAGAAATGGGCAAATGGAGAAGGAGGGGTGAAAGCCTGCTGCTGCCATCCCAGGAGCCTCTGAGGAAAAGGTGGGCAAGGTTCTCCAGGCAGGGTCGACCCTCTGCAGACTGCAAGGCATGCTGGGACCTTCATGGTGGTAGGCAAGGGCCAGGGGGAACTGAGCTTGCTGTGGGACTTGCCTTTAAGGGAAGGGTCATGAGCCTTGTACCCACGTCCAGAGGGAACGGGTGCTACTGGCACTGTTATGGCCACCCCGATACCAACGAGACCTGGACTGCTGGAGACAGGGGGGAACAGCACTGGGCTCCAAGGTATCAGTATTCCAGTTGAGAATACAAGAGCTGGGTGCAGCCCTGGGGCCTGTCAGAGCTTGGCCAAACTGGCCGTGTTCCATACAGGAGGTCCGGGTCCCAGTCCAGCATTCTTTGTCCTCGCCCTGCTCTCAGGCCACCAGTCTCCTCACTGTGCCCAGGCCACTCACATAAAATCAGACACATTGTTTCCAACCTGCCCTCTGCCACCTCTCCTCCCAGTCCTATTTTCCCACTTAGGGATTTGTTTTCTGCTTCTGGATTTGATTTTGAGAACCATCTCTCAGCTCTAAATTTTCACCACCCTGCTAGACCGTGATGTGACTCTCGAGTTCCAGAAGCTACACAGATGCTGACTGCCCAGCAGCCACGGCCCATGTCGGGGATGACCGCAGCCTCACTCAGGCCCACAAGAAAGACCAGATGAGAGGGACAGATTGGTGGGGTGGGCTGGACCGGTGTGGTATTGTGCAGCTGATGCTCACTGGCAACTCCCCCAAGGTACCTCTCTACCAGCCAGTATGGGGCCTGCAACAGGCTTCTGTACTCTTTTATGTTAATTGCAGAATCGGCAGTCATGGTGGTGGGGCTCGGTGGAACCTATGGGACCTGGATGCAGTTACTATTGAGTTATCACTGCTTCTTACAAACCCAAATTCCAGTGATTTAATCCGCCAACCATGTACCACTATTATCTTTTGCAGTCCTTTGGTCAGTTCTCACAGAACTTCTCTCTCATGGAGTTGCACTTAGATGGTGGCTGGCGCTGGGATCATGTCGCAGGGCTTCTTTAAGGCAGCGGATTCTGGCTATTAGCTGAGATCTCAGCTGAGATAACTCCATGCAGCTCCTCCAGGAGCGTGGTCTTCCTCACAGCACAGCCACTGGCTTTCCAGGACAACTACCCCAAATGAGAGCCATGGGGAAGCTCTCTTGCCTCTGGGGTAATGCTATAGCATTTCTGTCTCCTTCTACCTGCCCTAAGTGAGGAACTCAGGCCCAAATTCAAGCAGGGGGTAATTAGATACTGCCTCTTAGCAGGAGGAATGTCAAATGGACAGTTTTCAAAAGCTTCTCAGTTGACTCCTGCTGAGCTGGATCTGAAAGGAAGGTCATGGAACTAAGGGCAACTTTCAGGATTACCTTACTGCCTAGGGAAGGCCCTCCAGAACCTTCTGCCCAGGCTGGTTCTTCTACTGACAGTACCCTTATCCTAACAAGCTTGGAGCAGCCTGTTTGTTCGTGGGATGCAAAACTGGGAATTCTTACTGAGAGTGCCTGGCTTCTTTGATGAGTCTTAGACATGGGCTCACCTCGGCCAGGTACTCATAGGTCATAGGGAGGGGGACAGCCCTGCTGTTCCCACGGGTCAGTTCTCTCTCAGGGATGGTGTGCAATCAAGAGGACCCTGAGGCCTCCCCTACCCTCTTGTGTTTAGCAGTTAGACTCTGAGAATTCAGCTGACCAAAGATTGATTGATTGATTGATTAACAAGATTAAAGAACAGATTTAATTATGTACATGTACATGGTAGTTCACACACACACACACACAAATTGACTCAAGTAAGCAGTTAAGATACAGAGCTCATATAACCATCTCATTCTCTCTCTCTCTCTCTCTTTCTGTGTGTGTGTGTGTGTGTGTGTGTGTGTGTGTGTGTGTGTGTGTGGTGCTGGACATTGAACTCAGGGCCTATTGCATACTAAGCAAACACTCTATCACTGTGACATCCCCAGATTCCTTGTATACCACATTAACAAAGAGCAATAAATCATGAAGATATGATAAGACAAAAGAGAAGGATTTGGGGCTTCTAGAGATGGGGAATTGGGAGAGGAAAAAATACAGAGTAAACTAATGGAATATAGCAATTATTTCAGTAAGGTTTGTTTATACAGATTCAAGTCGGTGCAGTGACGAGTTGCCTCCTCATCTGGGACCAGAGAAGGGATGGGGCACACCTGTACGAAGGGAAACTTACACTCTGCCTGAGGCAGATGAGAGAGGGTAGAGAGCTTTTCCTGCACCTGCTATTGTTCAATTGCCTTCAGCTCAAAAAAATCCTCATGCCATCCTCAGGCATGTTTGAGGGTGGCATGTTTGCCAGTGATACATTTGATCACTTTTAACTTTCTGCCACAGAGTCGGGAACCTCCTCGCCTTTGTAATTTGCACCTGTACCTGGGTGTATCTGTGCATGTGTCTGTTAGAAAAATGTGCCTGGGAATGGAATTGTATTTCTTCACTTTGGTAGGACCTGCAGACACTAGTGTGTAATTTCTATGCAAACACTACACCATTTTACATGGGATACTTAAACATCCACAGATCTTAGCATGCTCGGGGGGCCTGGAACACATCCCATTCCCGATAGGGAGGGTTGATTATTTACATGTCGATACTATATACATAATTCCTTGTGAGTATGAGTGACCATGGAAGAGACTAAGGCCCTGTGACAGCCCATGGACACCTCAGTTGGGTAACTCAAGAGCTATGGGGGTGGAGCTTTTTTGACAAGATTGGTAGGAAGGTTTGGAGTGAGGGGCCTCCCAAGATGCCTGGAGCCAGGCCCAGCAGTGTACAGAAGTAGCCATGAGTAGGGGAGGGGATGATGCTCACAGACCCCATGAGAAGCTGGGGCTCTGGAATCAGAGGTCAAGTGAGATGTCCCAGGTTAGCAGCGGATCTGGCTGCTGTCTGACAGTACCAACTTTCAGCCCAAGTTTTCTCCCCAAAAGTTATTCTTCCAATTATACCATGTCCTAACTCATCCATGGAGTTAATTTCCTGAAATGCTTTTCGTAGAATTCAAAAACTAGTTAGGAACACCTCTTTTCACTTTGGAGGGTTTTAATGGGCTTTTATTTCAATTAAGTGAGACTTTTGTCTTAAGCTCTAAATGAAGCTTTGTTTTACAGGTTTGTAGATGGGGAGGCCCATTTCAACCCAAGAAAATTCCCACATTCAACTGCCACCACTGAGACAGATCGCTTCACAGGAAAAGGAGCTGGAGCAGACCTGGCGTGGTCACAATTCTCAATCCTATCTGTAGAGAAGAATCCGGAAACTCAAAACCACGCCCTCACCTGGGTTCCCCCAGACCAATCCAAGCAGTTAGAGAGCGGGGTCCAGGCGTGCATGTGCATGAGTCTTTGTGACTTTCCCCAGGGGACCCTGACGCACAGCCAGGGCTGAGTCTCCCACAGAAGGCATCTCCTGGCCAGCTGGTGGCCGTTGCTAGGCTCCCCCCCAAGCCTCTGTGCCTCTTCTTACATTGTTTGAATGTGCTGCTTGATGTGCCAGCCTGACACTTTTTCTCCATTCTGTTGCTAGATCCTCATTTAGCAATCAATACTGTCAACATGCCTTTTCCACAGACACCCCTCAGAGGTTCTGTTCCCCATGTACAAATTGTGGGTATATAACTGATTTCTCCAAGCACGTAGAGTATGGACTTGGTTCCCTCCCGGCACCACACCTGCTGTCTTCCCCCCACTCTCGGGTGGGATGAGGTTAGTCACTTTAGGGATACAAGAGCTGAAGCCAAAAGAGCGTGCCCAGGCTACAGCTTCCCCCACACAACTGCACATGCATCTGGGCACAGTAGCACCCACGGAGGTGGAGGTTGGCATAGGGGAGCAGGCAGGCCAGGGTCTAATGCTTGGCCTTGCCCTTGACTGGTGGGAAGGTCGGGGTCATATTGCTGATCCTCAGTGTGTTCTTATGTGGATCAGCCACACCAGCTCCATGTGTTGGATTCACGAGGTGCACCATGTGCCCAGGGTAGGCAGTAAGAAGTCCCAAGATGCCCTAGTTGCTTTTAATTATTTTCTCCTATGCTGCACCCTGTGGGCATTTCGTGATCCCCATCCTTGCACCCGTCAGAGGAGGTTCCCCTATTTCTAAGGAAGATTTATTCCTAGGGATCTCCCCTGGCAGTTCCCCACCAACCTTTGGAAACTCCCTCTCCTGCTTTTCCTTCTGAGAATCCCCAGTCATCTCTGTTAGGCTCCAGGAACAACTGCAACATGCCCCAGGGTAGGATAAGAGGGAGGGAGAGAGACTGGGAGGGGGGTGGGGAGCAGGGGCCCTGGGGCATGTGGGTGGGACAGAGGTGGTACCAGCCATCTCTTGGCTGCCAGCAGTAACCCCCACAGCAGCTCTGGGATTCCCAAGGTAGGGCTGCACACTGCGTGCCTTGCATCTTTGCTCACTGTGGTCAGGATGTTCCTAGGAAGGCGAGCTCATCAGTGCCTGACAGGTTGCCAGTGCCTTAATGCAGATTACAGGAGATAACCCCTCTGGGCAGCAGCAGCCCACGGGCTTGATATGGCAAATGGAACATGGGCTGGATTTCAGGTCCAATTTGCCTCCTAGATGTCTGCTTTTGACACAGCACAATTACAATGACTAATAGAATGGCCTTGAAAGGAGATGCCATTTAGACATTGCCCAAAGAAACCACTTCTAGTAAAGAAATGCAGCTTACTCCAAAGCCTGATTCTAGGGTCCAGCCCTTCCCTAGCCCCACACCTAGAGTACGAACTACTAGGGGAAGGTGATGAATGTGGGATTCATCTCCTCGTCCCCTCTTTGACACATGGAGAATGGCCCCTGAACAGTATGGGGATTTGGAAGCAGCAAGCTGAGCCAATGCTTATATGGTGACTCTGTTTGGTCTTCACTTCATGGTTTCTGAGTTATCTGTGCCTTCCTTTGCTTTGACGCTGTGGCCAGTCCTAAGCTGACATCTGCCTTAGTCTGTTTTCTGTTGCTGCAACAAAATATCTGAGACTGGATAATTTATAAAGAATAGAAGTATATTGGTTTACAACTCTAAAGACTGGGAAGACCAAGAGCATGCCTGGCATCTGGTCCATGGCCAGGTCCTCCTTGCTGCATAATGACAGGTGGAGGGCATCACATGGTGAGAAAAAGCACACATGTTAGCTCAGGTTTCTCTTCCTCATCTTATGAAGCTACTAATGCTGTCGTGGGGACCCACCCTTGATCTCCTCTAATCTTAAGTACTTCCAAAAGGCTCCACCTCCAAATATCATTAACATGTGACTTTGGGGATTAAATTTCCAACACACAGCCTTTTAGGGGACACAGTCAAACTGTAGCAGAATCTCTCTGTAGATGCACAGGAGCTGAGAGGAATTAGGGGACAGACAGCAATACTGAGGCAGAGGCCCCAGAGTGGGCTCCTGGCTGTTGCAGGGGGAGTTCTAGAATGTAATGCCTGTGTGCGTTCCCTGGGATACCACAGGGTATTGCTCTTTGGCTTTTCCTTGAAGTGTGAACTTTTTCCTCTTCCTATTGGCCCCCACTCTGGACTGTGACACTCCACACATTCATATATTCTGCCCGTGATCATTAATCACCTATCGGATGGGCTTGGAGGAGTTTACCAAGGAGGTGGAGGGGTTAAAGAACAAATGAGAGGTGCAAAAGGAGATTTGGTTTAGGCCAAGAAGAGTTTCTGGAAGAAAACCAGCCACTTAGTGAATGACTGTTGCACACCAGGTCCTTTAACAGGCCGGTCACAGACCTCAACCAAAAGAGATTTTGCAATTGGCCTGTGTTGCAGGCCCACCCAGAAGGATGACGAAGCAGCCCAGCAAAACAATCCGAAGATTTGGCCACAAAACCCGTGGCTTTCCCAATGCCCCCTACTCACTGGCTCCCAGCCCACCTTGTGGCACCATTACCTGGGCCTCTTACCTTCCCACTGGAATTTCTGTTTGGCCAGGAATTCCTGCCCTGGTGGATGGTCCCTAGATAGAAGCCAGGGCATTCAGCCTCCCTGTGGGCCTGGCTTCAAGAGATTTGGTTGTTCCAGAAGCAAATGACAGCATTGTTGGGCTGGGGAATACTAGGAGAAGCACGGAGATGAGTTCCCCTTCGACATTGTCGATGGAGGGAGGGCACAGGGAGAGCTGTGGAGTAGCCAGAGACCACAGCCCACTTCTCCTGCCTGCCTCAGATGTAATGCTTCCCCACCATGTGGGCTGTGATTTATTTCCCTGACACTTTTATGAGGGAAAAGTGGTCACCCGTGTTCCCCAGGAAATTGAGAGGTTGACAGGGGATAGGACACCCTGCCCCAAGTCATGGGTATCTCAGAGTCACCTGCACTAGGGTCTTGGAACCCCCACCCAGGGCTGTCTTCTCTTCCTCTCTTCCCTGCTTCAAAACACCCTGGATGTGGATGGAGACTAGGATCCCAACTGGCCACACCACTTCCAGATGATGTCCAACCATCCTGCTGTGATTTCAAGGGCAGTCTTTGCAGCTGGCAGTGTGAACAGGAATCTAACATCTCTGCACTTCCATCTCCTCAACTGCCAACTGCAAATGGCCACACTCAAGCCCTGAGAGAACTGGAGAGAGACCTCCAGGGAGTTGAGTGAGGTGGGGTTTCAAGTTTGAGGCCAGCCTCCGCAAGTTAACAAGACCATCAGCAACTTAGGGAGAAAGAAAAACTTCAAATGGCTGGGGATAGAGCTCAGTGGTAAGAGTACCACTGGGTTCAATCCCCAGTACCAAAAAAAACAAATTTTGTTGCTGTTGAGGTTTGTTTTATGGCCCAGAATAAAGTCAAGGAATATTTTATGGGTGCTTGAAAATAATTGGTGCTTGGAACATTTCTGGGAAACAAGTAAGAAGGGAAGTTCGTCTCTAGTGGAACACTACACCCCATTTAGGCATAAATTTTCCCTCTGTTTTTCCATCCAGAAGGATTTATGATAATACACGTGCTACTAAACTCACCATAGAGTTATATCCTGATAAACTCATGGTAAGTTGAATATACTGTAAATAGAAAATGCATCTACCACACTCATCCTCTGGAACATCATGGGTTAGCAACACAGTACATGGCAGAGCATCCGTTGTTTCCCTCACTCACACTGCTGCTGCCCAGCATCATGAGAAAGGGTTTTATGACCTATTGCTACCCCAGAAAAAGAGCAAAAGTCAAAATCCAAAGGTGGCTTCCAGTGAATGTGTAACACTTTTATACCATCAGAAAGTCAAAAAATCGTAAGTCATATCATTCCAAGTCGGGGACCACCAGTCTGGATAACCATCCTCCTCCTTCTCCTCCTCTAAATTTCAAGATGGCTTATTGAAACCATGATTTCTTCCCCGGATCTACTATACATATAATCTATGGTACATTTTTGATTTCTTCTAAAGAAGGTTATAAATGTTGATGAACCTCAGCTATGGTCAGAGAAGTTAAATTATGTCCAAGTGCTGTGGCAATCGTGAGTAATAAGCTCCTTAGCAGTCATGCCCATTTCCTCCTTCCTGGATTTGTGCATCTAATCCTGTGCAGATGCTCCCGAGATGGGTGCCTCTGCCCGTAACTCTACAGGTAAAACCTGATTCATCAAAGCAATCAGTGTGGCCCCATATCCTTTCTGGGACCATATAAACTTGGTTTGTATAAAGTTCCAGACAATAACTTTCAGGAGGAGTCTATTGGGTGGCTTCAAGGAAGGATTTTTTGTGGTCGATATTTATTTTTTAAATTAATCTTTATAAGAAATACAAAGATTTCTGTTTCCAGCATTGTCAAGTAAGCTCCCTATGGACCTGTCCTTTCTTCAGAGACTAAGGATTAGTAATAGAGAAGAGAAAGCAATTACTGAAGGCACTGGAGAAGGGGCAGAAATAAGAGGGCTCTGGAATGGGAAACCTGGCAGAACCAACTAGCACAGCCAGAGTCTCTCATTTACTTCAATAGCAATCTGCACTCCTCCTGCCCCAAGGAACCAGAAAACAGAATTCAGGTCAATCACAGCGTCTAGAACTCCAGAAAGGAGAGATCCAGGAAGGGGAAGCCCAAATTTGGAGCCTAAACTCCACTCAAATCTCCAGATGACCCCTCAAGGATGGGTGCATGGACAGGTTCAAAACAGTGCAGTCTAAACATGTTTTAAAAGCTGAACCTGACCGCTTAATTTTATACCTTAAGAACCTAGAAAATGGGCTGGGGCTGTAGCTCAGTGGTAGAGGGCTTGTCTAGCATGTGTGAGGCACTGGGTTTGATCCCCAGTACCACATTAAAAAATAATAATAATAAAATTTAGAGAAAGGTATTGTGTCCATCTACAACTTAAAGAAAAGAAATTTTTTTAAAAAATTTAAAAGTAAACCCAAAGCTAGCAGAAGAAGGAACGAGTAAAGATTGGAACGTGAATAAATTAAATACAGAATAAGAAAAACAATTGAGCAAGTCAATAAAACCAAGAATAGGTTCTTTGAAAAGATGAACAAAACCGACCAAAAAAAAGGAAGGAAAGAATAATCACAAATTTCTAAATTCGGTAAAAAAAAAAAAACATAAAAGATCCAAGAATGCCAGTGAACTCCAAGAAGAATAAATACAACAGAAACCAGGCAAATGCATATCAGATTGGAACTTCTGAAGACCAACCTGTTAAAGAGAGGCTCTTAAAAGAAGTTGGTGGGGGGCGTACTCATATAGAGGTGCAAATATTTGCATTATCCCTGGATCCCCATCAAATACTACAGAAGCCAGAAAGTATTTAAAAGTTTTGGGGGAAAATATTTAACTTGAAATTTATATCCAAGCAAAATATCTTTCAAGAATAAAGGTGAGCTGGGTGCAGTGGCGCACACCTGTAATTCCAGTGGCTTGGGAAGCTGAGGCTGGAGGATTGAGAGTTCAAAGCCAGCCTCAGCAATGATGAGGTGCTAAGCAACTCAGTGAGACCCTGTCTCTAAGTAAAATACAACATAGGGCTGGAGATGTGGCTCAATGGCTGGATGCCCCTGAATTCAATTCCTAATACCAAAAAAAAAAAAAGTGAAGTAAAGATATCTTAAGACAAGAGAAAACTGAATTTATTACCAGCACCACATAAAAAAGTACGAGAAATACTTAAGGAGGTTCTTCAGGCTGAAGGGAAATTATACTAGATGGAAATTGAATCTTTAGGAAGGAAAGAAGAACATCAGAAACAGTATATTTCTAAGCAAACATAAATACTATTTTTTTATTTTGAAAGAATCTACTCTCTCACTTAGTTTATTGCTGTTCTGGAGAGCCTAGACATTCCAATAAGACAAGAACAAGAGATAAAAACCACAAATATTTTTTGCAGATGACAGGATTGTTTACATAGCAAGCCTTAAATCAGTCTAGAAACCAACTATTAGATATAAAAAAGTATACTAGCAAAGTTATAGAATGCAAAACAAAAATAAAATCAATTACAACAAACCATTGAAATTGAAGTCTTAAATATAACTTCATTAGTAATATCATCAGAAATCCTTATAAGTTGAGAATAAATTTAATAAATGACATTCAAGACCTCTATGCTCAAAACTATAACAAATTGCTGAGAGGAATTAAATAACTAACTAAATGGTGATATATTTCAATTTCATGGATCAGAAAACTCAACATTGCTAAGATGTTAATTCTTTCCAAAGTGATCTACAGAATTAATGTAATCCATATGAAAATTCCATACAGCTTTTTAAAGACATTGATGAGCTGATTCTAAAATGTATGGGAATGTCATATAACTAAAATAACCAAAGACATCTTCAGGGAAGAACAGAGTTGTAGGAGTTATATATACTACCTGATTGCAAGACTTCTTTTAAAGCCTAAGTAGTCAAGATCATATGTTACTTGCCTCAGTTTCCACAGAAAAATTAATGGAATAGAATTAATTTATGAAAATAACACACATTTATCCTGTCAGTTGAATTTACTAAAGCAATTCAACAGCAAAGAAAATCTTTTCAACAAATAGTGTTAAAATAACTGGATATTGTGAATTTTAAGAAAATCTTTATCCCCAAGAATGGGCCCAAGTGGCTAACTGAGCCTAAAATTCAGAATGGAGCCTGACAGCCATTTGCTGAATGCAGGGCCACACAGGTGCTCTGCCAGAAACACACACTGAGCTTTGAGACCTTTGCCTCAAGAGACCTGTTCCTGCCTCAACTGTTAAGACAGATACCCACAAAGTTCTCATTTTGCTGCCCAGACCTGACCCATGAAATAGGACCTTCAGTCATAATTAAATATCGACCAATCAGGAATGGGTATTGTTGAATCCTCATTTACATAAAACCTAGCAATGGGAATTTAGCATGCTTGCATGCTTCATTTGCATAAGTAGATGGAATGGGAATCTGGATGGAAACTTCCTCTATATAAGCCAACCCCTGCCTTTATTCCTTCAGAACACACTTTATTTTTGTACCATAGGCTGTGCTCTCCAGTTTGCAAACTAACTTCCTTCATTCTTTCTTTCTGTTCCTCCTCCATCTGTCCCCCTTTTATTTATTTTTTAATTTTATTTTATTGGTTCTTCTTAGTTATACATGACAGTAGAGTCCATTTTGATAGAATTATACAAGCATAGGATATATCTGATTATAATTAGTACTCTATTCTTGTGGGTGGGTACAGTGGTGGGGTTCACTTAGGCATTTTCATATGTGTATATAGGAAAATTAGGTTAGATTCATTCCACTGTCTTTCCTATTCCTATCCTCCCTCCCTTCCTTTCATTTCCCCTTTGTCTAATCTACTAAACTCCTCTTCTTCCCTTCCACCCCTTTATTGTGGTTTAGCTTTCATATATCAGCAAAAATATTCAACTTTTGGTTTGGGGGGATTGGCTTATTTCACTTAGCATGACAGTCTCCAGATTCATGAATTTACTTTCAAATGTCATAAAGTTATTCTTCTTTATGACTACATAATACTTCACTGTGTATACATACCACAATTTCCTTATCCATTTATCTGTTAATGGGCATCTAGGTTGATTCTATACCTTAGCTCTTGCGAATTATGCTGCTATAAACATTGATGTGGTTGTGTCACTGTAGTATGCTGATTTAAAATCCTTTAGATATATGCCAAAGAGCAAGATAACTGGGTCAAATGGTGGTTCCATTCCTGGATTTCTTCAGGAATCTCCATACTGATTTCCATAGGGGTTGTACCAATTTGCAGTTCCACCAACAATGTACGAACATTCCCTTTTCCCTACATCCTTGCCAACATTAGTTGTTACTTGTAATTGCCGTTTTGACTAGAGTGAGATGGAATCTCAGTATAGTTTTAATTTGCATCTCTCTAACTGCTAGAAATGTTTAACATTTCTTCATATATTTATTGATTATTCATATTTCTTCTTTTGAGAAGGGTCTGTTCAGTTCCTTTGCCCATTTATCAATTGTGTTATTTGTTGTTGTTTTTTTTTGTGTGTGTGTGTTAAACTTTTTTGAGTTCTTTGTATATCCTGGAAATTAATGCTCTATCTGAGGTGCAGGTGGCAAAGATTTTCTCCCATTCTCTTGATTGCTTCTTTTGCTGTGAAGAAGCTTTTTAGTTTGATGCCATCCATTTATTGATTTTTAATTTTATTTTTTGTGCCTTTGAGAGTCTTGTTCAGGAAGTCAGTTCCTGTACCCATGTTGAAGTGTTGGGCCAATCTTTTCTTCCAGTAGGTGCAGGGTTTCTGGTCTAATTCCTAGGTTTTTGATCCACTTAGAGTTGATTTTTCTGCAGGGTGAGAGATAGGGATTAACTTTCATTCTGTTACACATGGATTTCTATTTTTTCAGCATCATTTGTTGAAGAGGCTCTATTTTCTCTGGTGTGTGTTTTTTGGCACCTTTGTATAGTATGAGGTAACTGTATTTACGTGAGTTTGTTTCTGTGTCTTATATCCTGTTTTATTGGTCTTCTTGCTTGTTTTGGTGCCAATACCATGCTGTTTTTGTTACTATAGCTCTGTAGTGTAATTTAACATCTGGTATCATGATGTCTTTTGCTTAGCTCTTCTCACTAAGTATTGCTTTAGCTATTCTGGGCCTCTTATTTGTCCAAATGAATTTCAAGACTGCTTTTGCTATTTCAATGAAGAATGTTATTGAAATTTTGATGAGAATTGGATGAAATATGATTAGCACTTTTGGTATATGGTTATTTTGACAATATCAATTCTTCCTTTCCTAGAACATGGGAAGTCCTTTCATCTTCTAAGGTCTTCCTCAATTTCTTTCTTTAGTGTTCTGTGGTTTTCATTGTAAAGATCCTTCACCTCATTTGTTAGATTAATTCCTAAGTATTTTATTTTTAATTAATTCCTAAGTTTTTTTTTTTTTTTTTTTTGGAGACTATTGTGAATGGGATGGTTTTTCTAATTTCTTTTTTAGCTGATTCATCACTGGAGCATAGGAATGCAGGTGATTGATGGTTGTTATTTTGTATCCTGCTATTTTGCTGATCGAGAAATTTACTGGTGTAGTTTTTTGGGTCTTATAAATATACAATCATTGTCATTGGCAAACAGAGGTAATTTGAGTTCTTCTTTTCCTATTTGTATCCCTTTAATTTCTTTTCTTTTCTTTCTTTTTTTTTTGCCTAATTGGTCTGGCTAGAGTTTCAGGGACTATGTTGAATAGTAGTGGTGAAAGTGGGTAACCTTGTCTTATTCCTGATTTTAGAGGGAATTCTTTCAGTTTTTCTCTATTTAGAATGATGTTGGCCTTGGGTTTGTCATATATAGCTCTTACAATATTGAGGTATGTTCCTTCTATCCCTAAATTTTCAAGTGTTCTTTACAAGAATTAATGCAGTATATTGTCAAATAGTTTTTCTACATCTATTGTGATAATCATGTGGTTCTTGTCTTTATGTCTATTTATGTGCTGTATTACACTTATTGATTTCTGTATGTTGAACTAACCTTGTATCACTGGGATGAGCTCCACTTGATCATGGTGCACTATCTTTTTAATATGATTTTGTATGTAATTTGCCAGTATTTTATTCAGCATTCTTGTTTCTATGGAGGGATATTGGCCTAAAGTTTTTTTTCCTTGATGTGTCTTTGTGTGGTTTTGATATCAAGGTGATACTAGCTTCATAGAATGAGCTTAGAAGAGTTCTCTCCTTTTCTATTTTATGGAAGACTTCCCTTTTACTTGGATTCTTTTCTGATAAATTTTGTTCACAATATCTACATAGGAAAAAATTCATATTTACCTTATTCCATACATAAAAAACTTTGAAATAAATAAATAAATAATAACAAATAAATAAATAAAGATAGACTTTGAAACTTTTAGAGGAAAATAAAACAGAGGTCAATAGTAACAAAAGAAAATCATGATAAATTAAACTTCATCAAAATTAAAGTCTGCTAATCAAAAAGGTAAGATTCACAGAGTGGGACAAAATTTTTAAGAACTAAGTATCTAATTTTAAGCCCAAGATGCTTAAAGTAGTCCTCCAATTTGACAAAGGAAAGACAAACAGGCTACAAAGAATTGAGTAAAATGAACAACAAAAAAAAAACTGTAATAAGAAATATTAATGTCACATAAAATAAAATTACAAGCAAAAGTATTAAGAGAGACAGAGAGGTACATTTAATACTAATGAAGTGAACAATGTATTTCTATAGGGAACATCGACAAAGGCACTTTATGGTAGGTGTTAGCCAACCTCAGAAACCAAAGCACCAACTAGACAAAAAAAAATAAGGAAGGATGGAGAATATTGAATAATACAATCAAGAAGTCACAAATCTGAGATAAATTTGTATCCAACAAGCAAAAAGTACTTAGGACAGTTATGAAAGCTGGTCACACATTTGGCCACAAAGTCCCAACAAATTCCAAATAACCAACATCATACAGACTACATTCCCTCTTCATGATACAATAAAATTCGAGATCAACAAAAATACAGTCATTTAAAAATATTCCATGTTTTAAAACTAAAAACCATAATTTTAAATTTAAGATAAATCATGAACTGGGGATATAGCTCAGTGGTAAAGTGCTTGCCTCTCATGCATAAGGCCCTGGGCATTAAAAACAAAGGATGATAGGGGCTGGAGTTGTGGTTCAGTGGTAGAATGCTTGCCTGGCATGTGGTGTGAGGTCCTAGGTTTGATCCTCAGCACCACATATAAATAAATATTAAAAATAAACTAAACAACATATATATGCTTAAAGTAGCCCCCACCCCCTCTCTCTCTCTCTCTCTCTCTCTCTCTCTCTCTCTCTCTCTCTATATATATATATATATATATATATATATATATATATATATTTGAGAAAACAAAAGATGAAAAAAATACCCAGAAATCAAATCATAAAGATACATGATACCTACAGGATCATAAATTATATATTTTTGAGACAAATATACTCTGGATTAAAACAAAAACTAGATAGTCTTCATAAGAAAGGAGAATTACATGCCAATTTCACTTTGAATATAGATGCAAAAATTCTACAGGAAATAGTAGCAATTCTAATCCATGAGTGTCCTAAAATAATAATAATTTGTAATAACCAGTAGGCCCACACTAGGAGTACCAAATGGTTTTGACATTAGAACACAGTATGTGTATAAAGGAGACAAACCACATGGTTCTTTCAAAAGATATAGAAAAAGTAATCAATAAAATTTAAAATCCATTCACAAGAAAACTTATAGCATGTAAAGATAAAAGGAACTGTCACTAAAAAAATAATTGGTACTTATTAAATACCCATTGAAGATAATTTATCTAATAGTAAAACAACATATTTAATAGTGAAAATGCCTATTATTCCTATCATTTAGTAGAATACTGGAGTTTCTAAGCAATAAAATAAGACAAGAATGAGAATTAAAGAAAATGCTTGTCATCTTCATTGAAAATAAAGACAAACAGTGGATAAAATAACAGAATTAGTAAGGTAGTGAAGAAAGTTTTGTGTGTACAAAATAAAGTGATAAATATTAATAATGCTTCTTTAAATGTGAAGTAAGAACCTAGAAGTTTAACACTAAAGATGTCACCATTGGAAAACATACATGTACACAGATAACATCCAGAAATAAGCCTAGCAAAAATGTGCAAACTTTAAGGAGATAATCATAACACACTGAAAGACATACAGAAAAACAGGACTGAGGAGGTAGCTTGGTGGTGATGTAATTGCTTAGCATTCCTGAATCCCTGGGTTCAATCTCCAGAGAGAGAAATAGATATTCACTCTTCATTAGCTATTCACTGGTAATGCAGAGAAAAACTCCACATCATAGATAGATAACCATTTCCTCTAAAATAAACCAGTAAATTAAATACAATGCTAATGAAAATAATTTGGTTCTTTGGTTCTTGGGAAACTGGTTCTAAAGCTCATGCGAAACAATAAAAGAATTTGAGTAGCACATGGAAAACACCCTCACCAGACACGAATAGTGTGGTGCTATGGAGAAACTAGCAAACTGATTGATGAAATATGATAGAGAGCCTGGAAACAGGCTTGGGCATTTCTCAGAACATCATATTCGAGAGAGGCAGGATCCCAGTGCCTGGGGAAAAAAGTTTAGAAACAAAAAGGCAAATTCCAGATGAATTCTGTTAAGGAAAGGGGTGGGCACTAGAAGAGAATATGAGAACCAGGGAGTTTTTGATTCTTGAGGGTTTATTTTTTATTTTTTTTACCAAATAAACACATTTTATATTTACAATATTTGATAGGATATGAATGAGGTATTGGATATCAACATGATTACACTCTTGGAATTTTTTTGTGTTTGAGGGTTTATTTTGTAGGAAGAGAACTGAATGAGAAAAAGCCCATGGGAAGAATCTACCTTAATGGCCAAAGGTGAGCTTATTGGAGGGGAAGTTTTATGTCTGGGTAAGTTTCTGGATGACTGGGTGGACTAGACTGTAAAGCAGGGGTGGAGGAGAGGTAGAGGGGGGCAGGAAGGTGGTGGGTAGTTTGTACCACTGGCCCAGGACTAGGAAGAGTTTCTGCCTTTTTACTCTTCACTTTCCCACTTTTGTCTCCCTTGCATTCTATGACCATCTACAGTTTAGGATGGCCAGGTAGACAACACAGACTCCATGGGTGAGTAGGGAAGCAGGATCCAAAGAAGTTGAGTGAGCCGCGTTGTGTGCCGTGAAGAAGAGAAAAATCAAAGACTACCTCCACTGCCTTCAGGGAACTTATCAAGGTTAGAGTTTGGGTTTTAAAACAAGAGAAGAATGTTGACAACAGAAACCAATATGTGGCATAGTATGTCAAAATGTGCATTGCCACCCAGCTGTCATGGAGATAAGTGTAAATGTTTTCAGCATCTATGGAAGAACATTTCGTAGCTTTACTATAACAGAGGTGCGACCTGTATAACTAGGATTCCTGCTAAGTTCCAATCTAGTCCTGCTGGTTCCTTCACTTGTAGTCTTCTTTCTAAATGCAAACAGAGTTCAGGATCTGAGGAGATATATGGACTTCATACTCAAAGGAAGACTCGACCGTGCTGGAAGGGTCCCAAGAACCAAATGGAAGTGGGTAGATTGGGGAGACAAAGGGAAGGTATGTGATCCAATGCAGCTAAAGAAAGTAAAGCGAGGGAGTAAGCCAAACAAAACTGAGTCCCAGTACTTGCTCCAAGGTCAGAAGTCAGAATGACCATTTCAGTTATCATGTCTGAAGGCAGAGCCAATAGCAAGAAGGCAGAGGAGCAACTCAGGAACCTGGCAGGAGGCAGGGAGGAAACTCTGGGCTTTGCCTGTGGTCGAGGCATGGGCCTGGGCTCCTTTCCATCCATCTGGCTAGCTGGGGCAGGCCTGGGTGGGCTGAGGAGAGAGACCCAGCCTAGGGGGGTGCACATAGCGCCAAGTGAACTGAGAGTTAGAGAACTGAATCGTTCTGCAGATCAAAACCTGGGATTTGTGGAGCAAAATAAAAAAGAGCCAGTGGCTGTCTGGGGTCCAGGAACAACAGCTATAAAACCCAAGCATCTGTTAGGATTCAGAGTTAATTTGGCAACGTCAACTGTGGTCCCAAGGAGGCGGGGGTGGTGGTAGGGGTTGAGTGTTGCTAGAATCCTCAGATGACGCCCCCAAACCAAAACTCCTGGGGATACAGAGGACATAATTGCTATCCACGATGCTGAGTGTTTTCTGCTCCGTTCATGCATTTCAGACATTTGTTGAACTCTAATGACTGCTGAAAATTTCCAGAATACTCTCTGCAAACAAGATATTTCCAGCCTTTAGAGCTGGACTGCTTCAGACCTACAGAAAGTATTGGTGATATAGAATGAGCTTTATGTTCTTTAACAAGAAACCCAGTCACCTTTGGATTTTTTTTCTTTCTTTCTTTCTTTTTTTAATTAGGCTTGGAGAATAGCTCAATGATAGAGAACTTGCCTAGAACGTGTGTGAGGCCCAGGTTTCAATCCCTAGCACTGCAAAAATAATAACAGTGAGAATTAATTAACTGATGCATGATAGTTGTATATAATTATAGAGTACACTATGCTAATTCGACATATGTATACAATGTATAATGACCAAAGCAGGGAGATCAGCATTTCCATGTCCTCAAACATTTATCATTTCTATGTGTTGAGAACCTTCAGACCCTTCTGGTTATTTTGAAATATCATTATTTTTGTATGATCACTCCTGGCTGATACCAAAAGCTTCCCCTAGGGAAGTAGCTTTGTACCTGTGAGAATGGCCCAGGTGTGTGTGTGTGTGTGTGTGTGTGTGTGTGTGTGTCCCCAACCCCCCTGTGTGGGATTGAATGTCTGTTGTGTACAGCTATCCTGGAGTCTACTAACAGGAGCCTCAGCCCTCTCTGCTTACTCACCCAGGCCTTGAGGGTACCCACCCCTGTGTACAGGGAGGTAAACATGGTCAGGCCATTCAGATGGAAACTTGGGAGCAGGTCTCTGACAGGGTTCCAGGTGCCCCGGGTCACCGTGGATGGAGATCAGACGCTGATTTCTTCCCCATGACACACAATCCCACAGGCTTGTTTTCATCCAAACAATCAACCACTGTCCCCACCTGGTAGCCACTTAGCTGCCTGCCCAGGACAATGCCAGACATGGAGGAGGAATCCCAGTTGCCTTTCCCAGTGTTACTATCTCCTGGGCTCAGTTAGAGGAGATGGCCTGGGCCTAGAGAGATGTCCTTGCGTGACTGGTCCTGCTGCCCAAGGCTCCTTTCCATCACACATCAAAGGCAACCAGGTTAGAACCCACTTCCCCTTAGTCACAGGCACAAGCTAAACAGTCTCAGGTGTCCTTGAATGTCTCCTGCCTGGGTTTGTTTTTGTGTTTATCCCTACAAATAGGCTGCAGCATTTTGCAGGATGCCCAAATAAGGCAAAACAAGCAATGCCACAGATTTAATAACAACTAAATAGAAAACAAAACAAAATAAAGGGGAAAAAAAAAACCCTAGCCTTTGAAGTCAATACTATGTATACAGCTACCAATGAACAGAAAGTCAATTCATGGTAAGCATGCTTTGAGCTGAATGGAAAGGTTTCTTTAAAAAGAACAACTGGGCAGGTGCAGTCAGCCTTGGCACCTTCCCCTCTGTGGCACTGCCATTCAATCATGATTAAGGCCAGTGGCCATTTTGCCTGAGGCTGGCCGCAATAGATCAAAAGGATGTCAGTCACCAGGGACCTTCTCTGAATCCTAAATTGTATCTGGAAATAAACCACAGGAGCATAAGACAGAATGACACAATGGAATTAATTTTGATTCAGGGTTAGAATAGGCCATTCCTAGCTTTGCTTAGACTGGGCCTGTAGACCATGTCAGTAGATGGGGCTCAGGTGGCAATACAATGGCCCTAGTACAAATCCTGGGACAGTCTTCTGGGGTTGGGTGTGGCTCTCCCACCACAGAGGGATTGGAAGCTCCCTGACACCCCCAGAAAGCACTGAAGCAAGAGAGTGCCAACCTCTCAAGGCCTTGACCACTCTTGCTCACTTTTCCTCCCACGCAAAAGGCCCATTGACTCCATTAGGCAGTTCCCATCCTTAAGTCTTATTAAGCCACTTGGGGCCATTTCTTCCCCAGCGATTCCTAAAGCAGATCTTAAGAATATGTGCTATGGGCAAAAACAATGCTAAGCAGGAAGTGTGAATCAGGCGGTATAGCGATACCAGACTTCAAACTATACTACAGAGCAATAGTAACAAAAACAGCATGGTACTGGTACCAAAACAGGCGGGTGGACCAATGGTACAGAATAGAGGACACAGAAACCAATCCACAAAACTACAACTATCTTATATTTGATAAAGGGGCTAAAAGCATGCAATGGAGGAAGGATAGCATCTTCAACAAATGGTGCTGGGAAAACTGGAAATCCATATGCAACAAAATGAAACTGAATCCCTTTCTCTCGCCATGCACAAAAGTTAACTCAAAATGGATCAAGGAGCTTGATATCAAATCAGAGACACAGCGTCTGATAGAAGAAAAAGTTGGCTACGATCTACATACTGTGGGGTCGGGCTCCAAATTCCTCAATAGGACACCCATAGCACAAAAGTTAATAACTAGAATCAACAAATGGGACTTACTCAAACTAAAAAGTTTTTTCTCAGCAAAAGAAACAATAAGAGAGGTAAATAGAGAGCCTACATCCTGGGAACAAATCTTTACTCCTCACACTTCAGATAGAGCCCTAATATCCAGAGTATACAAAGAACTCAAAAAATTAGACAATAAGAGAACAAACAACCCAATCAACAAATGGGCCAAGGACCTTAACAGACACTTCTCAGAGGAGGACATACAATCAATCAACAAGTACATGAAAAAATGCTCACCATCTCTAGCAGTCAGAGAAATGCAAATCAAAACCACCCTAAGATACCATCTCACTCCAGTAAGATTGGCAGCCATTATGAAGTCAAACAACAACAAGTGCTGGCGAGGATGTGGGGAAAAGGGTACACTTGTACATTGCTGGTGGGACTGCAAATTGGTGCGGCCAATTTGGAAAGCAGTATGGAGATTTCTTGGAAAGCTGGGAATGGAGCCACCATTTGACCCAGCTATTCCCCTTCTCGGTCTATTCCCTAAAGACCTAAAAAGAGCATGCTACAGGGACACTGCTACATCGATGTTCATAGCAGCACAATTCACAATAGCAAGACTGTGGAACCAACCTAGATGCCCTTCAATAGATGAATGGATTAAAAAAATGTGGCATTTATACACAATGGAGTATTACTCTGCATTAAAAAATGACAAAATCATAGAATTTACAGGGAAATGGATGGCATTAGAGCAGATTATGCTAAGTGAAGCTAGCCAATCCCTAAAAAACAAATGCCAAATGTCTTCTTTGATATAAGGAGAGTAACTAAGAACAGAGTAGGGTCGAAGAGCATGAGAAGAAGATTAACATTAAACAGGGATGAGAGGTGGGAGGGAAAGGGAGAGAGAAGGGAAATTGCATGGAAATGGAAGGAGACCCTCAGAGTTATACAAAAGTACATACAAGAGGAAGTGAGGGGAAAGGGAAAAATAATACAAGGGGGACAAATGAATGTCAGTAGAGGGGGCAGAGAGAGAAGAGGGGAGGGGAGGGGAGGGGAGGGGGGATAGTAGAGGATAGGAAAGGCAGCAGAACACAACAGACACTAGTATGGCAATATGTAAATCAATGGATGTGTAACTGATGTGATTCTGCAATCTGTATATGGGGTAAAAATGGGAGCTCATAACCCACTTGAATCAAAGTGTGAAATATGATATATCAAGAACTATGTAATGTTTTGAACAGCCAACAATAAAAAATTTTTTAAAAAAAGAGAAAAAAAAAAGAATATGTGCTATGGCCTTCCTCAGGCTAATTCCATGTGCTCAAGGGTCTTTGAACTGGTAGCTTCCTGTGGCCCTTAATAATGTGGCTAGGGGATGAGTTTGTCCACTCTGGGTTACCAATAGCCAAAGGCACCCAGAGGTCACTGGGAGCCTATAGGGCAAGAGGGCAACTTCTGCCTCACCGGATACTTATTAAGAACATCAAGTCGGGCTCTAGCTATTTGGAGGCAATGAATAAAGACATTATGTTTATTTATAGAGCTGGTAAACCAACCTGGAAAACATAGACCAAGTTTCCATCCTTGAGCTCAGGATGAACTTGGGATATCAGGCTGGAAGGCATTATTTCCTGTCAGTTACTTAAACTCAAATCCAACCAACCAGGAACACTATGAATAAACACACAGGGACCTGTTAAACATGGAACTATGAGCTAAAGTGAGTTTATCCCTCCCCTGGCCAGGTATCAAATGTTCACTTCATGGTCCATGGGGTACTCGGTAAACAGCCCCCAGGGAATTTTCTTCCCTTTTAATTGGAGTGGTTCTTGAAGCAGATGTCCAATGTGTAGGGAGATGTGGATGACAACTCGAAGCCTCCAGCTGTTGAGGCTGAAAAACTGGAGAAGGCCCAGTAGACCAGAGCAGGAGGGAATTGCTCCAGTGCCTACTCCTTAGTCCTCAGGTCTTCTTACCCAAGGCAGCACCTTCCTGCAGTAACTGCCTTCAGTGACTTTAAAACGGGAAGTGTGTTGTTTTCAAGCCAGATAGAGAAAAGATCTTCTCAAGAAAGCTTGTCTCCACCTCTTTTCTAAATTTTACTCTCCAGAGTCTGAGGCAGAGACATCCCCCACCCCCACCCCCCATCCTTGCCACAGCCAACACAGTTCACTTGCTCACCTTGGGAGACTCTGAAAATACACATCCAACGCTTGCCGCAAAATGCTGTCTGGAAGGCGACAGGTATAAGCAGAACTTCTGGAGTTAGTTTTAAGTCTCAATAGTGTTTAGTTCTTTTATGAAAGATGGTATATTTTAGAAATAAACACACAGGAAGTTATACAGAGGAAGGGGGATAGAAAGAGAGACAACTGACTACTTTTGGCTGTAGCGTTGGGGCCTAAAGGGAAAAAAAAAACCTCATCCTTAATTTTTAGGAATTGCATCAACCAAAATGAGGGCCTTCGCTTAGCCACTATAACAAAGGGAGATTCAGAAACAGAAAAAAACATTTAATCAAAATTTATTCACAACAGCCTATAATGTAATATGATTTCCAGAGACTCCTAACTTTTAAAAAGGGAGAAATTGAGAGCACACAACAAAAAGAAAGTTTTTCTTTAAAAAGGAATAAGCCTTTGTACCTTCTTTTGAGTTGAATGTCAACTTTCGTCCATATTTTTAAATTATTTTAAACATGAAAAAGTATGTGTTTAAAGAAGACACCCTTGGGCTGGGGTTGTGGCTCAGGGGTAGAGGGCTCGCCTAGCACATGGAGGCCCTGGGTTCAATCCTCAGCACCACATAAAGATAAATAAATAAAACAAAGGAAAAAAAAGACATATTAATCTTAAATACACATGTTCCTAATGATAGGGCTTGAAAAACTTAAAGTAAAAGCAGACAAATCTGGAAAGAAAAATTTTTTAAATGGGCCAATTTCTTAAAAACCACAGACTATCAATTTAATCAAGAAGAAATAAACTATATAAATATTATATATATTAGATAATATAAATAGACTATATAAATAGTCCTATCTATATTTTAAATCTTTAATTTGTAGGTCTTTTAAAATATTTATCTTTTAGTTTTAGGTGGACACAATATCTCTATTTTATTTTTATGTGGTGCTGAGAATCAAACCTAGTGCCTCACACATTCTAAGCAAGCATGCTACCAATTGAGCCACATCCCAGCTCTGAATTTATAGTTATAAAAAACCTTCTAAAATGGGAAACTCCAGGTCTAGATGGCTCCATTGGTGAATTTGACCAAATATTAAAAAGAAAAATAACAACAATTCTTCAGGAAAAGAAATGGAATGAACACTTCCCAATTCAATTTAGAAGGCCAATGTCACTCTCATATCAAAACCAAACAAAGGCAGGTACGAGAAAAGAAAGTCGCAGATTAATATCCCCATGAATATAGACCCCCCCCAATAGTAGCAAATTGCAAACAGCAATAATGGAGTGTTTCCTGAGATAAATAAGAGTCAACACTTGAAAAATAAAGAATGTAATTCATCACATTAACAGACCGTATCAGTCAGGGTTCTCCAAAGAAGCAGAATTAACGGAAAGAGGAAACAGAAACAGAATGAGGAGGAGGGAGGGAAGGGGGGGTACTGAGTCTCCAATTATCAATTATGGAGGCTGGGGAGTCCAAGTCTAGAGTGTGGGCCCACAAGCTTGAGACCCAGGAGAGCCAACAGTGTAGATGAGGTTCAATGGAGAATTTTCTGTTGCTCAGGAGACCAATCTTTTGTTCTATTGAAACCTTCAGCTAATTGAATGAAGCACCTTCACATTTGGAAGGCCAATCTGCTTTACCTAAATGTTATTGATTTAAATGTTAATCTTGTAAAAAAAAAAAAAAAGTCTTCCAAGTTGACACATACAATTAACTGTGACAGTGAGTCAGAAAAACACACCCAAATAAGGAATATGCTGCCTTTAAAATCTGAAGATGTCTAGTAGGCCTTGTGTCTGTTTTTTGGTTGTACAAGGGATAGATGCAACAATTTATCCTTTACCTTTGAAGGGATATCTCAACATGCCTAGCCCACCAGACTTCTGGGAATTTCTCTTGAGTTAAGAGACGTCTGGATTTTGGGGTTGGATTTGGACAAGGATGGGGTGGCAATCACCTGCCCCACATCTTTCAAGTCCTTGACGATGGCACTGATCTTGCAAATGTTTTGATTTACTATTTGTTTAGGTAGAGAAAGTTCTAATGACTGTCATTTGGCTTTTAGTACCATGTGATCCTTCACTTCACAGATTAAGAAATCAACATAGGGATTCTGCCAGTTGCTAAGTAATCCTCTTCCAAATATACATTTGGAACTGGGCAATAACCTCAGGATGGGTTCAGGGATTCACTGGGTCCATGATTACTGAGCTGATCTTAACCTCCATTCATCACCTGAACTTTATGATCCCCTACTCTAAGGGGCAACAGGGACATTTGGGGTCTCCTGGAATAGTGGTATTAATTTATAGGCAGTGTTTATTAATCCACAGAAGTTCTGATTATTTTCTTTAACCCAATGCACAGTTACTTGGCAAAAGGCTATCCAGCTCTTGGGAAAGGTTGGGAGAAAGCTTAACAGTACATTTTTGGCTATGTACCAGGGTTTCCCTAAAGGATATATTCCCTCTTTCCCTTAAGAGGATCTGGGTCTCAAAACTGGTTCAGGTCTGGGAACTGACTGAAGGCCCACGACACTCTGTTTTTATGATATAAGTTAGTCTTGCGTCTACTTAGAACTTAAGTAGAATTTAGTAGGCTTCCCGTCTACTTCACTGTTAGGAACGCTGTTATCAACCACTAGTCAACACCATAGGACCACATAAGAAAGACTGTTCTGATTGCTGCTTCGCTGTCTATTATGGTTCTCACATCCCCTTGTCTTTGGTAGTTGAATGCATCACTTGGCCCCTGCCACCCCAGGATCCCATTACCCCCAGTGCATTTAATTGTCTCAATTCAGTGACTGTGATTCCCACTGTGAGGCGTGGCATATAGGGAAGAGCAATCAATCCCAGAACACTTCAAGAATGCTGGGGCTCCCCTCACAAATTCACTCCTCACAGTCATGGTACAGGTGTGTCCTACGCAGTCTTCCAGGCCTTAGTGAGTAGGCCTTAGATGTCAAGTCCATTCCTTCCTCCAGAGTAGAGCAAGGCAGGTCTGGTATGTCTAACTCACTCACTCTGGGCCGCATTTTGGTCTACATTTCAACCATCCAACCAAGCAAACTGTTAGAGCCCTTCCTAACATCCTGAGTTGACATGTTAAATGCAGACTATCTGCCTAGTAGATCCATATAAACAAATCCATCCTAATCCAACTTTATGTTTCTCCCACCATTAGCCCACCCCTGAATACTCATTCCTACACATATTACCCAGATTTATGTCTATGTGAATTAAACAATTCAAGTAGTTCTTTTGGAGTGGGGCACATCTTCTCAGGGTCACACTTTGTACCCTACCTAAAGGGGTCCATTGGGACTTGATTCTAATTACAGCTCAATCTTATCTCAAGACACACTCTGAGTTGACAGAAAATTAACCACCATCAAACTTAAACACAACAACGGCAACAACAACAACAAAAAGATCATATCCCTAGATGCAGAAAAAGCATTGACAGAGTTCAACATTCATGCATAATTTTTTTTTAAATCTAAGCAGAACTGGGGTTGTGGCTCAGTGGTAGAGTGCTCCTCTGGTACACATGAGGCACATGTTTGATCCTCAGCACCACATAAAGATAAATAAACAAGTGTCCAACTACAACTAAAAATTTATGTATTAAAAAAAATCTGAGAAAACCAAGATTACAAATGAACTTCTTCAGCCTGACCAAGGTCATATGAAAACATCCTACAACTAACCTCACTCTTAGTAGTGAAAGGCTGAATACAACCACACTTCTAGGTATTTACTAGAGAGAAATGAAACAACATTTACACACACACACACAAATAAAAAAAACTGTTTATGAATGTCTATGGTAATATTACTTAACAATTTCCATAAAAGTGGAAGCAATCCTAGTATTCTGTCAGTGGATAAATGAACCAACATGTGTGTTCACACAGTGGAATACTACTTGGCAGTGAAACAGAACAAACTATTGATACACAGAAAGACGGATGTATTCCAAAGTCATTATGATGAGTGGGATAAGCTATTCTCAAAAAGTTACCTATTGTAGAATTCCATTTGTCTGAGATTTTAGAAAAAGAAAACTACAGTGATAGAAGGCAGATAAGTGGTTGCCAGGGGTTAAAGATAAAAGGAGGATTTGATTACAAAAGGGCAACACAAGAGACATCCTTGGGAATGTTGTAATTGCTACAAATCCTGTCTGTCGTGGTGGTTACAAGAATCAGAGCATAAGTGAAAACTCATAGAATTGTGTATCATTAATTTCAATTATTGTATACAAATTAAAGAATTAAGAGATCCATCTATCCATCAACCTATCCCCATATTTCAAATCTCTAAAAGTCAGTATGTATTAAGAAACTTTTATCAAAGGGCTAGAGATTTTTTTTAAATAGAGTAAAATTCAGTTTAGAATGCTTAATTGTATACCATTTATTGATGAAGAGAGTCCATGAGATTTACAAAACTTTTTGTGGGCATTTGATGCCTAAAATTATAGTTGTCACATTTCTTGAGTATAATTAGATGTGGGGCAGCATCTTACATTGTTTAAAAAGAGGCAGTGGGGAAGAAATGTCAAAGCTTTTCTGTCTGGCTTAAATGATAGGTCAAGCTACACAGAAATCTCTCTGGTTTTGGAAACTGGCATTTGGGCCTAGATTGTCCAATTATCTGGGCCATCAGCCTTGGGTCTGTGCTGTCCACAATGATGCTTTCTGGGCCCAAGGCCAGGGCCTCTAGGCCAGTAAAAACCTTGACTGACGTCAGGAGACCAAAACTGGAGAGGGAGAGAGGGTGGGATCCTTCCAGTATCTGTGGCTGCCTTGAAGGAGATATTTGACCCTCACTGCTCAGGATAAGAATTTTTACCTTTCCAAATGAGTTTACTGTGATATTGCATAAGGAAGCTCAATGTGTACTTAGGAAGGAGCCAGAATGACGGAACTGGAAGCTTTCTTCCTGTCTTCTTTCCAACTGTATATTTCCTCTAACAGAACCCATAGTGAAATCCACCCTAAAGTGTGGCACTGTGAGGAGAAAATTCCCCATCCATGCCAGCACCCATGGGGAAATCCAGTTGTGTCCTGGATGATGTTCACTCAATCTTTCCAAGGAGAATTCCATATTCCCTGTGAGTGAATGAGAATCTTATCCGTGAAGACTTCATCAACATGCCAGAGATGGCTTGCGATGTTTTCCTTTGTCACAGTATACTGAGAGATTTGTAATTTGAACACATTACCAGCTCCTACATGGACTGATAGGAAGGCTCTGAAAGTCACCCATGTTCTGAAATATCTCCATGATGGCTTCCAAAGGTGCCCCAAGTGCCTCCAGTATTTACCAAGGTATTGAAATGCAAATGTGAACCAAGATGGAATAACCCCAAAGGCCATCACCACTCTAGTGGCTCGTGGTTCCATGCTGGAGAAGAGCTCTGGGAAGATGTGTCCAGATGTTCGACAAGGAGGAAGAAAGCAGCTGGACTGTAGGCATTGTATTGAGTAGCCCTTGTATTGCAAGCCTAACAGAGGGGGATAGGTAAGAGCAAGCCACACACAGCACCATTCTCCCCATGCTTTGACAAAGATAGCTCTCCTTTCCTGAAGCACCAGTCAGGTGCCTGACAGCATGCCTTCCCAGAGTTCCTGCACAGATTAAGAAAACCTGTCTGATTCCTGCTTCCTGGCAGCTATCACATCAGCACAGATGATCTTGTGCCAGATAGAAATATTAGAAACAGACATCAATTAATAAAACAGGGATTCTTGTTTTTACTTTAATGAAAAGCAAATGGGGTCAGTACATTTGCAGGAGGAGTTTATGAGGAAGAAATTGAGGTGGAACTCAACACTCTTTATGTCAGTAATTAGAAGAAGTTTTTGTTTTTGTTTCTTGGTGAGAAGATATCTCAGAAATCATTTTTAAGGACTCTGAGGCAGAGTACTTTCATGAAAGCAGCTGAGAGGGAGCACTGCAGCAAATCTTTGGGGGAAAAAAATTTGTAGAACAAAAGTAGAATGTGAAAAGATAAAGTGCTTGACTATGGATACCAGGTAGGCTGAGACAAGAGGGGCGGATGGAGGACAGAACTTGGAAAGGGTGCAGCCCAGCATGGAACAGGTTTCTGTCTCACCCTCTTGATGTCCATTTTGTTTGAGGTGCCCAGCTTTTGGGATGCCCAGTTTCTAAAAGAAAATGGCCTGTCGTAGATGGAACTGGAAAATATCAGAGAATATCATGCTAAATGAAATAAGCCAATCTCAAAGAACCAAAGGCTGAATGTTTTCTCTGATATGCAGATGCTAATTCACAATAAGGGGGTTGCTGGGGAAGAACAGAGGTACTTTGAATTAGGCAGAGGGAGTGAAGGGAGGGGTGGCCGTATGGGATAGGAAGAATAGTAGAATGAATCCAACATTATTATCCTATGTGCATATATGATTACACGACTGGTGTAACTTTATACCATGTACAACCAGAAGAATGATAAAGCATACTTCATTTATGTATGATGTGTCAAAATACATTCTACTGTCATGTGTAACTAATTAGAACAAATAAAAGGAAAAAAGAAAAGAAAACTGGAAACTGGCATTTGGGCCCAGATTTGGGCTCTGCAGGCATAGCTCTGCTTGGGCCTGGAATTCCAGGTGTTCTGGGTTTAGTGGACAAGGCTTGAAACAGAGAATAGGAAAATTCCACTAGTTCATACCCAACAATACCAAGACTTCATGCACATCTAGTCAGTTCATCAACAACATCCATCACACCCTACCCCACCTACCCATGTGGGAACCTGGCCCAAAGTCCCACATGACTTCTATTTCCTTTCAAGATTATCTTTGAGGGTCACCTTTTCAAAAAATACATTTTATTATAGAAAGTTTCAAATATACACAAAATTAGAGAGACTGGATGAAAGGACCCACGTATACCAAGTATTCCACAAGTAATAAGTCATAAATAATCTTGTTTCATTTATATGTCCCAACACCACCTCACACACAAAGCAAACTCCAGATGTCATACATTTTGCATATAGATTTTGAAATAAGAATATCCAAAAAAGTTAGAATAGTTTCTAAAAGATATAAGCACAATATCATTACCACACAAAATTTTTAAACAAAAAGAAAGAATCATCATGAATGAGGATGCATGAATTGCTCATGAATGGGGACATTGGGACAGGGGAGACAAAGTTGCAGTCAGAGCTGACTCAGGAATCCAGGATGTAGCCATCCTAGAAGTCTTCCAGCCTTGCCAGAGCCACTGTTCCAAACTACAGTTCCCCTTACTTTATCCACTTGCCTTGCCTGAAATAGAAAAAAAAAATCTATCTGTGCTTAAGAGATGCCTTTGAGCCCTTATTTATTAGCTGCCCGGTCTCAGGCAAATCTTGGCTCAAGAATTGGAGTGACAGTTTCCTTGTCAATAGAATACAATAATAGCCTAAACTTGTATGAGCAATGGTGATCACTGAGGAAATATTTGTTAGACACCCATTTCATAATTACTCCATTGATTCTGAATTTGATGACAGCTCTGATTTGTTGATTTGTCATCTGACCTCAGTTTATCCCCTGTCTTCCCAGGCCACAGCTATCTTGCTGTGTCTCCTTTTGCTTTCCAACCACCTGTGACATTATCGTTGAAGTAAGTTTCTTGTAGACAACATATAGTTGAGTCATGAACTTTACTGCCAGTCTCTGGTATATTGAGATAATTTATATTTAATGTAATTATTGACACGTGAGAACTTTAGTTTGCAGCTTATTGTTGTTTTTTGTACCCTTTATTAATTATTTCTATTTTTGCTTTCTTGTTTTCTGTAAACATGTTACAGAGTTCCATTTTTATTTATCTGAAAACGTTAAGTATATCTCTTGGTATACTTTCTTAGTGGTTGCTTTAGCTGTAAAAATATACATACATGATTAGTCATAGTCTACAGGTGTCAATCTTTTACTGCTTCAAGTGAAATGTAGAACTCTTACCTTCATTAAAGTGTCATTAGTCTCTCCTTGACCTTTGTAATTGCCTTAAATATTTCTTCTACATACATTGAGCATAAAATGATTTTGTGATTTTTTGCTTCAACCATCAAACTTAATTTTAAAAAAGAGAATAGTGCATTTTAACTCTATTTTCACCCATTTCACTGTTATTTCTTTCTTCCTGATGTCCCAAGTTTCCTATGACATCTTCCTTCTGTTTAAAAAGTTCCTTTAGTCCTTGTTCTTGAGTAAGTCTGCTCATAATAATTTCTTTTAGTTTTTCTCTCTCTTTATCTTTTTCTCAATTCCTGAAGGATATTTTTGCTGGATACAGAATTCTGGGTTGACTGTCCTTCCCATCCAGAACTTTAAACATGTATCTGTTCTTTCTGGATTCCATGATTTCTGGTAAGAAATCCACTATCACTAGAATTTTCTTCCCCTATACATCTGGTATCACTTCTCTCTAGGTGTTTTTTTTTCTGAGGTTTAATTATGACGAGTCTGAGCATGTTTTTTTTTTTTTTTTTTTTTAGTTTATCCTGTTTGGGACTCACTCAGCTTTTTGATTCTATGGATTTGTTATTCTTGCAGAATTTGGGGAAAATTTCTCCATTATTTCTTCAAATATTCACCCCCTCTCTTTTTGCCTCTGGGAACTCAGATGACATGAATATTAGATGTTTTATTATTGACCCAAAGGTCCCAGAAACTCTGCTATTTTTTTCAGTCTATTTCCTCTGTTGTTCAAATAGGGTAAGTTTCTCTCCTTTTCTTGCTCTTCTTTGTTATTAAGTACACTCAGTGAGTTTTTATTTTGGTTATTATATTTTTCAGTTCTATAATTTCCACTTAGTTATTTTTACATCATATAAGTACATTATTTGGGGGGCTGAGATTTTCTATCCTCTAACTTGTTTCAAGAATGTCCCTAATTGCACATTGGAACATTGTCAGCTGTCACTGTGACAAAAAAAGTACCTGAGAAAATCAGCTTAATAAAAGAAAAGCTTTATTTTGGTTCATGGTTTCAGAGGTTTGAGTCATGTGACTTGGCCCTGCTGTCTTGAACCTACAGAAACACAGTATATCATGGCAGGGGCACATGGGAGAGGAGGCTGCTCATTTCAGGGTGACAGGAAGAAAAAGAGAGAGAGGAGAGTCCAAAGTCCCAATGTCTCCTTCAGGGAATGCCCCTAATGACCTAACTTCTCTTATGCCCCATCTCCTAAAGGTTCAACACCTCCCAATTCCACCACAGGCTGGAGCCCAGGTCTTCAACACATAGGCCTTTGGGGGACACTTGAGATTCAAACTATAGCACCGCTCCATCTGGTCTAGTTTTAGAGAACCTTTGTAGGACTCTCCGGGGCAAGGCTAGCCTGAGAACCTCTTGAATGTGATGGAAACAAGCCCTGCTTTGTGTCTGCTTTAGACTTACAATTTTCTCCAGGGACAGATTCCTTTTAAGGGTTCAAGGCCATGAGAGTTGTGGAGTCATCATAGGATATTTCTTGCATTCAACAATCATGGCTGAGCATGATGGCTGGCCAGAGGCACCTTGGCTTGCCTGTTTGCAGGCTACCTGTCCTTCACGGTGCTGGGGACGTGGGCAGGAAGGTGAAGGCCTTGGCTCAATAGCAGTGTCCTCACCATGAGACTTCTGCCCCCTAAACTCCAAAGCTGTCCTAAAATTGCCTCATCATTAATCTCTCAAAACATGGAGACTAAAAAAGCCAAAAATTAGGAAAAGAAATCAGTCCTAGAGCATCCATTTCAACGCTGTGTGCAGATGATAATTTCAGCTCCCCAAATCAGTATAAATACAGGTGACTGTCATTTTCCTTGATCTGTATTTTTATCTCAGAGCAGAAAAATCATACCTATGTGGTTAAGGATTTATATTAACAGGAATATCATTTGACACTCCAATAATTACATTTTCCCAGTGAGTAAGAAAACTCTAGGTCATTTTTTTTTAAGGAGAGAGAGAGAGAATATTTTTTTAATATTTATTTTTTAGTTTTTGGCAGACACAACATCTTTGTTTATATGTGGTGCTAAGGATCGAACCTGGGCTGCACGCATGCCAGGCGAGCGCGCTACCGCTTGAGCCACATCCCTAGCCCTCTTGGTCATTTTTTATCACCTAACTTTTGTTGTTATTATTGGATTTAGAAGTTAATCCTCCAATTCCTACATCAGACATTCAAAAACTTCAGAATTTAAATCCTGTCATTGGCAGAGCTCAGATTTCTTTACCCCTAGGTAAATCTATCAGAAATCTGCCTGTCCTCTGAGGAGATGCCCACGGCTTTCCGTTGACTCGTTCCTTCTGATGATGTGAGTGCACTCTGGCTTACTTCTTCAGCATCCCATTTCTTGGGATATAGAAACATCCCAGGAATTATCAAAAGTACAGTCAACCCTCTGTATCTATAGGTTCTGCATGCAGGGATTCAAACAACTATGGATTGAAAACATTTGGAAAAAAAAAAAGTTGTGTCTGCACTGAACATGTACAGACTATTTCTTGTCAGTATTCCATAAACAATACAGTGTGATAACTATTTACACAGCATTTATATTGTATCAGGTATTATAAGTCATCTAGAGATAACTCAAAGTATTCAGGAGGACTGCATAATTTCTATGTCAATACTACACCATTTTATATAAAGCTGTGTTAATCAGCTTTTCATTACTGTGACCAAAATACCTGACATCAAGTACTTGGAGGAGGAAAGATTTGTTTTGGTTTCAGTCTATGGTTGGCTTGCTCCAAGGTAGAAACATCATAGTGGAAGAGCATGGCAAGTGGAAAACTGTCAGCTCATGGCAGGGAAACAGAGGGACAGAGAGAGAGGGTGGGAGGAAGGGGCCAGGGACATGATAGAGTCCCCAGGGCACAGCCTCAATGACCTACTTCCTCCAACCATACCCTGCCTATGTACAGCCTCCACCTCTTCCCTGTAGTCCATTCAAATCTACTGATGTGATAACCCAATCATTCCCTAAAGCCCTACCTCTGAACATTGCTTCATTGGGGTCCAAGCCTTTAACACATGAGAATTTGGGGGACATCACAGATTCAACCAATAAGAAAAGGACTTGAACATCTGCAGAACTTTGGCATCCGAGGGGACTACTGGAGCAAAAACATGGTGGATACCAAGTGACAATTATAGTCACTTGAGAAATAGTGGGCACTTGAAAGTTCCCTTTGGTGGCTTAGACTATATGAGGCTGCATAGAATCTCATATCATCTAAACCTCATATCACATAAACGCTTAAAAACAAAAGATCATTAAAAGTAGAGGACAGTAAAATAAAAGTATTCTTCCATGCAGAAGAAAAGACATAAATCTTTCTTTTTATTACTATTAAAATCCACAATAACCCTTAATCATTCCTTCCGCTTTTCCTGTATTACTGGAATTTTCCTCTTGTATATGAAAGCAAGGAAGGTGGGGCTTTCAAAAAATTATTTTGGTGGAAATTTTCTAATTGCTTCTTGATTCTACCCATTAACTTTTTTCCACTTTCCTCTCTTTAGATAAAGAGCAAATTCAAAAGAGGTGAAAAAAAATTTGATTAACAGCAGATCAAGTCAAAACACTAATTACTAAGAACCATCCCCCTCATCTCTCATTTTTGGGTCATAAGTTGTTCCCAAACTTTTCTTTGTGGGCAAAACCTCTCATAAGCAACCTAGAATTCCCTTTATAATTAATGTAAAACTGCAGTTTCCATCAACAGAAAATTGAATTCCAGTACTGGGTTGGTAACGTGGCTAATTTAGCTTTGTAATGACATAAAGTATGTAATCAGATGGCCACAGATAAACCTGGGCACCCTGGGAAATGTCCTGATTCTGATTGTGGTCTTTTGGGGATTGTCTCCTCAGGCCATAAAGGCAAGACAAGGGGCCTTCTGACTGCCAGTGACTCCAGCCATGGAAGAGACTCCCTATCCTGTCCAGGCCAGGACCCTGGTGGGGGGAATGCCCTGCAAGCCACATCCTGATCAGGAAGGTGGTGATGCATGCCTACTTTTGTGGGGACACAAGGGCCACGGGACCCTCAGTAGAGCTGGGTGTCAATGCTCAATTATGATGCCAGTGGTGCTGAGAAGACTGAGATAGTCTGTTCGGGTAGCAAGGTGTCCTCACCTGTGCTGGCTCTAAGGGTGAACACTTGATAAGAGGTCCCTGGAAAAGTCATTAAGTGGCAATGGGTGGACATGAGAAAGATGCTAAGACATCCATATGTGAACATCCATATGAAAATCAGAGGCCTACATCATGGCTCCCTAAGCCACTGTAGATACTACAAAATGAAGAAAACTCCCACATTAGTTATATAGACCAGGACCTACACTGGAACCAGGGAAAGGAAGAGCAAGATTTCTCCTGGGGGAGGAGGAATCTGCATGCAGAAATAGATTCCAACGAGGAAACATAACTACCAACAAACCCTTTCTCTGGTACCTTGATCATGGGTGCTCTTGGAAGACATGCTCCCATCTGTCTGTTCCAACCGTGGGCCATTCATCCAGGTATCTCCTCTAGGCCCTTGGAAGGCGTCATGGGTGCTGCCATCACAGAACCTTCAGGGCACCTGTTCCCACCTTTCTCCAATCTGTCTCATTCCTCTGCCAGTCATGATTGTGCTTATAATGTGGGCCCAAGGACAGCTTTGAGCTCTCTTCCCTCACCTTTTGGCTTTGTCTACTCCTGACCACCTGGGAATCCCCAGCTCCCTCTGACATGAGTTTCCTGTTGTACCCACAGCCTCTGGTTCCTAGGATTGGGTCTTGGAGTGTAGAAAGAAGGAGGCATAGCCTACAACCAATCCCTAACTGCATGGGAGTGCAGCAGAGGAAGGGGAGATATGTGGATCTTCCCCTCTGTGGTAGTGCAACCACCTTCACACCAATGCCCAGTTGTTGTCAAACCCAAGATTGCCCTGAACTCAGTTCCAATCATGGGAGCTGGTCTGAGACCCAAGATAGTTTAAAACAGGACATGCAGCAGGAATTATGAATGCAGAGCCAGGAGAACCCCAAAGGCCAAGAAGGACAGCAGGAAAATCAAAATCCATGTGCTATCATCCTGGGGTGGATAAGGAAGCCCAAATACCCACAGGAATGGGGGTCAAATGGGAATCAGGCAAGCACATGGGGGTACCATGTTGGTGGATGGTCAGTTCAATAGGAAGGGATTGATAGATGGTAAAGGATGAGAGAACTGCCAATCTTCAGGTTTTTTTAGGTCATCCCCACTGGAGCGCAAGCCTCACAGGTATAGAGGGGAATGACTTCAAGAATTTGTCCATCCTTCCTGACTTTCTTCCCAGCCTTTAGAAGTGCAGGATACAGAACAAAGCTCCTGGGCAATTTTTACACTTCTGAGATATTCCCTAAGCATCTCCAACTACGCTGACATTTATTTTAAAGGCTTCTCATTGACTCCATAACCTCTGATATCACCCAGTAAATGGAGAACAGACCATAGACACGGACCAGGATCAATTTTCTGAAACACAGATTCATTCCTTCCTTCCTTCCTTCCTTCCTTCCTTCCTTCCTCCCTCCCTGTTTTCTTTTTATTCTTATTTTGGAAATCCATTACAATTTCTTTAACTGGCTTCAGAATATACTAGCAACAATAAATCTTTTCATTTCAGATATCCATGCCAAGCAATTGGTTTCTGATGGTTCCTCTGTGCTCTACTCTCTGCTGCTTTTTTCTCTCTCTCACCCACCCTCAACTTCATTGCCACCTTTCCATCATCTTCAAAGATTTCTATCCATAAAGTCATCCAAAAATTATTCATAAAGCAGAATGATTGACGTTTACAATTAGAAGTCTCTGGACTGTCACTGAATCTCATGTGTTCACCTTCAGGTTTGAAGAAATAGAGCACAACTCAAGAATACAGGGTAAATAAATAATGTTCTATCTTACCTACACACATTTTAGAAACCACCACACAAGCCACATGCAAAGTCAAACTTGAGCACTGTCTTTAAAGATGTTATCACTGATGACCAATTACGGTAAGTGAAGTGCAGGGTGGAGCATTTGAGACAGGGGCAGGAAAGAACACGAAATGGGACAAACCTCCAATGACTGCTGTTCCGTGGTGGAATTTGCGAGGTAGAAAATATCAAAGCCAAAGACTTGAAAAGCATAATGTTCCACATGAAAGGCTTTAAGTAGTAAAAGAATGTTCATTACTGTAATCAAGAAGGTAAGAAAAACATAGCAGAATGGATTCTCGATGTTCGTTGAACAATGATCAGAAACACAAGAAAGAGTGAATGATGATTTCTCACTAATTATGATGACAAGATGTATCTCAACCAAATGGTTAGCACCTGTGACAAGTGACGTCTCATTTTGCATGTGCCTGGAAAGTCTCTCTCTCTCTCTCACACACACACACACACACACACACACACACACACACACACACACAAACCAATCCCATTTCCCTTTTCTCAAGGAGCTACCAGAAGAAGATGTGTTCCACAAAAATGAGGAAGCAAGCCAGGGAAGAGAAAGATGTGAGTTCCAGGAAACGGGACCTAGTGCAGAGGAAGGTAAAGGGCATTTGGTAGACTGTGACAAAGAGAAACCTGAGGTCAGAAGCTGTGCAGAAGCCCAGAGAACTCTCTGTGGAGATTGGCATGGAAGAGAGTGGCCCTGGGTGGGAGGGCTCTGTCATGTAGTGGTGCTAGGGACTTAGTTGTAGACGGGGCAAACGGTTGCTCAATATCTAAGAATTTTGCAAGCCAGTTATTAAACTCAACCATTTAATAATTAAATTATATAAACTTACAATTAAGTATGTTAGAAACAAAAGTAATAAATATTCAAAATTCACTTCTTCCTAATTATTATGCTACATTTTTCTAATTTCTATGTTCTTGAGGATATTTATATTTATTGTTCAGTGGTCTCCTTCAATCCAAGGTTTCATTGCCACAGTTTTAATTACCCCCATCAGCCACAGTCTGAAAACATTAAATGGAAAATTCCAGGAATTAAAAATTCCTAACTTTAAAATAACTTGTATTAAAGTATTTAAACTCTCATTGTGCCTAACTTATTAATTAAACTCTATCACATAAAGGAAAGAGTATAGTATTTTAGTGTTTGGTGCTATTCTCAGTTTCAGGCCTCCACTGGGGGATATCAGTCTAGAATATATACCCTGAGGTTGAGAAACCACCATATTTGTATGGCAGAAGTACACCTCACACTTCTGGCTATCTCCATGCTCTGTACTGTCACACTGGTAGCTCAATATTGGCCAAGGCAAAAGCATTTACACTACAGAAATCAGAAAAAAAAAATAACTACAAATTAAGGCTTGGTTTGTTATTTGGATTGTCTATGCTTAAGAAAACAATGAAGACATTGTTAATATTGCAGCATAAACTTTAAAATGTGTCAAGTCTGAAGTCATTAGGATATTAATAGCAGGAAATAAGGTAATATTCTTCCAGTATTCAAAAACTAATATTTGATTCAATAGAGAAGTTATTCATACCACTGAAGAATAAACAAAGTTAAGAAACAAACAACAAACTCTTGCTGTTTCACACTTTTGTCTGACTCATTAAATAAATGAAAATATCAACAAATAGCCATGTAAGAATTACACTCATTTGTTATGGATACAAGAGTTTGACAAAAACTAGTGAAAGCATTCTCTGTCGAAAACTGTTAGCTCTATGTAAGTTACAATAAAGAGTTTCATATATTTTATTATTAACTGTAAATTGTGGCATTATGTCCTTGATGTCACTGATACTTAGAGGGAACTTAAACAGTTAAACATTTACCACTGGCCCTGATGATGGCGGGTGGTGGGGGAAGGATGAAGCTGGTAACTTTCCCAATGTTTTTGCCCTAAAATAAGTTGAAATAAACTGAAGTTTCTTTTGGAATGTTTGCAGAAGGCATATAAAAACTAAGCAAATGATAAAACCAAAATGATTTTTAACTCAAGGAACAAAGGAAGATTGCACAAGACAAGAAATGTAACCCCATATACTAAACAGCTCACCTTAAGTTTTTAAAGTCAGACTAAAGAATATTGATTTAACCAAAATTTGAGATGTAGTACTATATGCTGCTCAGTGTTTGATGCACCACAAAGAAAAAAAATACTGCCAGTTAAGCAATGAAATGCCATTTGTTGTCACAACCCATTTTCAGACATTTTAAAACATGAAAAAAAATGTGCATGGCTTGGAATCAGAAAGACAAGAAAGGAAACAAATGTGCAAGACAGAGGGATAAGAGAGCTAGAAAATCATTAGATGATGTTTAAAACTAAAGCTGTAATTTTTTTATATTTAAATTTTAAAATAGTAAGAAAATACCTAACAAAGGACTGATGTCTTCATCCAAACTTGATAGTACTAGGTGTTTTCAATATTTCCATTAAGTAATAAATGTTAACTTTGCAAGTTAAGTATTGTCTTAACATCAACAATAGATGAAAATCATTCCTAACCCTCACTGCTCCCAAATACCTCCTGGGCAGGGCTGGAGCCTGATAGATTTGATAAATAAGCTCCACTGACCAACACTGTTGGATGTATTATTGTCTGGATGCCAAAAGAAGCTCTGTGCTTCCTGGGTTCACTCAGGAGACCCTGTTTTGGGGCTCACAGAGCCTACGAGACATCACTGCTCTTCTATACTGCTACCACCAAAAACATGAAGCCCAAATCCAAACCCAAGTGTTAGGATCCACCTATAACCCTATGTCAGGGACCTGCAGACCAGCAAGCTCCTGCCCTCTGTAAATCCAACTCAGGCAGCAGGAGAGTAGTTACGTGCCCACGTTTGCATCAGATTTCCAGTTTGGATGCAGTTTGCCTAAGATGAACAAATTGCCGTGCTGTGCCACCATGAGAATGAACCTGGAGCAGTAGCAAGTATGTTTGCAGGTGCACTCTTTGAATTCATGGCTATGCCTTTCTTTATAGAGTGTTCACTCTAGAGCAGGTCTGATTCTCATTATTCCTCATTGACAGACATGGGAACTGAGACTCCCAGTGGATTCTGCGGACCCACAGTCTCACAGTGCAGGCTTGTCTGGGGGGCGGGGGTCCATGGCCCACCGGCTGGAAGCTATGAGCATGGTGGAGGGCTGCGGAGCTCACCCCCACCAGCAGCCTCTCCCATCACATAATGACATCACCTCTGCTCTGTGTGATCTTGGTAATCCTATCTATCCTGTGCTTTCACTGAGAAAAATAAATTAAAACAAGTACGTCTGGGTACTCCCAGACCCACTTAATCGTCCTGCTCTCATAGTCTTTGTTTAACAAACAGTCCCCAACTCTTAAGACCCTTCAAGCATTTATCTGCCTTTCTGTGGTTATTTCTGGAATTTCTTTGAAATTTCGTTTGATATAGAAAATATGCTTTATATCATATATCTCACTCCACTCAGTCCACGAGAACCTTCCAGCTCCTTTCCTGGGAGCTAACCTGAGATGTCCCACACACCTTGTCAGAGCCCTACTGACTACACAGAGATGGAGGAAACTTGCAGAAAATGGGTTTACAATTAGCAACATCAACCTGACACACAGCAATACCCTGGAGTAGAGGCAGACAAAGTGGTTTCCCGGACATTCCACTGCACTCTGGATTGGAGGGGCTAGGTATCCCCAACACACCTTGCCTGGCCTCTTCCAAGTAGTGGCAGAGTCACCAGCAGCCATGAAGCTCTGAAGCCAACTTCTGACTCTAGCCAGATAAAGCCCTTCTCCTGGAGTATTTGCAGGAAGAATTACAGGTATTGTGTGGAATGTGTTTAATTTTATCTATGTCAGAGTAACACTCATCTTTCTGAGCCCTGACGTGTAGAAGGACTATTTTCAAGACTCCCTGGGGTAGTCCAATTCCAGGAACACTCTCTAGTGACCGGGGTGGCCCTTTTGCATCCTATCTCCATTAGTGTCAAGAATCAGATTTTAATACTTCCTGGGCAACCAGAGGGTTGACTTCTGGGAAGGGGCCACCATCTGCTCAGTCCCCTTTTGCAAGCCTGAGTCCCACCTCAGTGCCATTGGCAGATCCCAGCCAGCCCTCAGTTCCTTATAGTAGAAGATGAATCACCAACTGATGAAACCAAGAGGAAAATTCATTTTAAGAACAGTCACTAAGCAGAATACAACAGACACTAGTATGGCAATATGTAAATCAATGGATGTGTAACTGATGTGATTCTGCAATTTGTATACGGGGTAAAAATGGGAGTTCATAACCCACTTGAATCAAAGTGTGAAATATGATATATCAAGAACTATGTAATGTTTTGAACAACCAACAATAAAAAAATTTTAAAAAAAAGAACAGTCACTAGTAATAACATTAAAGCTGTGTTGGGATTTTGGCTTCATACCAGTTTAGCTGAAAAGACAGGTAGCCAAGTTGTGGTGGAAAACTGGAGAGATACCAAGATTAAAATGATTGTGTTTCTGCCCATGACTTGGGACACTTAGAATAGGGCTTGGTACATACTAAGTGCTGAATAGATGTTAGGCAATATTTTTTTATTTGATTTTATGATTCACATTTAAATTTATAAACAGTAAAATGGACACTTATTTAGTATACAGTTTTCTGAGTTTTAAGACACATATAGATTTGTGTAATCTCCTCCACAAGAGTTATGGAACTATGAGTTCCATCACCCCTAACCACACCCACCTGCTACCCTTTCACTGCCAAATTTCCCCTGCCCCAACCTGTGGAACCACTGGTCTGTTTCCCTTCCCTAAAGTTTTGCCTCTTCCAGAATGTCATATAAATGCACTCATTCATTCAGTAGTGGTTTCCTTCATTCCTCATAATGTCTTTGAAATTCATCTATGTCATTGTGCATATCAATAGTTCATTCCTTTTCCTTGATGAGTAGTATCTCAAGGTATACTGTTAATAGTCCAGTGAGTCACCCATTCAAAGACACTAAGGTTATTTCAGTTTATGGCAATTATGAATACTGTTTCTATAAATAGTCATGAACAGGTTCGTGTAAACATGTTTTCATTTCTGTACAGCAAATACCTAAGAGTGGGATCATTGGGTCATAAGGTATGTGGTTAAATTTATAAGAAACTAACAAACTCTTTTCCAGAGTAACTGTACCATTTTACATTGTCATCAGCATGTATGAAAGTACCAGTGGCCACCTTCCTGCTTCACTTGGTATTATGGGTAATATGTTATTTCAGCCATTCTAATAAGCAGGAGTAGTGTCTCCTGGTGGGTTTAATTGGCATTTCCCTAAGTGAATAACGTTGAAGATCTTTTTCTGTGTTTATTGACTATTCTTACATCTTCTTGGTGAAGCAATTATTCAAATCTTTTGACCATTTTTTAAAATTGAGTTGTTTATTCTCTTATCATTGAGTTTTTAGGAGTTCTTTATATGTTCTGGATATAAGTCCTTAATCTAATAGCTGATTGGAAATATTTTACTCTTAGAGTATGGCTCATCTTTAAATTTTCCTTTATTTTATTTATTTATTTATTTATGGTAGTGCTGGGGATCAAACGCCAGGCCTTATACATGATGCTAAGTAAGGGTTTTACCATTGAGCCATATCTCCAGCTCTCATTTTATTACTAGGGCTTTTTGTACAGCAAAACATTTTAATTTTATAAGATCTGATTTTTGGAAGTTTTTCTTTTATCAGTCTTGCTTTTAACATCAAAAGCCTAAATCAAGGCCTTGAAGTTGTTCTCATTTTCCCCTAAGAGTTTTATAGTTTTCCATTTTTAAAGTTAATTTTTTTAATTAATCAATTAATTTATTTTAATTAGGTATATATGACAGGAGAAAGTTAACTTATCAGTAAAGTGTGGTCCTTGGGTCAGGGATGTTTTGGGGGTTTTGTTTATATATATTCAATTATTTTAACATGAGTTCTTTTACTCCTCTCTTTCTATCAGATTTTCTCTCTGTAGATTGAAGATTCATTTTCCTTCAGTGAAAAGACATATGTGAAAAGTGCCTAGCATGTGATTTGTGAGAAATCACACACCGAGATTTAAAAACACCCAGGAAAATGAATTACAAAATGCAGCTAAAGAGGAACATCCATCACCCAAAACTAAACTTTAGAATCATCAGATAAAGTTTGCAATGTCAACTTAAAATACTAAAGAGTAGTAACCACTAGCTCCAAGGTGACCCCTCTCTAGACTCTGCTGAAGAATAATAAATATCTCTGCCTTTCTCTAAGACCAAGGCCAGTCCCTCATCCAGTCCAGTGAATGCTCATATGAGTGCACCATTACAATGAATCCTGACCCTCTACATGGTAGAGTGGGGCTGGTATGCCAGGATGTGTGCGGACATGGGTGCACCCTGGGTGTGCCCAAAACCCACCTCTCTGGTCTTTGTGCAGACCCTTCATGGAAGCCCTATTCATGTGAACAACTCACTCCAGTGACTTCAGGATCACAGAGACTCATCCAACAAAAGAGCTCATTTATTTTCTGACATGGTAAATGTCCTGATTGAATGGTCGTCTTATATCACACTCAGCACCCCAAATTATAGGGCAACTCAGGCAATTATACTGCAGGATTTCAGACTGCACCTCTACCAAGATTTGTCACATTCAGGTCATCAGAGCTGTCCTCCCATGGGTGAGTGGTAGCAGCCAGGGGAAGGCTTTCAGACCCTCAGATGCTGTGCACCTTGGCTGTCTTTCAGGTCATTGTACTACGCTGTTGCTCCAGATCCCTGTGCTCTGAGAGTCTCAGCCGCAAGAAATACTATTCTGAATATATAACTGCACATACAATTACCAAAATGCAGTCAGTGTTCCTTGGTTGAGTGATAAAGAAAAAAAAATCTGTCTTGATGGCGTACTCTAAAACTTCTCTGCTAGGAAAGATCATTTTCCATATGGCCCTTTGGAGGGAAGTAGTTATGGTAAGAAGTTCACAAACAGAAGTCCCAAAACTTATTTCTAAACACAGCCAGGCTCAGAGAGCTGCTGATTAGGCATGTTTAGTGCCTGGCCAAAATTCTGTCTCATGGATATAGAAGATTTTTATAACCCTTGCACCAGCCATAAGGATAATATTAAGGTGAAATGCTGATGTCCAGAGCCCACACTCAAGGGCCTACACCCAAGAAATCTGGCAGCAACTCACGGCTGACACTGTTTCTTAGCTTAGGTCTACTATTCACTCAGTAAGTAACAACATAGGAGTAAACTGCACAGTTGAAAACCCAAATTGTCTATGGAATGAAATTTCACTTTTAAAAATAAGGCCACATTCTTAAACTTAGATCCCACTTTATAAACATGGGAAATAAAACCCGTTTTAATGAGACAAAATAGGGAATGACAGGTTATAAAAAAAATTAGCATCCTTAACAAGAAAAAATAGCTTACCATCCTATAATTATATCGATTTGATTTGCTAAAAGTAGATCAGGTGGGAAGGAGAACCCTCTGGAGAAAGAGGAAGGGTAGGTGGGTCCCAGCATTATTTGCATTTGTATTTTCTGCTCCAAACATTGCTCAATTCCATTTGAATCCTCCATCTCTTCACCTGGCTCTAAAAAGAACACACTGTCCCCTTGGGGGAAAGACTCAGGAATCTGTGGAAAGGCTGATAGGAAAGAGGCTCACACTTTCCACATGGCACCATGACCATCCCAGGCTGTAAAGCCTAGGCTTTTATCTCACTCTCAGCCTTGATAAATTAGTCTCTCAGAGCCTCAGTTTCCCCCTGTGTAAAACAGGAGTATCAGTTCCTATCCCAGAGCTGTTGGACTCCTTAATGTCTCCTACATAAGGCACTTTGAAAGGGAGTGTTGGCACACAAAGTGTGAATATTTAGCTAATATTACTATTGTCATGATTATAATCTGACAATTCCTGGAAGCCGTTCAAATTGGGAAATAGTGCATTATTTCATGAGCTGATGGCTGGTCAATTGGTGCCAAACCACTCTCTCTTCCTTAAGCACACACACACACACACACACACACACACGCACATACACACACACACATACTCACACACACACACACACACACACACAACTATAGAACTGAATTTAATTATTATAAACTATTAAGCATTAGAATACCTTACTTCTTTTTTAGCTCATAATAATAAGAAGAAGAATACAATATATTAATAATAATTATATATTATTATAATATATAATAATTATAGATTATTGTAGTATATTAATAATAATATATAATGATATATTATCATTACTATTACTAGATGAGTCTGAAGTCCAGTACTAAAGAAATTTGTAAGGACCCTAGCATCTTGTCCTGAAATCTATTTGGGGCTGTGTTTGCTCAAAAGAAAAGAAGCTGTGGAAAGAAATACAGAAATACAACAAAAAGGGAAGGCCAAGGGTAGAAATAAGAAATAAAGCATCCTGTACTTTGAGCCAACCAATTGAAGGGACCCAGGCCATTCCCTCCACCTAGCAGCAGAAGGAAAGCAACTCAAAGGGGCAACTTAATGGAAAACATCCCTTAGCCCCGTGGAGCTGCAGCCCGCTGTAGTTTAGATAGCGTGTAATACAAAACACATTTGTCATTTTTCCTTATACCTAAATAAATAAATGCCCAGGGGAAAGGGGAAGCTCACTATAGTAATCTGATTTGGTGATGAGTCTCAAGAAAGAATGCACACCCAAGAGCTGGCAAGTAAGATGCGGAAATCTATCAGCCAAGTGCAACAAGTAGAGAAGACCCACCACATTGGGACAGGGCGGAAAATGGCAAATGGTATGGGCAACGGAATTGAACGAATCCCTTGAGAATTATATCATTTTCATGAGACTGAGTCATTGTGAGACAATTTGGGAGAACAAGTCAAAATCTATTACTTCAGGAAGCATTCGGGCTATAGTCACAGTTTTATAAGTTATGTGTGAATATTCATAAAACCCACACTGGGTTTTATATGCCACATTTCTAAATGACCTCCAGGAATGCCTTACCTTTGAGACACTGGGCAAAGCACGGAAGGGTCTCGGATTGGGGAACTGAGGGAGTGGAGGTGCCTGACCTCTACGGTGGCCATACTGAAAAGGAAAGGGAGAGAGCCTGGCCACTACGAAGACCAAGTGTACGGGAAGCATTTCCTGTCTGGCAGAGGTGATGTCCCTTGCGGGGGCCAAGCACATCTGTTCCAAAATTGTTGGCTAGATTCTCAATTGGCTGGAAAATGGGGCTGCAAATTTTACCCACCCCTCCACCCTTGACAATATAACTAGACCCTCCTGCATTGTACCAAAGGGCCAGTATTATTTTTGATGAAAACTCCAAAAGCATCCTAGGTGGGTGGTGAAGCTGGAGGCACTAGGCTTCCTAGGATATGAAATTTACATTTCTTCCTTCCCTTTGTAGGCAATGTCTCTCTATCATTGTACTTCCCCTCCCGACTAAATTCTCATTGAACATGAAAATGATATGAGCTCAAAATGACGAGTTAATTGCTAATGCCTTTATTTAACTGAAAGCCCAATGCTACCCCCTTGTAAACTAGGAAAGTGAATTTAAATATGCTAGGCCAAGAAAGTGAGTTTTTCAAGGCATGGGGAGCTTCAGCAGAAAGGAAGAAAAGTTTTATTCTATCTGTTTTTGATATTCATGATCAAATAAGAATATTCATAACAAAAAATAAATAGCAGAGATTACTTTACCCATAAGGGCTTTTATTGAATAAATAAATCTAGCAAGCATCATTTTTACAAGCAACAGGCTTTTGAAAATTGTATAACTTTCTCTTATGCAGACTTCAGGTTCCAAATGAAATATAAAAAAAAGAACCATAGAATATTATGAAATAAAAATAATTTTTAAAATAGGTATCAGAAAATATATGACACAGCTAAAGGGATACCCTGAGGAAGTCTCATAGCATTAAGTGCTTATTAGTATACAGAGTCAATGAAAGAAATTAAGGGGAGAGCAATAAAATAAATTTGAGGAAACTGCAGAGAGATAATAAAAAGGAGAAAAGAAGAAAAAAATGGAAGAATTACCAAATAAGTCCAAGAGACTCCCCCCACCAGGAAAAGAGGTAGGCTAAATGATACTTACATAAAGAGCAAATAATTAGATTATTAAGTAAAATATTAACCAAATCAAAGAGAAAAAGAGAGAAAGCATAAAAAAGAAAGAATAGGAAATGAAAAAATTCTCAGCTACAAGGAAAATTTTTAAAATAATTAATTATTACCTTACTTAATACCACAAAAATAAATGTGAAAAGCACATGATTTTGTAAGAAAGTATAAGCCACTGAAACTAGAAAACAGAAGAGATAAAGGTACAAGCAAAATAATTGTCAAGTGGAGATCTTAAAGTTATCTAAACATTATTTTCTGGAAAGCCATCAATTCAACTGGTTTTGTAGATTAATTATATCAACCATCCAAAATACGGACACTGTCCAGGGATTGTACTCAGAGGCACTCAACCACTGAGCCACATCCCCCGCCCTATTGTGTATTTTATTTAGAGACAGGGTCTCACTGAGTTGCTTAGGACCTCACTGTTGCTGAGGCTGGGTTTGAATTCACAATCCTCCTGCCACTGGGATTACAGGCATGCACCACCGTGCCTGGCATCCTTCAGTGTTAAACTGCTGTGGATCCTAAAGAAAGAAGGAATGATTTCAACATATTTTTTCTTGCAAAGTTTTTATCTTTGAATAATTTTGAATTTACAGAAGAGCCTCAAAGTTAATAACAGAATTCCCTCATATCCTGCCCTTGATGGTAACATCTTGTATAATCAGAACACAGGTGTCAAAACTATTAAGTTAACACTGTTGCAAAACTATTACCTAAACTACAGACTGTATTTGGATTTCACCATTTTTTTTCACTAATATCTTTTTTTAAAAATTCTAGGATTCAATCCAAGATTCCTTGCTGTATTTAGTAAATTATTTTTATGAGGCAAAAAAAACTGTATTGATAACAAAATTTGACAAGACCTCCCAAAAGAAAACTATAGATCAATCTCAATCATGAACATAGAGTCCAAATGAGTTTAACAAATTCAACCATGCTTAAAAGAAAAATATACCCCAGCCAGGAAAGTTTAATCCAAGATTTGAAAATGTTCTAAACATATTCTAATAGGGTACTATTAAAATTGTTATTTGAATATTAATACTAATAGGAAATACTATTACATTAGATTAATACTAATAGGAGCCACCATTTGACCCAGCTATCCTGCTCCTCAGTTTGTACCCAAAGGACTTAAAATCAGCATACTACAGTGACACAGCCACATCAATGTTTATAGCAGCTCAATTCACAATAGCCAAACTATGAAACCAATCTAGTTGCCCATCAACAGATGAATGGATAAAGAAATTGTGGTATATATACACGATGGAGTATTACTCAGCCTTAAAGAAGAATTAAATCATGGCATTTGCAGGTAAATGGATGGAGCTGGAGAATATTGTGCTAAGTGAAATAAGCCAATCCCAAAAAACCAAAGGCCAAATATTTTCTCTGATATGTGGATGACAATTTACAATAAGGGGGTGGCTAGGGGAAAACAGAGGTACTTTGGATTAGGCAGAGGGAAGTGAAGGAAGGGGAGGAGGTGTGGGGTAGGAAGGATAGTAGAATGAATCTAACATTATTGCCCTATGTACATATATGATAACACAATGTACAATCAGAAGAATAAGAAGTTATACTCCATTTATGTATAATGTATCAAAAATGCATTCTACTGTCTTGTATAACTAATTAGAACAACTGTTTAAAATATGACAAGAAATTTTAAATTACAAAAAAAGAAAAAGATCATAAGAAAAAATATAGCATGGAGTAGATCAAAGGAAAAAAAACTTAGTTTATTCATAGATTAAAAAAACATTTCTTTGTGAAATAGAAACACACTCATTTACTATGATTTTACACTTACAAGTGCACACCAGCATTTGGCTTAATGACAAGGTGTTGGAAGTATTGCTATTGAAGTCAGAAAAGTGATACCTACCACAATTATTTAAAATTGCATTGAAATTGATAGCCTATGTAATTACAAGAGAAATAAAATGCACAAAAACTAGGAAGTAAATTTTTCATTATTTGCACATGTTAAAACAGTATGCCTCAAACATTCACCACATATGTACATACACATGCACACACATACATAAGCACATAGGAGATTCAACTACAAAATTATTATGAACAATAAGGATTTTAGTAAGATGGCCGGTGACAAAATTATACAAAAATCACTGGCTTTCTCATGTGCAAGTAACAATTGAGTAGAAAATAATAATGGAAGAAAAGAGTGAAAAAATGGAGAGAAAAAATCTGTGACTACACTTGATAAGAAACATACAAGTCCTGTATAAATGCACTTGTAAATGATATTAATAGACATAAAAGAAGACTAAAAATGGGTGAAACTACTTTATTATTGGATAGAAGAATTCAGTGTTGTAAAGATGATAAATTTTTCTAATTTTGTGATTTTTCATAAAAATAACAACAGGCTCTCCCTTTTTAAACTATGAGCTAATGCTAAATTCATATAGAAAGAAATAAACATTTGATAATTTCCAGGAAAACTGTGAAAACTCAAGATCAATGAGAGATTAGCCTTACCACATTTAAAATATGATGTTATAATCTGATTTTCATGAACAAATAGACAAAAAGATCAATGGAATCATTTAGTGAGTACAGAAACAGGCAAAATGCACACAGGGAGGGCTGTAGGTATAGCTTGGTGGTAAAGCACTTGCCTAGCATGCGCCAGGCCCAGGGTTCAATCTCCAACACTTCAAAAAAGTGCATATAGGATTTTGGTAAATGATCAAAACTGCATTTCAAATAAGGTAGATTATTCAAAAGTAGAGTTGGGGCATAAGGGTAGCAATGTGAAAAAAAAAAGAATATGCAAATCCTTTTCCCACTCCATTTAATCAAAAACTTCTACATGGTTGTAATATTTAAATACAAGAAATTAAGTCATCAAAATGTGACAATAAAACTTTGAAACGTTTAAAAATATCCTTGAATATTTTTGGAAGGCCTTCCTACACAAGAAATAATATCCTGACATAGTAAGAGTTATGAATCTTATAACTCCATTTAAGAAAAATAAATAAAAACAGTAAAGAAAAAAATAAGTCACAATCTGGTGAAAACATTCATCACAGATGAGACAGAGTAAGCGCTGATTTCATTACTGTGTAATGATCTGTTGAGATTCAATAAGAAAAATAAGTAACAAAAGAAACAAGGAAAGCTATTTTCCTGCAAAAAGGAGTAGAAATGGCTACCCAACCTCAATCATAATTACATAAATTTTACTCAACTCAGAAGTATAACATTTGGACCTTTTGTTTGGCAATGGTAAGTAAAAGTTTAACCCTGCACCTTACTGTGAAAAAATCAGGACTCTCACTCACCAGCCATGAAAAATAGGATTGGCGTAACCTGGGAGGTAAATTTGACCTTGTCTGTCCTTCAACTGAGTTGCCCGGAGATTCTAGCCCTCAGGACCCTCACAGAGCTACATAAGGACATACATAGAAGAGATCGGCAGCGGCAATACTCTTAACAGCAAAATGATCCAAACAACTTGGCTTCCCATGAGTAAGGTCACGGGTAGAACCAGACAGTGAACTCCAACACGGTGGTGAAAATGAACGACAGAATCCGACACTCCCTTTGTAAAGGGGAAAAGGGGAAGAAAGAAAACACACGGCAAATTGTTTGGATATCATTGCTTAGAAAATAAAATGATTTTTTAAAGCGAGAGTGTCTAGAACTCCAACAGTTTTTGCCATGATCTGGTTCGGAGCCAGCCTGGTGAGCTCAAAGGCCTAGATTTTATTATTGTGCTTTAATGACGTACTTCTTGTATGTTTTGTTGTACCTGTGAGTGTGTAATATGACATTTTAGGAATGAGGTGACTGTAGGGCAACAATAGTGGCGGTCACAGACAGCAACTCCCATCAGAATCATGGGTTGGCTCCTTCAGACTGGTGGCTTGAGGCAAGTCATGTTTGCATATCTGTAAAAGGGGCTTAATCAGGGTGCCCACTTCATAGGATGACTGAGAGAATTAAAAGCATACATCCAAATACCACGAACAGTGTGTCCTGTACACAGCAAGAACACGTAAGAGTTGGCCATTGTCACAGTCAAGGAATGGCCTACAAACATACACACGGCTAAGTGAAAGGAGCAGGAGGCAGAGGTAGTGTGTGGCCACTCCCTTCCATGTAGAAGGCAGGGAGGACCAGCCTTTGTAAACTCCTAAAATATTTACACCCACATAAACAGGGCAACCAGGACTTCTGAGGGGAACTCAGCTGGGAATTCAAGATGGAGGAAGACTTGCTTCTCACTGTACAATTTGACTTTTTTTTTCCCTAAGCATATGAATTATCCTTTTAATTAAAAAATAAATCTACTATTAAGCCGGTAATAAGCTAAAAGCGTTCCTGCTCTGGCTAGGAGGAATTCCACATGCCCACGGCCTTTCTCTCTGCCCACTGATGCTTAAGCTATCAATAATCACAGAGCTTGATGTCGTGCCAGTTCCCAGTGGTGTTGACAGACTCCAGCTCAAAAGTCCCTTTATGAGACCTTGTCCCTCAGTAAAGCTTGCAAATTGCTCTGATCTAAGCAGACAAAGCCATCGCTCATTCCCTGAATCTCTGAGTATCCTACACAATAACGTAAGAATTGGAGAAAATTACCCAAGATAAAGCGTCTTTTAGAACATCAAAGTCCTTGGTTTCCAGGCTGTAGGTTGCAGGTATGCGACAGGCCTGACAGCCCAGATGGACAGCAGAGATAAAGCAAAAAGTGAAATTCTCTAGCTGGAGCAGTTGCGCCCACGTTGGATTTGGTGCTAGGATTTCTGCAGAGGGGATTAATGTTATCCTCGGAGGTGTGAGCACATTTTGCTTTTACCTTCAAAACCAGGTAATCAGCAGCAGATAACAATCAGAAAGGAAGCTTTAAGCCCTCTGCCAACCTTAAAGCCTTTCTTTCTCCTGCCGGGTTTGTTTAACTCTGGCCTGGATAGTTCTGCATTATGTGCACATACTTTCCACATTTTGGCGAAATTCTTTGATCCTAACTTTATGATGTGAGCCTCTTTCCCTTTCTACCATCATCGTTGTACTTTCACGATCAATTGCAGCCTTGCCTACATTTTTTAAGGACAGGCTTTGGCAAACTTACCACTGTGCTTGCCCAACATAAATGTCACCCAGATATACAGCCAAGCTGGAGGCAGCATGCACACATTCCCCCAAACATATATACGTCCAACTTGAAATAAGCAACGAGAGTTGAGGTATAACTGTCTTCTCAGAGGAGAATGAGGGTTCTTACAACTCCCAGAGAAATTGCTTTGTACTCCTGCTTGGTCACTAAGCTCTGTCTTTCTGGAAAGGAAATATTTTGCTGGGTACCAAAAAAAAAAAAGAATTGTATCCATATAAACAAGCATGAGTCACTGAATTGGGACATGATTTTGTTTCCTTAAGGTAGATTATGAGAAACTAAAAAGAAAGAGGTTGGTTAATATGGACATGGTAGTAGAGGACCTTGATATTATAAAACCCATCTGGAAAAAGTAAGAGGGGAAAAAAAAGATTTGTTTTTTTCAGTTGAATCCAAAGTAATCTTGATATGAGCATAATTTGATAATTTGTAAGCATCACTGACCCACAATAGGCCTAAATGGTATTGTTAACGAAAGCAGAAAATAATTCAAATAATTCCCATACTCTGACCTCTGGTTGAGAAAATTTGATAATCTGTAGAATTTATTAGTTAAATGCTTCTTGAGCCTGGGAGCAAATAAAATGCATGTAGATCAGTTTGTGGGGAAGTGCCATAAAGTAGGATGGTCATCAGGTTAACGGGTGTCTCTTTCGGAACACTGTTATGCTGTATTAGAAAAACATAAGACACAATGAGTAAAACAGAATGATTCCCCAACAGCCAAATCCAGGTCCCATTGGGCCCTGCCTTGAAAGCTGCTTCTTCAGGATGCTGGACACCAACTTCTGTGATGCAGCTTTGGAATATTCTTTGAATTGCTAACTGGTAAACCTCACCCCAAAAGTGTTCTCATTACTTTTCTCAAGGTTATAAGATTCTTAAAAAATAAAAAACAAAATGGTGTTACTTAACTCTGATCTTTTTTTTTTTTAATAAACTAAATCTGAATGATTTTGATCTGTTTTCAAACATGAAGCCTGCCCTCAAAGAAAAAGATTTGTCACTCCTGAGGAAAGTCCAAATCATGCCCCTGCAGTCCTGAGCTGTCCGATTATGTTTTAGTCAGGGCTGGGTTGCTGGTTAAACCTAGTCCCACTCCTAACAAAACAACATTGGTTGCTCACGTGAGTGGTTTCTGAGCATCAGCCTGATGACTTCAGTTGACCCTGGACAGTATGTGGTCCACACCACAAATTGCATGTGCCCTGATCTCTGCAATCTGATCTGGTGAGGGGCCAAGTAGCCTTCAAATCTGAGAAAGAGGCCTCGGTACACTGCTGGCCTTGCCTCAGCCACACTTACCCATTGTCCTGGGGTCACTGAGGGCCAGTGTCCTAAAGTCCTAGGGACCCAGTGACTTAAGAGGGCAGCTGATCAAGACTTAGCTATGAAGCCAGAGGACAACTGAACAGGGCCTTCTGCTTCATGACCTTCTCAGGAGCTGAAGCTAGGACATTGTCACACCCTCTGATTTACTAGTTCAGGAAGACATCAAAGCCTCAGAAATGACCAGAAAGTTGTTCTGGGTTCACGTTTGATTCAATGCCCTGACCAGAATAATTGATGTTTAAGTATTTAAGCTCTCAACCCAACAATTCAAGGACAAAATCACCTACTTTTTAATCTCAGGAACCATCCACTCTCCTTATAAGAAGTTGTCTCTTTCGGAAATAGCTTTTTTCGAACCATTGCCTCCAAATCATTTAGGTTTCAGGAATTGACATCTCAGAATGTTTTTTATCAATGTCTTCCAATGTGATTTGAGTATATATACATTTGATATTTTAAAATTGGGAAGAGAGCTGGTCCACAGTGGCAGGGCAAGCAGGCAAGAACACAGCAAATGATTGGCTCACTCCATGAGTGCTCATGAACATGATGCTTAAGAGATAACTGGAGTTTCCCACCTTCTGGTGTGCATATTAATATGTTTTCCAAAGAGGGAAAACATACATCCTCAATCCCTCTGTTAGGTAGTAGCTAGCAATGAGCAGTGAAATAAATGGTAAGGTCATAAAGTGTTCTTCAAAGTACTTCAAGGTCCTTCTTTATGATGAGGTCATAAGGTGTTCTTTAAATTACTTTAGGGTCCTTCTTTAAACTCTTTCCAAAGTAGACTAGAAAGCAAAGGGTGGTAATTAATTTGTAGGAAATAAACAGAAACAAAACAAGCTCATTGGGAAAACCAGTCAAGAGAAAAGGATTCATGGGACTAACTCTTGACAGGATCCACTGAGGTTGATATGAAGCTAGGAATGATGGCTATTAGTGTCTCTATTTGCCTGGGAAGGAAGATTCCTTTGGTAGCTCAGGTGCACTAAGGTAACTTCTGACCAGCTATTGACCCCAGTGCCCACATTAACATGGGATCGACTTGTAGATGAAGCCCCCCTCAATGGCCACCATGACAGTAGCAGAGAGTACCAACTAAGGTCAAAAACTCCACTGCCCAATGTGAAGGAGGACTTGAACACCTGATTGGCAAAGAGCAGAGACTGTCGTTCCCAGTGTTCCTGGTAAGCATCAAACACTAATAAAACTTGGGGACAGCATTATCTCCTTTGTCCTTCTCTGCACAGAGACGGCCCACTCTCTTTCTCTCGAGTGCTCTCTTCTTAAACCTCACTTTTCTTTTACTTTATTTTCACCTCATTTTCACTTATAATCAAGTTCTCTTACATGGCTTTTGGTGTCTGACTTTAAATTCTCTTTCCTCGGAACACAAGAACCGAGGTTTGGAGTTCTACCTCCCTGCTTTCCTGTGACATCTCTAAAAGAAAAAATAAGAGTCACTAAGAGTCCACACTCACCAGACACATGATGTCCAATCCCACCTCTTCCCTGCACAGGCAGGTGCCATCTTCCCATTACACAGATGACAAGACAGGCTCATGTCAAAGAGCTGCACAGCTGAGAAAATCCAGTCTGCACTAGGGCTCAGCTCAGGCTGACCCACAGCTGCTTCTGGTACCTTTTGAATGTGTTCACTTTGCCCAAACCATGTACGGAGAAAATACTGCAGGTTTTTAGTGATATGTAGTCATGACCAACTTTGCTTACTTTTGGTTTTATGCTCCTTGTGCAGAATATTTTAAAGAAATATAACTCATCTACTATATGTTTTAAACTAAGCAGAATTATGTACCAAGACTGGGACAAACCTAGTAACTTTTTCAAGTTTTTAAAACAAACAAGTATAAAGAGCAATGAATAGAAACAGCTGTACCATAATTCCACTATTTTACCCTGCTTTCTATTTTTGTGTACTCCCCAATATATCCTTACCTAATTGTGATTATAAATATATTTATTATTTTACCTTCCAAAAGATGTTATGTAACAAGTGTTTTCCCCAGTTCTAGCATTTATGAAATTTGTAATGGTTGGATATCCTTCTATATACATTTGACCTATTGGCATATGTGTTATTTTCTGCTTTTCCACTGTTAATTGATACTCTATAATGAACATATAATGAAACCCTTCATACAGATGGTATTTGTTGAGGGCCACAGCTGAGTCGGGATGATGCGTGGCATTTTTTGCCAGAAGTAGTGGTTGAGAGGTGATGCCAGCGAGCCATTAAGATGATGACTTTTGAGTTCTCGCGGAGTTCCCATTGAGTTCCAGTTGAGCTCTCCCGGGGATTCCTGAAGAGTTTGCATTGGTTGGGGAAGTGCCGGAGGAGGGATTTTCCAGTTGGCGGTTCCTGGAGGAGCTGCGTGGGTGGCGTTCGGGAGAGTTCCCGGGAGCGTGTGTGGAGTGTGTTGGTGGAGTTCAGAAATAAAGTTTGTTCCTGCTTCAGTGGCTCGTGATTTGTGCCCAGCCAGACTGTGGCAGGTATTTTTTTTTTCAGTTATCTTAGGATAAATTCACAAGGGGGGGGGTATTATTTGGATATGATGAAATATTTTCCTGATACAAATCACTAAGTTACTTTCTCAATATCATAGAACCAATTTAGAATGCCACCAGCAGGTCCCTACAGCAGTACCACTTTAACCACAACCTTGCCAAGATATGTGGGCAAATCCTCCAAATGACACTCATCGATGCATTTGGTTGTTAATTATTCAAAATGTCATATATTTTCTGATGTTCAGAGTGGAAAATGATAAAACAGCAAAAAAAAAATAGAGTGAATTTTAATATGATTTTAGTCATAGAATATTAAAGCTTAAAAAAGACCTAAGGAAGAGGTACTCTCATGCCTTATTTAAACACATGATGAATCCAAGACTCACTTAGCTCCTAAATCAGGTCAGTGAGAAAGCAGGATGAGCTAATCAACTAAGAGGAGGGCCAGTGTCCATTTCCTTTTCAGGTGACAGCCCTGGAGTGAGCCAGACACTACTATCCGCCACCTCTTAGGGACATTCGAACACAGTGACTGGGTGACTCGAGTTGCAGAGCTAAAGAGCATTTCACAAGAAGCTGCAGACAGTCCCCGAGCTCCACCAAGAATGATATCCTACATCACTATCCACTTACATCTCACGTTCCTCCTCCCTCTTCCACTCTCCAGCTTTCTGTTTTTAATTAGAACTTTAGAGCTCACTAGTTCAGATCCAAATCATTTAAAGAATGACTTTCAAGTTGAATCTTTTAAAGAAAATGACTCTGGGTTTTCACTCTCTATCTGTCATTACACTCTCATGCATCTCAGGGAAATTAGCAACCTGATTCTTCTCGGCTGACATTTAAAATAAAAAGCTTTCTTATTTGCCATCCAAGAAAAAGTATAGTAAACCGAGCAGCAGGCAGATGGGGTAATGAAACATAATTAACCATATTCAACAGGTTCCCAGTATCATATGGACCTGCATGTTTTTAGGTGATGTAACTTGGGGATAATGCATATTTAAAATTTGCAGCTGTGTTGTTCATGCATCAAGCAGGTGTGTGTATCGTTTGCACATGACAGAGGGAGCAACGTGTTCCCATGATCACCTCAGGGCCCTAGAGCTACTCACCCTGATGACTTGCTGAATGTATTGAACCAACACGTGACATCCACTCAACACAGAGCTTCCAGCCAGCCCCACTATGTAGTGTTTGGGTCTCTTCACTGAGGCTGTTGAAAGGGACCTGCATCTCCTGATGACTGAGTTCCCTGACCAATGTGTGTTCCCAAACCTGCATCCCCTATGTTTCATTACCCCATCCACCTACTGTGTTCCAGGTGCCCTTCTAAGTATATCACTGGGATTATGGAGTGAATTCTCTCCACAAAACTATGAGAAAGACTTGGCTACTTGCCCCATGTGAGGAAACTGAGGCATAAACATGTAGGCAACCCACTCAAAATCAGTAATAGAGCTATGGTTTGGGACCAGGCCATTGGGCTCCCAAGGCTACACCCTCTGTCTTTTAAGGGACCCAAGGGGCGTGGCAGTTCAGTCTCTCAGGCAGTTCTGAGAACCACTTCAGAGAGCTGAGGGACAGAAACACACCCTTGCTCACTGGCAGTGACTTTGAACCTGATCCCAAGCCAGCCTGCAGACTGAACTGTCAATGTACAAATGATCTAATGTACACAGCCCAGTATGGTGTACAGTGGTCTGACCATTCTTTGAGTTTACAATGGTGTGAAAATGTGCCCACACAAAAATTGTTCTCCCTTTTAGTACATTGTTCAGTAAATCCAAGGAAATATTTAGCACTTTATTATAAAATGTGTCTTGCCTTAGAAGATTTTGCTCCTCTGTAAGGAGGACATTTAAGGTTAACTAGGCAATTACTTTAGTGTCCTTCTTTAAACTATTTCCAAAGCAGACTGGGCAAAGTGATGATACTCAGTGGAGTAAGTGTATTAAATGCAACCTTTACTTAGCTATTTCAACTTTCAATGGGTTTATCAGGATGTAATCCCATAGTAAGCTGAGTAGCACCTGTACAAGTTAAAGAATTCCACAAAGACACAAGGCAGTCTATGAGATATTAGGCTTGATCTCATAAGAATGCCAATGTCAGGGGAGAGTGCTGGGGGTGGAGGTAAGGAAGACTGCTAGATGACAAGAGACTGAAGAGACATTGTAAGTCTTCAGGATGATGCTACAGTGTCTCAGGCACTACAGTCCTGTGATCATGCAGGATGGCTTGTTTTCTTAGGTGTGATCTCTGTGTCATCTGTGTAGAAGGATATCTCTTTTCTAGGTGTGCACACTGAAGTCTGAAGCAGTAAAGGGTTACGACATCTACATCTTACTTTTGGATGACTTGACAAAGACTTCTGTAACACAGAGATGAAGCGCATGTGGAAAATACTAATGTGTTAAATCTAGGTTAAAATTTTTCAAAATTTAAGTAGGGAAATATTTGATCTGACTATACTTATTTTTGAATATGTTCACTCAAAAGAGATTTACAACCAAAGTTTTGCGACATAAAATTTTAGAGGAAGACAGAAACTGAGAAATCTTACAGCTCAACTCCTCTCATTTTAAAAAGAAGGAGAGTGAACATATTTAACAGTTAAAAGCTATTTAAAATAGGTGTTATAAATGTTTCCATTAAGAGTTTGTTTATACCAGACACAGAAAGATAAATACCAAATAATCTCACTTACGTTATGGGTGAAATTTTTAAAAATTTGATGCCATGGAAGTAGAGAATGGAATGGAAGTTATTGAGGGCTTGGTTGATGGGGAAAAGAATTAGAACAATATTATCAAAAGACCCAAAGGGGCTGGGTACAGTGGCGCATACCTGTAATCCCAATAACTCAGGAGGGTGAGGCAAGAGGATTGCAAGTTCAAAGCCAGGCTCAGCAATTTAGTGAGGTTCTGTCTCAAAAAATGAAAGAAAGGAGTTAGGGCTGGGGCTGGGGCTGGGGCTGGGGCTGGAGCTGGGGCTCAGTGGTAGAACACTTGCTCTGCATGCATGCAGCCCTGGGTTCAGTTCCCAGTATGGGGGACACAAAAGTTCAGATTGGACAGAAGGAGTAAGTTCAAGAGATCCATTGTACAGCACTGTGACTATAGTTAAAAACAACATTCTTAGAAAGTGCTAAGAGTCTAGATTTTAAATGTTCTCACTAGGAAAATGATAATATTGTGAGGTAATACATACATTAATTAGGTAGATTCAGCCATTCTAATGTGTGTATGTATGTGTGTGTGTGTGTGTGTGTGTGTGTATATATATATATATATATATATATATATATATATATATATATATTTCAAAACATCATAGTGTACTTGATATACACATGCATTGTGTCAGTTTTTTAAAAATCAACATAAAATAGTTTATTATTTTAATGGTTTTCATAATTTTGAATAAGTTGAAAAAATTAAAAGTTTCTATGAATCATTTACTAATTATTTTTAAGTTTATAATACTGACCGATATTTATGTAGCATAACATATAGTATAATAACAACCCACAAAACAGCATAATATATAACAATATAATCTAATAATTATGCACATAAACATAAATTCTTAGCATATTTGACCCATGTATAAAGGAAAGTAAAGAACATAAAGATCCAGAACTTCATTGGAAGAGTAAGTAGAACAGGCAGTATTTGACTCCTGCAAGAACTTAGTTCTTTACGACTCTAGTGGTAGAAAGACAAAGTGTGTTATATGCTAGGAAAAGGAGAGAAGAGGTATCAGTTGAGCAACTCCCTCTACTGTACTTATATCAACTACTTCCTGTGGCAGCAATTAGCTTTGGGAAGCAAGACTCAACAGGAACGGACAAAGCCAGTCTCAACAGTCACTAGCTGGGCATTTCCCAATGACAACTTTGGTGACTTGAGGAATGTGTTCCTGGCTCACCCAGCAAGGGAAGTATCAGCATCCAGCAAGGAGTATGTCCACCTGGAAGACTGGGTGGAAGCGGTAGTTTGGAAACATGGATCTGGAAGTTATCAGTAACTCAAAGTCCTCACATTCATGGTTTCCATCCTCCACCAGAACCCCATGTCTGCCATTCCCATCCCCAACCCTCTCTCCAGGCCCCAAGTCAGTGGCTGCTAGTCATCTGTTAAGCCCCATTTCTCATTAACCGAAGACATCACCACTCTGATTTCCCAAGATACATGTAACCCAGATATTTTTTGATTTGCTAGATGTTGTCCCCGTTCTGGGTCTGAGAAACTGGTCACTGAAACCTCCTGGAATTAGGAGTGGGAGTGAGTCTGGGGCTTTGTGAAGCTGCTCAAGGGGTTCTGACTGCTTCAGCATTTTGCTGGCTGGCTCTGGACAGCAAGAACCAACTTTTCAAAAGTGCTTAAATAAATACGTCATCAGATATGGAATCTGATAAAAACCTTATCTAATCACACTCACATGCATGTGTTTCTTAATGCTCTTGATGTAAGATAAGATGTATTTCAATAAATTAAATTTTATGACATTCATACACATCATAAGTTGAGTATCTAATTACATTAATTTCATTCATGTTAACTGCTCTGAATCTTTATTAATTTATCAATTTACTTAATGAATAGAGTGGTGATATATACATAAAAATTCTTGGAAAGATATGAATTTATAAATTTAGGAAAATCTATAGATCGCCTCTTGAGTGATCGTGATCCTTTATAGAATTATGTTTTTCGGGTACCAAATACAATAGCGTCCACCAGCAATGTTGTAGCAATTGAGTTCTGATCTTCTCAAATGCTGGGTTTAATTCTATTAGGTAATGCTATTTGTTCAAGCTTTAGAGTTGCACATTAGCAATAGCTAGAAAGATAAAGCAGATGAAATAACGTGGATCTTGGACACTGTTTGAAGGACTATACTTTGAGTAAAGCCACAGAACTTCCTTGGTGACTGTGACCTTGGGATGTGGCCAGCAACCTGGCAGGCTTTGCTAGGAGGGTTGAATATGGATTCCACTGAACACTGTATTGGCGAGCTGGGATCCCCACCCTCCAAACCCCCACCCCAGCTCCCTGCTTTGAGTTTTCCCAGTTACTACATGAATCAAATTACGGGCACCTCTGCTAGGTTTCCTGTGAAATAACAGACCTTACTGTAACCAAATATTACCATCTCGGAAAAACCTTATGCAACTAGTGAGGACTCTTCATTCTCAGGCAACAGAGAAAAGCTTCTTTGTTTTGAGATTGAACACCTGGAACATGTTATCCGGGGCGGCCACGGTGGAAAAGGGGCTCCAAGGACCCAATCACACCACTGCCTTCCAAGGGCCAGTCTGTCCAAAGCTGACTTGTGACTCTATTTAGCCCTGTTTCATCAGACCCCAGTCTCTGCAGTTAGTTGTGGGCAAATAGCAGAAGGTGCCTTGCTTCTGTGTAGAAAAGCCATGTTGGTAAAGACTACAGAACTCCAAGGCAAGGTTTCAGAGACTGAAGAGAAGAGGTGAAGAATACAGAGAGATAGCAGTCCCAAGATCTGCCCTCCCTGCCCCCAGGCCTGCACCCTCCCAAAGCAAACACCAAATAAGAATGCTGGCTGTGTGTGCGTGTGAGAGAGGCCGACTCTTGGCATGGGATCAGTCAGCACGCACATGTGGATGGCTTCCCTTGGAAACCAGAGAAACCCTGTGTTTCCACCTTTGCTTCAAAACATTCACATTCCAGAAGAAAACCTTGCTTCTTTTATCTTTATGCAGCAGTCACACACAGCAGTTACAGAAAGGGAAGGCTCCCGGAACCCAACTCCAGTCTGGAGATGAGAGTCAAGGTTGGGTGTTGCCAAACTCAGGATGCTGGAGAACCAGCCGGGACTGTGACCGACATTGAGGAAAGAGAACAAGAGCCCTCTTCAGCATGGAGAACCAGGGTGCATCCTAAGAAAAATGCAGAACCAAACGCCAATATAACTTTCCAAACAATATCCCATTTCTGTGATCATCGTTTAGTCCTATCTTAACTTGCGAATGAAAAGAGGCAGTTTTTAGTCACCTTGGGGCTCATGGTAAGACACTGAAATGGGGGAGTGTAGCGTTCAACCCCTGTGAGCTGAAATCACTCAGACCTTATATTTTCATGGCAGTGTCCTAGGGCCGGGGAGATGTAGATTTTGAGAAAGCACATTTCCAGCAAACTCCGAAAGAGATGCTAGGACAACTGAGTTAAAAAGAGATGTCTTAATGACAGTTATTTGGCTACAGAATGGGTGATTTTCCACATCCTATAAAATGCTCATTTTTATGATCTAAGACAGTTGTAAGAACCTAACGTTTCCCCCTTGCCAAATAACAAAGTATAATTGTGTCTGGGCTAATTCTTGTGTCATTCATCTCATCACTTACGCTAGACTACAAAAATTTTTTTTTTAAAGAGTAAATCTAAGTAAATTATTGGCCAACTGGTTCTCATAGCATCTATCATGTTTATTTGGGAAAACAAAGCTAAAAAGTGTTAGAAAGCTAGGCAGTGCATACCTGTTGAGCTATGGCTATTTTTAATAATTCTAACAAAACCATTAACTTTTGCTAAATATACAGGTAGGTTTAGAAAGGGACAGAAACCCTGCTTTTGAGGTTTCATCTCTTATACAAAATATGGCCTAGAGTCCATGCCTGGTTGACCCTTTAAAAACATGTTCCTTTACTTCTGAGCCAGGGATAAGGGGCTCTGTTTGCAGAATATTCCCCTAAAATGGTCAAGGTCCCATTAATTATTTCCTGCCCAGTGTCATGTTTCAGGGAATCTAGTGTGCTCTTTCTCATTTAAGCTGATCTCTCTAGCAAAATACAATTCAGCTGCTTTATCCTGCTTTAAAGCAAGTTTAATTTACTTGATTAAAAGTACGCCCATGTTCGGCACGTCTCACAAGGACCAGGAAGGGACATTAATGAAGAGTTTCTCTTTGAAATAAAATATACAGATTTTGTTTCCCAGTGTTTCCACGTCTATCTTCCTTGCTTTCTTAGTTTTCATGTAGTATCCAATATCACAGAGATTGGCAGCAGAAAGACATGGAAATGCTTCTCATGGGGGCCCATTCTCTGGGCTTGTAGGCATAACATATATTTTACAAGAACAATGAGAAATCAGTTAGGGATCTACTTTTTTGCTGTCCCCTTAGAAGAAATGCTCTCTGGGGTAGAAGTGAGGATGGCTGGCAGATGACTATTATAGAAAGTTCTGGACAGAAAAAGCAAGCACATCTATTTCTTGGACGTTTCTGTCCCTGTGATCTCTTTCACAACTTTTTAATTTTTTTAACTAGACTGTTCATGAAAACTATATTATTAGAAGCAAAAGGAATCCTATTGAACAGAACTCATTACACAATTAGAAAAATTGAGTGGTTTATATTTATTTGTATATTTATATCTTTCAGAGGGAAATATACTCCATATATTATTTTTTACCATGAAGGGCAGAAATTCCTTAAGCAAATATGTACTTAGACATTTTAAAATATAAAATGTATTTATAGCTTACATCCCACACATTTTATTTTTATTTGTCCAAAAGAGGGAAACTACACTTTCTTGGATTAGTTCTTTCTTGGGTTTCTTGTTTAAATATTTAATTAGGCAAATTTCAAATGTACCTAATAGCCCTGAGGAGACTGAATGGTGATCTTTTTCGAAACTTTAAAAATATCAGTGGGAAGCTGTTCTCATCTTTTTCCACCAAATTCAATAGCTTAGCTTTTCATTTCCTGTCTCCAATAGCCAGGGTAATTAGACCATAATGAGAACTCATTGCTTGGAAGATGACATCTGAAAGTTGAAACTGTTTGCTGCTGCACAAACTTCAACATGAGGCAAAGGGACAGGGACCCCCTCCTGAAAGGCAGAAAGTTTTACGGCTGAAATGCCTTTTCTCTGAAAATTATTTCTTCTTGGAAAGACTCCAAAGTTCAAAGTCCAGGAGGCAAAGTGACATTTGTTCTTCTTTTTTTTTTCCCCCTTTCTCTTTGTTTATTTTTTTGGAATAACTCTTTGCTGTTAAGGAAACCTCTTTTAGCTCTCCTTGGTGAGGGAGGGGTGCTGGGGATGGAACGCAGGGCCTGGCACACGCTAGGCAGGGGCTCCGCCACTAAGTCACATCCCCTTCCCTTGCACATCTTAAAGGGTGCCTTTCTCACCTGCGTAGACACCTGTGTAGACACCTGTGTAACCACCACCAAGATAAAGAAACAAAACATTCCCAGCCCTTGCAGACTCTCAGACCCCTTCTTATCAGCACCTCACCCAAGGAAGTCACCTGATTTATATCTCCCAGAATAGTTTTCCCCATCCTTGCATTTCACACAACGGGGCTGTGATATTTAAACTCTAGCTTCTTTCTTTCAGTGTCTGCAATCCATCCACATTGACTTTTGTATCTTCACTGCTGTATCCTGTTCCTTTCAGTAGATATACTACAATTTATTTATCTGTTCTACCTTTTATAGACATTTGGGTATTTTCTGGTTGGTACTTGTGTTAGTCAGCTTTCTGTTACTGTCACAGAGTACCTAAGATTAAAAATTTAAAAGGAAGAAAGGTTTATTTTGGATCATGGTTTCAGAGGTTTCAGTTCACGGCTGCTCAGAGAGAGAGGTAGAGACCAGTAACCCAGTATCCCCTTCAAGGGCAGAGCCCCAATAACCCAACTTCCTCCCCCTAAGTCCCATTTCCTAAAAGTTACACCATCTCCCAACAGCATCATTGGCTGGGAACCAAACCTTCAACGTAAGAGCCTTTGGGAGCTGGGGGTAGAATTTTATGACTTGGATCTTAAATGTCCACCAAAGGCCATGTGTCAGAGTTTTGCCAGCCTGTTGCACTATTGGGAGGCAATAGAATGTTTAAGAGTTGGACCTAGTGGAAGGAAGTTAGGTCATTGAGGGTGTATCCTTGAAGGGGATATTGGAACCTCAGACCCTTCTCTTTCTCTGCTTCTCAGTTACCATGAAGTGAGCAGGTTTTCTCCACCACTTGCTTCCCACCATGATGTTCTACCTTGCCACAGGCCCAAAGCAACAGGGCCAAGCAACCCTGCACTGAAACCTCTGAAATTGTGAGCCAAAATAAACCTTTCCTCCTTTTCAAGTTGTTTATCTCAGGCATTTTGTCAAAGCAACAGGGAACTGACTAACATAGTGCTCTTAAGAATAAAGCTGCTGTGAACATTCCTGTCCACATCTTTGAGCATGTGTTAGTCAGCTTCTCATCACTGTGACCAAAATACCTGACACAAACAACTTGGAGGAGGAAAGGTTTATTTTGGCTCATGGTTTCAGAGGTTTCAGTCCATGGTCAGCCAGCTTCATTGCTGTGGGTATGAGGTGAGGCAGAACATCATAGCGGAAGGGTGTGACACCAGGAAACAGAGAGAGAAACAGAGAGAGGAAGAGGGGCCAAGATATAGTCCCCAAGGGCACACCCCCACTGACCTCCTTCCTCCAACTACGCCCCACCTGTCTATGGTTTCTATCTCCTCCCATTGGTCCTTTCAAATGATTCACCCATCAAATGGATTAAACCATTCATGAGGTTAGAGGCCTCAGGAACCCATCATTTCCCAAAAGTCCCACCCTAGACATGCTGCACTGGGTACTGAGTCTTCCACACACGAGCTTTTGGGGGGCATTCCAGATGTAAACCATAACAGAACATGTGCATTGGTTTTCCATGGATGTCTACTCAGCAGAGGAATTCCTGGGGCACTGAGCATGTGCAGCTTTGATAAATTGTGCCAAACACGTTCCAAGGAGTTGTACCAGGAGTCTAGTCACCACTTTTTGAATGGCAACCAGGGATTAGTCTCATCACTGAAGTCAGAGTGCAAACTGTCCCCAAAAGAAAAGACTCTGAGACTGAGCAACAGGAGAAGTAGGAGGAGAACAGCTTGAGAGAGAGAAGTGGGGGAAGGGTGGGGGGGGCATTTTTTACCTTCCAGAGAAGGAAATGGGGTTATTAGAACCTTCTATTGGTCCAGGCTAAACAGGTGCTGGACAAGGTGCTGGAGCCTTTTGGGGTGAACCGTTTTCCACCCACACTGGTCAGGGCAAGGGGCCTGGCTGGCAGCTCACTCCCTTGGGGCTTTCAGCCACATGTGTGCACAGCCAAGGGACAGGAAGACTTTTTTAGGATCAGGCTGCCTCCAGCACCCTGCATCCTGTTCTCAGTTGAGCATTACTTATAGTACTTGCCTATTGGTCATCTGAGCCTTTTCCTTTGGATAAAATTCTATATGTTCTCTTTTTCTGTTTTATTTTTTTTTCTAATTTTTGACCAAAATGTGAAGACTAAGACCATTTAAGGAGATCTGCTGTCCTCAAGGTTAGCAACCCCACCCCCACCCCATGATGTCCTGCCCTCCTCTGTGACAGCCCTGCTCTAGCCTTCTCACTGACATGTAGACTCTCTGAGGGCCCCAGAAGGAGTCTTTGGGCTTTGGGCTCTAACTAGGCTGAATTCCAGGAAATGTGACAACCAGAATACCCGCCCCCCCCCCAAGAGTTCTAGAAATACGGGAGACATGGGGTTGAAAGGATTCTGTTATCTTTACTGACAACTTTCTTTTCTTTTTTTCTGGGGCTGGAGATGAAACCCCTGCTGAGCACATATATAACAATGACCTATATCCTAGCCACAAACAACTTTTCTAAACAACCAGAGCAACATCATTTTTTTAATTCAATATATTTGTATCATTAGAGTATAATACCCTTCTGCTTAAGTGTGGGCTAGACTTAGTACCTTGCTTCTCTCACTCATAGAATAAATGTTATGTGACTCTAAAACCAGGTCATAAATGGCACTGTGGCTTCCTGCTTGTTCTCTCTCTCTCTCTCTCTCTCTCTCTCTCTCTCTCTCTCTTCACTAACTCCTGGGAAAACCAGTTGCTACGTCATGGGTACACTTAGGATTCCCAAAAGACAGACCCACATGGGAAGGAACTGAGGTGTCCTGCCAACAGCCCTGTGGATGACCATCTTGGAAACAGACCCTGCAGCCTCAGTTAAGCCATCAGGTGCCTGCAGCTCTAGTCACCTTCATAAGAGACCCTGAGCCAGATTCATCCAGCTAAGCTGCTCCCAAATCCCTGAGTAAGAAAACAAAAGGTTATCACTTTAAGCTTTTAAGTTTGGGGCAAATGTGTTACACAGCAATAGATAACTAAAAACAGTAGGTTTTTAGTACTGCTAACCAAATATTCCTGGTTCTATCTTCCAGAAACATGGCAGCATGACCCATCTCCTTTCCTTGGAATTTAGATATATACACATGTAACTTCTCTGTACCATTGAGTAAGACAGATGTTTGTTACCTCTGAAGGCACTTCAAGCATCAGAGTGCTGTCATCAACTGTTTTTATTCCTCTACTAGACCAGTGATCAGTGTTTTGAATAATGGAATACTACTCCACTAACTTGTGGCCAGAACTGGAGGTGGTATGATATAGAGCCGTCAGCTGACCCATTGTAGATGTGTAGATGTGTAGCCTCAGAAAGAAATAAACCACGTGGGTGCTTGTTACAGCAGCATGACATGACCTGTACTGACTGATGTAGACAAGGAGACACAGGGATTATCTGTCCTTTTACCCTGAGCTCTTCATACTCTTTGGGCCCAACAAAGTCAACATCTCCTTCGAGGTCAGCAGAATAGCCTCATTAATGTGGGATGCCATTGTCTATAACAGGGAACTCACTCTCCCATGTCCCAGTCCAGGTGAAGACTGTGGAACCTAGTTCAAGAGAGGGTTAGGGGCTCAGCACCACCAGATCACCATGGGAGCCGTTCAAGGGAGAGGATGCAAGGGTTGGAGAGGACTTTAAGGTGTTAAGTACTGGCCCCACCCCTACAATCCAGTTCTGAAAGTCACAAAGTCAACAATGATTGATCCTTTGCTTTATTTTCCAGAACCATAGAGAATTTAGGGAAATTACTGTCTGGCCACCCAGAAAACAAAGGCCGGTTAGGATTTGTTTTATTTTCTTTTCTTCCCAGATCAGTCCACAGTTCCCCAAGGATCTTCTGTGGTTTGGAGCTTCCTCTGTGCCTGCTCTGATCTTCTCCACTCGACACCCCTGCCTGGCCCCTCCTGGCCCTCTCAACGGTCCTACTCCCCTTGCCCACAGCCCCCTCTCTTTCTCCCAGCCTCAGGCTCCAGCCTCCTCGTTATGAAGTGTTAGAAAGTTGGTGAAGTGAGAAATGAGCCTGTGAAAGCTCGTTGTCCTAATTAAACTTCGACAAGGAGAGTGACAAGAGGCGACGGGGAGGAAACTCTGCCACCATCAGAGGTCCTGCCTGGGCTCAGGTCGGGGAAGGCCATTGTCCTGCAGAACAAAAGCTACTGTTTGCATGTGTTAAACCCCATCAAACTTCATCAGACCCAGGTGCAAAAGCCCACATCCCAAATGCCATCCCTGTTTATGCCACCTTCCTTAGCACTGATGGTCCCCAGCTGTCGACCCTCATCAGGGCCGGGTCCCACATCAAAGCTGCATTCCCTCCACCGACAGCTTTGGCTCTCAGAAAATTGTTACGACTTCCTACGCTTAGTCTCAGCCTGATGAATTAGGGCACAGAGCCCCCCATGGCACCCTGGGCCCTGCGGTGTTGTTAATGAGGTAAGGCTGGCGGGATGGTCCTGGCCTGGGCCTAACTAATCACATAAAGCTGTTGCTTTGGAACAGACCCGAACTGCCCCAGAGTCAACTTCCCTGAAAGTAACACAAAGCAGAGCTTCCTGGGAGAAGACACAATGCCTCCTATTGTCTCTGTCACTTCCCCTTCACCCTCCCAGAGATTAACCATCTACTTGGGAAACACAGCCCTGTGCAAACGCTGTTTGCTGATGCCCAGCCGTGGTTTCCAAAACCCGGTGAGAAGCAGTTTCTCGCTGCAATCCTTTCTTTCAGACTGGTCAAGCCAGCTGGGGAGGAGAGGCCAGGCCCAGGAAGATCTGGTAGCAACTTACGACATAGGCCGCCAGAGACTGGTGGTGTCTCACAGGTAGTTGGGACACAGCCAATGATGGCCCTGTTAGACATGCCTGTGTCTGGGCAGAGGCTGGCGGGGAGGGGCACATAGTCTGTACATTCCCTACCATGGCAGGCCCCAGGAAGAAGGTCCTCAGGGACCAGGGCCAAGCATGGGTTATCCAACAAGCCCTCAGAACGTCCCTAGAAAACTACTCCCAGACCCTGGAATTTTATTGTTATTTTTTGTGGCATGAGGGATGGAACCCAGGGCCTTGTGCATGCCAGGCAATCCCACTACCTCTGACCTACACCCCAGCCGTATCTTGCGTTTTGCCCAGAACTCTGGGCAGTGCTCTGGGTCTCCACTTACGTAACCACTTCTTTACCTCTTCATAAGCATTGCCCCAGTCCCAAATGCTCAGCCAGCTTCCAAGAACTATGACCGGAAGGATATCCTCATATTTATCTCTCCAAACCTACTGTGTGCTCTGAAGAACCCAAGTGGGCTGAGGGATTCCAAAAGTGGCAATGTAGGATCTGGCACCAGAGCAGATTCAGGAAGAAGCAAGAAATAGGAGGTGCCTAGAGGGTAAGGTCCAAGTCTGAACTGAAACTGGGTAGAAAATGGGGAATTGAGCTGGAAGCCACATTTCCCCCACCCTCCCTAGTTGTGGATTTGAGGGTTCAGTTGCATTCACTGAGGCACCAAAGGGCTCTAGGAAATTCTAAACCACCAGAATTCTTGGGTGACCAAGACATGGTCCCTCACTCCCCACCAGTGGGAGACTCACATGTGAATAACCAAGCATTACCATAGACGGAGTTGACAGAGGGCTCCAGAAGTTTCCCAAGATGGCATTAAGTGGGGAGTAAAGTAGAAGATTCTGTATGGAAGGAAAAAAGATTCCTGAGAAAGTGGCCCTTGCTCCAGGCTTTCGTGGTTCCACAGGATTTTGCAGACAGGTGATGAGGATAGTGAGGGGAAGGTTTTGCTAAGCATCATTTATGAAAAGGCCAAAAGCACTTGCTCTCATCCCAGCCCGGGGTTAGCATGTCTCTCTGAGTCTTTGGCAACTCTGGATGTACAGCTGTGACTTTTCCATCTGCACCAGCCCAGCCACCTCCTCCCACCCTGACATGTCACAGTCTAGTGGAACGGATGGGCATCAGACAACACTTACTGATCCTGAAGACAAAGCCATTCTTTGGAGTTCCCTAAAAACCAAATAGACTCACTCCTGGACACTGGCAAGAGTGAAATCACTTACTGGATGTTTTCTTGTGTGTTTCCTTGTGTGTGTGTGTGTGTGCATGTGTGCAAAAGGGTGATGTGCAAAGAATACCCTGGCTCAAACTTTAAAAAAGGTTAAATGTTATGTTAGACTATTGCATAGTAAAGCAATGCCGTGCCTTCTAAGAAACCAGAGTCAGATCCTGATACCAATGCCTGGGGCAAATTTAAAATTGCTCTTTTTAAGGGAGCAACCATAAACATTTTGCCCAATATATACAGCAACCAGGACCTCTAATGATTGTGTTAACACTCTTTCGTTCCCAGGCTCCCATTTTCTCCTCCTCTTCCCAAACCACACTTTTCCAAACAGCCACTGTGTGCAGGATGGGAAGCTCATGAGAGAAGGAAATATTTGGGGCTGTGTCAGCTGGTGGAGTGGGGCTGCGTGGTTATGGCATTACAAAGGCAAATGGTTTCCCAGTAAACCCATTTCCGATGGCTCTCTGGCCACGGTTGGTGGGAGACCAGCGGGAGTGTATGTGTTGGGTACATTGCGTCTCCAGCTGTGCAGCTACGGAGGCCTTTCTGGACAGAGCCATTAATGGACAATTATTGGGCCCTCAGCCCACAGCAGATGTGCTGGGGAATGGAGCCAGGAAGAGCTGGGATGCAGCCGGCAAAGGGACACGGAGGGCCTGAGACGCCTTGCAAGGTAACCACAGGCGGAAACCTGAAAAAGGGGTGAACTTAAAATGCAGTTCCTTTCCTTGAAGTGGGCTTGGCAGGCCCAGTTGTTGAAAGTCAAAAAGAAAAAAAAAAAAAAAAAAAGGAGAAATAAAATGAACATGTTTTACATTTGTCTGGCCTGCATATCTAGCTGAGTTCCTTTCAGACCCCCTCATGTGCTGAACTGAGGTGCAGGGTCAGAACAGAAGGAATTTAGGGTAATCATTGCTAAAGAACACAGAATGAAAAGGGATGTCATCTTTAAATATTGTTTCATGCATTTATTATACTAAGCTGACAAACAGGTAGGGCTTGCTGGGTCCTTTTGGAAGTTATCAGAAGTCTCACAGCCGTGGTCTCTCTGGCTTTTGCTTTAGAGGGTCACCTGTCCCTCATCAAAGGCCACTTCTGCTCAAAAGAGAAAGCCAGGGTCTGTGTTTCCTAGTTTTGAGAGTTCTTCTTTCCCCATTGGTGTTACAGAGCCTCGGATCCTGGACTTCCCTCATCCTCCAAGTCTGTTCTCGGGTGCAGAGTGGTCGGGGAGATTCTTGATGTACCTCCTTCAGGACTGGGGTGGAATTGAGAAGCTGGCACAGTGCTCTGCCACTAAGCTGCACCCAGCCTGAGGCTCACGGTTCCACAGTCTTAAGCTAAAGTCAGACCTTGAATACAGATAGAGGGGGTTCTATCAGTGGCAAGAGGTCTACCCTGGATTCCTATGAGTTCCTTGAAGGACCCATAACTTACCTTACCTCTAGGTTTTATGTAGAGACTGGATTTTTCCATCCACAGCACTTTTGGCTTAATTGACTCATACTTTCTGCTTTAAAAAAAAAAAAAATGTCATTTCCCTGACACAAGCTTCTGCGGTGAGGGGGGATGTATTCCCTGTGATTAAAAAAAAGACTGTTACTTACCTAATAATACCTATTTCCCTTTGTTTTTGACTAACAGATCTCAACAATTGTTGGGACAGCAATTGTTCTAGCAAAAACGCTACATTTCCCAAATTTACACATATATGTAGTCAAGCAAAAGATGTTGGGGGTGGGAGGATGCTTCTGAGAAAGTTCTTCAAATTAAAAAGAATCAAGCCAGTAGGTAGGCTTTCTTCTCTGTCTTTCCTTCTTGGAATGTTGTCATGACGGTTGGAACTCTAGCAGTCATTTTGGAATCAACTTGAGGATGGGTGTTAGAAGCTAAAATGGTTGAGTGGAATCAAAGACAGAAGAGATCAGGCCCTCTGAAGAATGACTGTGGAGCTGGCTGGCCAAGCCTACACTGCCCATCTCTGCAGTTCTATGAAAGTAAACTGTTATCCTAAGTCACCGTGGTTTCCAGTCTTCATCACCAGCAGCTGAACTACACTAAACTTCTTCAAGACCTCCCTGTTCTGTGCTTCTCCACAGCACTGCTCACACTTGCAATTGCTCACCCTGTGTGTTAGCTCCTCTGAGCTCTGTAAGAGCTAGGACACCAGTACCTGGAAGCCCTGTAAATGCTGAACAAGAAGCCCCTGAAGTGTGGTCCTGCCCGTGGGTGTGCTCACTGGGAGTCCCTTTTCCATGGAGTGACACAAGAATCCAGGATATCAAGCCAGGACCCACGAGAAGTCAGTGTTTAGACTAATTAGAACATACAGACAGGAAACCCCTGTCAATTTATTTATAACAAAACCAGTCATTTTTGAGCACCTGCTGCATGCCACACACTATTGTGGAATTTCACATTAACTCTTCCCTGTGTGTGCATGGAATTGTGTAGGCAAGTTGTCGTCCCTGACCTTCAGGTAGCTCCATAGCTCGTGACCTGCTGCATAACAAACAACCCCAACACCCAGGGCTGGAAACAACAGGCATTTTAAACTCATCTCATGATTATAAAGGTTGGTTGGGGATCAGAGGGAAGCACTTCTGCTGGCCTGGTTTGGGTCTCTCCCAAACCTTGCTCTCTCCCATGTCTTCAGAGAGCTAGGTAGAGGTGGGTAGGGGCCAAGCTCAGCCAGGACATCGAGACAGCTGGACCTGTCTTTCTCTAGGATCTTAAGGCCTCCCCTTCTCCACCTGGCCTTTCCATATGTGACTCCTGAAGAACATCTGGACCTCTGACAAGGAGGCTTGAGACCCCCAAAGTGCAGAAGCAGAAGCTAGAAGACCTTAAGAGACAGACCCAGAGAGACCAGAATCACTCAGTAAGTTCTTAGATAAGACCGTAGCAAGGTCAGCCCAGAGTTAGCACAGGAAGGGACATCATAAACATGTGGACACCAGGAGGCCAATTTTAAGGACTAGCTGTTGCACCCCTGAGTAGGTGAAGCTCTCAGAATTTTATAGGTGAAGAGGCCAAGGCTGCGTGAGACAAAGGGCCTTTCCCAAAGTCCCAAACTAGTGAGGGTAAGAATGGAGCCTGGCACAGCTACCTCCATGACCCGCCCTCACTCATCTTCCTCACTCAGTTTCTTAAAACAGGGATGCTGTCTGAGTTTGCTTTATATTGGTATAACAAAATACCTGCTGGGTATTATGTAAAGAAAACAGGTGATTTTTTTTTTTTTTTTAGTTTACAGTGTTGGAGGTTAAAAGTCCAAAGAATATGGTGCCAGCTCTGGTGAGGACCTCGTGGCAGATAGCATCATGCAGTAGCTCATGCAGGAAAGATCACATGACAAGACGCCCCACTAGGCTTCACCTCTTAAGGTCTCCCCACCACTTACTCTGCCATATAGAGGACCATACTCTCAACACATGAACACATCCAAACCATAGCAGATATCCCTTGTCTTCATCTGTTTTCTGCTGCTATGACTAAATACCACAGGCTGACTAATTCATAAAGAAAAGAAAATTATTTCTTACCATTTTAGAGGCTGGAAAGGCCAAATCCCCAAGGGGCTGTACCTGAGGAAGTCCTTACTGATGGAGGCTCTCTGTAGAGACCCAAGGACAATCACCTGGTGGGACAGATCAAGTGTGCCTGCCAGGTCTCTCTTCTTCTTATAAAGCCACTAATTTCATCATGGGGCCCCACCCTCATGACTTAATCAAATCCTAATTACCCCCCCCCCCAGAGGCTCCGCCTACAAATGCCATTGATGTATGATGTTAGGGATTAAGTGCCAACCTGTTTTGGTGGGAACATTCAAACCCTGAAGATGCATTTGAGGCTAGAACTCTGCCAAAATGCACATTGTTTGGAGCTGCACACTCAAGGTTGAGGAGGGTTTCTCATCTGAATATTTTATATCTGTCATTGGTAGCCAGGAACGACGGGTTCTGGGAAAACTGTCAACAAGATGAAGGGTGATTTGATAGAGGGGCTGCCAGAAGGAGGGTTAGGGACATCCATACTGTGTCACCCAGTACCCTGGGCTCCTCTGTTCACTCCAGCACATTCTTTAAAATTTCTGCCTGTTTATCATTATCCTGGGCAGGCACCTCACCTTCTTCCACGGGGGCTTTCTCAGCTGAATCTCTGCAGGTGCAGTAGGTATCAGTAGCCTCAGGAAATGAGGTACTCAGGGTGGGGAAGCAGAGCCCCGCAGGGAAGGTCCCTCAAAGCCCAAGAGTTCCCTTTGCCTAAATGTGTTTTTAGACACACAGTTCCCAGCTGGCCCAGCCCCCTGGCCTCAGAACTCAGCCTTCAGGGTAGGGCAGGAGAAAGAATGCAATCAGAGTTATGGCTTAATGAAGTGAACCATGATAACCGTAAACAGACAGTTTGGGATTTGGTTTGTTATTTTGTACAAGGCAGTACCTTTCAAAAGCAACCAGTGTCAGGGTCAGGCTTTAACATTTTCGTGTCACCAACAAAAAAAAAAAAGAAAGAAAAAACAGTGATGCCATTGTTAAACACTGTACTTTTCCACCTTAAGATGGGATTGGTTTTGTGGATTGGGAAAGTTACCAAAAATAAGTTCCCTCAATCACAAAGGTTAGCAGAAAAGAAGTTATTGGATGGCTTAAAAGATGAGAAAACGATATAGGTAAGTAATGGCTGTTACAAATAATGATATGCCCAGCTATTAACCCAAGCCTTTTAAAAATATTTAACACATATAGCCCAAACAATAGATCCTGCACAACTTGAAAAAAATAAGTCTATTAATCCTTATATACAGGGAAGAGCCGAAATAGCTCTGTATAATAGCCCGTGGCTGCGTGCTCTGTTTAAGAACAGCAATCATTAAAATGTGGCTTCCCTCTTGAGATCAACACCCCAAATGCAGTATGCCCACATGGGGATGCCACACAGCATGGAGATGGGGTACTCTGTCAGGGTGGAGGAGATATTTATGGCTCTCTAAACTGCTTCTGGAAGGAAATCTGTCAGCTCTAAAAGGTTGGGGTCTTTCTCTTGCATCCAAAAAGTAGGCAAGAAACTACCTAGTCACAACCAAAATTAGACCTATTTTTAGCACTTTCATAGTTTGGGGCCATTTGGTAATTCATTGGAAGTTGTTCACTTCCCCCCCCCACTTTTTTGCAGTTGAGTTCACACAATACTTTTTTACTGACTGTAAAATAACTTCTGCTTATGGTGCTACATTGTATTCCTCTATTTCCTTCATGATCCTTCAAGCTTCAGGTGGTTTTGCTTTAGACAGTACAATTGTCCCACAGCACCCATGGGGGCTTGGTTCCAGGACCCCCTGTGGATACCTAAATCCACTGATCAAGTGCAGATGTAATATTGTTTCCAAATGTTTTTTTTTTTTTTTTTTAATCTGTGGTTGGTTAAAGCCATGAATGGAAAACCCACAGGGATGGAGGGACAGCTATATTTATTACTATTCCAGTCTTTGCTCAGGTGTCCAGAGAATTTCTCCTCCTTAATCAACCTTCAATTCCATTCCACTGGGAGCAAAAATAATCCTGATGCTGGCCAGTGAATGTGCTGTGGCCTTGGAGATGCTTTTCTTGAGCAGGTAGAGAATGACCGCACACCCAACCTCCCCTGGCATCTTTTTATGGAAGTGTCCATTTCCATAATAGTCCAACATCACAGCACCAAGCTATCCCATAACTGTCTACTGCTAAACCATCTCCTTTTACAGAGGAGGAAGCTGAGGATTAGCAACCTCTGCCAGGTTGCCAGGTACTTCAGGTATAAGAGAGAGCAAATACTAGAGCTGAGAAAACCAGAATCAGATACTTAATCTCTCAAGTCCATAACATAATACAGGAGCTTGATCTAGTAAAGATAACCAAGGCTAAGGGAGTAACTACACAGATAAATGCATAATTCTATTTTTGCATATATAAAGTCACATGTGCATTATAATGTAGCTCCCCCATAAGTTGGCATATACACAATGCCTAGAGTTGATGCTCTCACAAAGTATCCTGGTCTGCTGTGGGGCAGGGCTGGGGACACAAGACAGCTTGCCAGCCACTGGCCCATCTGCAGCCCTCATCTAAACCACACACCTGAATCATGGCAGTTGCTCTGACCTCATTCAGAGATCTCTGCCCTTGTCTTACCCCCTGGGCCTGATACTTGCGGTTATCTCCTTATTCTGCCACCTCTTGACTGCTTGACTATCCAGTGGCTATATAGTTGAACCTTTGATGCTCCATTCTGACATTCGGGGGGAATTCTTTGTCATGCCCTGTTTCCCTTGGGGTCCTCATGTTCCAAAGTGGAGATCTTGTCTTGGTAAGATTCAGCCTCTCCTGTGGGCACAGAGAGCCTGCCTTACTCAAGCCCCAGAATTCAAGATAGTTTAATCATCTTCTTCACTACTATGATTAAAAAAAAAAAAGAACAATTTTAGAGGAGAAAATGTTTATTTGGGGACTCACGGTTTCAGAGGTCTCCATCTATAGACAGCCAGCTTCATTGCCCTGGGCTCCAGGTGAGGACAGAACAATATGGCAGAAGAGTGTGTCAGAGAGAAGTAGCTCATATGATGATCAGAAGCAGTAGAGACTGTACTCACCAGATAGAAAATATATACCCCAAAGCTGTGCCCCCAATGCCCATCTCCTCCAGCCACACCCACCTGCCTTCAGTTACCACTCACTTAATCCCTATCTGGGGATTAATTCACTAATCAGGTTAAGGCTCTCATAATCCAATCATTTCTCCTCTAAACCTTCTTACATTGTCTCACACATGAGCTTTTAGGGGACACCTCAAATCCAAACTGTAATGTAACTAAAAGAACAATTTTTATTCAATGCAATGAAAAATATCACTTCTTCTTAATAACATTGTCCTGGTGTTTCTAGACCTTGGTCATATAAAACTGTGTTGATTAAACTTCTGCAAAGCCATCTCTTGGAGATGGGATGGGATCTTGACAGGGATGGGTACTGAACTTTCCTTGGGTTCTTGGTGGGTCATCAAATTTCCACTCTGAAAATAAACCAAGAACTGGAAAGAGAAGGAGTCATCTGGGGCATCCTGAGAAGATGGATTTTGAGTGGGCAGGAATTGTTTTTCCTAAATTAGCCAGACTTCAGCCTGGCGGTCCTTCTCACACCATAATGTGCATGTGAAGCTCCTGGGGCTCCTGTCAACCTGACGATTCTATCTCAGGGTCTAGGGCCAGGACTGAGACTGCATTGCTAACAAGCTCCCGGGAGATGTCAAAACTGCCAAAGGAGAGAGAACACTTTGTAGACATGTGTTAGTAGCTTGTTAGAAATGCAAAATCCTGAGCTCCACTTTAGATCCATGAATTGAACATGCCTGTTAACAAGATCTCAGACTGTTCTTGTGCCCTTTATAGTTGAGAAAGTTGTTTTTTGGGGGCTTGCCTGTGCTCACAGCAGACAGAGCTAATGAATCAGACACTCTGATGGTCCTTGTCTACACAATGCTGCAGTTCCAAGCAATGCCTGAGAGGCAGCCTAGGAAAGAAACCCTATAGCCAAGAATCAGCCCTGATAGATGGCTGATAAAAGAGGAGAGAGAGAAACACAGCAGGGCAAATCTGGGCTTTTAGAAGCCAAAAGCCAGGAAGATATAAGTAAGGGCCTGGAGTTAGCACCTTACAGTCTCTGTCCCCAGGGTTCTGGAGCTACTAAAAGCAACCTGTAGCATTACTCAGAAACAGGATCAGAAAGAAGGTTCTAGAAAGGCTGAGAATCTTTCCACCCAGCTGGAGGTTTCATGGCTAAGGCTGAAGAAAGGGACTGTAGTCTGTCTCCCCAGTAAGAAGTCTCAGAAGACTTAATGGAGCATCCACCATACACCCTGCAAGAACTGGCCCTAGTTTCTCATCCTATGAAGGATGCCCACCATCTTTCTCTTAACACAAGGAATCTGAGGCCAAAGGCATTTAAATAATTAGCCTGATAAATACCCTAGCAAAAGTCCTCCCCATTGTCTACCTGCTAGGCTGACCTCCTGGGTTCAAACATATTTATCTTTTGGTAGTATTTATTGTTTTGCCATCTCTTAACAAATTTCCATTAGAGGGTCTTGCCTGTGGAGAGTACTCGACTGGATGAGGCTAGGGTGGGTATTGAGGACCCAACAGAGCAGCCAGGTGGGGGTGATCCTAAGGGCCAAGCACAGGCAGGACACTATTCTGGGCTTCCTGAGGAATCAGTCGAGAGCTGGGCCACAGTGATGTCTTCTTGTCCGTTTCACTGCAATTGTGCTTGGTACATCACACCAGCTCTCTGGTGGATCCCCACGACCTCCTAAAAAATAACCATTAATCCCATTTTCAGAAGATGAAGAGGAGGCTCATAAAGACCAGGTGCTAGGCCCAAGTTCACCCCAAGCCGAGAACAGCTCTCACATCTGTCTGATCTCAAAGCTAGGAACCTATTTTATGGCTTATTAAAAGTGGGATTTTGTGGACTACTCTGGACGCTAATCATCAATTCTGATTGTGTCTATGGTACAGCTGAAGTTTTGGACACTCTACTGTCAATAAACCTTTGCTCTGCCGCTTGTTTGGAAGTTGGGAAGTGCGTATGTGTTGCAGTAGAAGAAACTTACATCCTAACTTCCTACTCAACTTGGTCTCATGACATCTAGTGGCCAACAGGAGAAGTGCAGTAGGCCCCCTTGGACATTATGAACAGGTGCAAAATCTGGTACTTAATGGGATAAAAAAAAGGGGGAGGCGAAATTCATAATAACTGAAGTATCTATGGAATTCCTAAGATGAAGTTTTAAGCCATGTAATTTCTATAATTCTGTGTTTCATTCCTAATATGTATGCTTGTTTACTATCACCAATGGAAAATACACTGCATCCAACCCATTGTTGCTTAATGGATAAACTATGTTTGCACTCATGTAGAGCATAATCTAATATACAAAATAACATAATGTAATGTAATATAATAAAAACTCAATGCTTGTGGACATGCTCAATAATGAAAAACATAAATTGGAAAATGCCGACACTCATTAATTCAATCCCCTGGAAGTGGGATGGATGTTGTGGGATCACTAAAATTCCATATGAAAATCTAGAGGAAAAAATACATGAATATGCTCCCTGATTAGTACACCTACACATATGATAAGATATTACATGCTTTATAGAGACTTATGGTTACAGGGGAACTTAAGCTCTGCCCAATTAATTTTTATACTACAGAGACATAAGTACAAGGGGGAGTTCCCCAGGAAATCTCGTGAGAACAGACTTTAACCATCTCTTCTCACCCACCCCACCCCCACCCATCATGGTCTCCACTGCAGGATTCAAATAATGGCAAAATTCCAAGGGAAGATTCTTGGGTAATTGATGCTTCTTTACAGGGGGTCTCTGCTGAAGGGCAAGGAAAGGGCTGTCACTATGGGGCCAAGAGCGATGCACCCAAGAGTGACTTGCCAAACCTTAACACAGTCAAATTATTTTTCAAACATTTTGGGTTTGGCAAATGCACACTGTTAAGACCCCTTTCCCGACATTTTTATACCCATGTGAATTTCAAAGGAAATTTAATATGTATGTTTCTGATTCACTTAGGCTTAAGTCAGCACAATTGTTCAGTGAGAATCACTTTGTGTCCAAGAATCTTCCTGAACCCTTTCTTTTGTAAGCCCCCTTAAATAATTTTCTTTCTAACCAGGAAGCATGTTTTGTCCAGAATAAATTGAACTCAAACCCCAAAAAGATTTAAGTTTGGTTCAAAATTCAGAGCCTTTGAATTCTGAAGAAAGTCAGAAAGTTTGCAAACAACTCCTTGAGTCGTGGAGAACGTCTTGTGGTGGTATTGAGAAGAGTGATTCTGTGGAGTGATATTTTTGTATACTTTAAAACTGAAAGTCTGACTTCTTGCTACATGATCTAGTGCTGGACTGGGTGGCCCAGGGACTTGTGCAGCCACATTAGCTCTCAGTGTTGGTACTTTCCTAAGTAGCTAACACTCCACAGCATACCCAACACCCAGGCCACCATAGGACAGTGGCTCCCTGCTTGGTTCCCTTGTACCAAAAATTCTCTTCCCTAGGTAGGACCTCACCATCAGGTGTAGGCAATTGAAACTGTGAGTGAATTAATGAACCAGTTCATTTATTCCATCTTGATGTAAAGATGGTACCTCTAGACATTTTGATTGAAGTCAAAATGGCAGAGATAATGATGAGATTTCTTTTAACGTGCTGCTCTTTTTGTACAAAGGTAACATAATTATTCCACTCAAGTTTCATTTTCTTTTTCATTTTTTCTCTCTCTGTACTGGGGATGGAACCCAGAGCATTCTATCACTGAGCTATGCTCCCAATCCTTTTAATTTTTTTTTATTTTGAGACAGAGTCTCACTAACTTTTGCAGGCTGGTCTCAAACTTGTAGTTCTCCTGCCTCAGCCTCCCAAGTCATGCATGGAATTACAGGTGTGTACCACTGTGCCCAGTTTATTTTTCTTATCATAGTGATAGGGCAGTGGGGTGGATGTTGTGGGGTCACCAAAATTCTATCTCCATTGCTCAGGATTAAGTTCTTTCATATATAACAGAAAACCCAAATAGCAGGCTTTAATAAAACAGGGATTTACCTTTTGTTCATGTGAAAGAAATCCAGGGAAGGAATTCCAAGGCTAAAGGACTGATTCCAGAGTCATCAGGGACCTAGGCTCTTCCCTATGTATCTGCTCTGACTTCTGATTGCATTTCAGAATCACTTTCTCATCACAAGATAGCTGCTGCAGCCCCAGCTCTCTTGTCTGTTCCAGGCAGCAGACATGAAAAAGAATTCACCAGCCGACACTGCCCATGGAAAACCAACCCAAGATTTCAGCTTACGTTTCTTTCTTCACCTTTCTGCAAGAGAGGCTGGTAAATAATGTTCATTGCTAGACCTCAGCAATTAGGATTCCTCTGCAAAGAAAGAAGAAAAAAATGGGTGGCCAACCATCCATCACCCTTACCCACAATGCTCTTTCCTGACCTTGTCGCAACTCTCAACCACTGGAAGGTAGACCTAGGGGAAAGTTGGAGAAGCCATGAACTGCCAGGCTCTGTGTGTGTGAGGTCAGGCCCACAAATATTGTGATGTATTCTCTTTGTTTCTGAATAATTAGTTCTCTGTTTGCTTTTTTCTAGTCTAAGTCTAATTTACCTCCGATTAATACATACGTGCAAGATTTTCCCTTGGGCCAGAAGGGAGCCACAGGGCTGAAGAGAAAGCAACTGAAAGGGCAGTGGGGAAGCCCTTGTTCCTTCCTCTGTTGTGACCACTAATTGCTAGAATTTGGATCTTAAATGTCCACTAAAGTCCCACAGGTTAATGGCTCAGTCCTTGGTCTGTTGGGCTATCGGGAGGTAGTGGAACCTTTAGTGGGAGGAAGTTAGGTCATTGCGGGTGTGCTTTTGAAGGAGATAATGGGACCCTGACCCCTTTCTGTCTTCTTTTTTCTTTCTTTTCCCAGCCACCACAAGGTGAACAAGCTTCCTCTGCTGCACACCTCTGCCATGATATACTGGGTCATCACAAGCCCAAAGCAACATGGCCAAGTGACTGTGGACCGAAACCTCTGAAACCATGAGCCAAAATAAATCTTTCTTCCATTTAAGTTGATTATCTCAGGTGTTTTGTTACCGTAATAGAAAACTGACTAACATACTGATAAAAACTCAGCAGGAAAGCAGATTTGTTTGCATGTTCTCTGAGGACAGAATGGTGTTATAACACGGTGGGGGAAGTTTGTGGGTCCTGATTTATAATGAGTTTGAACAGTAAGTAATTGCTCATTCAAGTCCAATTTAGGCAATGTTGGACATTCACACTAAGTGTGGAACCGACCTCATTGATAGCAGCAGGGAGGTGTTCACAATGAAGTAGATCTTCCCTCAGGGACACATGTCACCTCAAGAAAACTGAGGTTAGTTCACCTCCCTCAAGCCACCACAGGCCACTTCAGAGCTATAAGTGGTGTCCCTATATCAACAAATCACCCTTAACCAAGGAGCCAGGAAAGAGTTCAGAGTGCATATTACAGGTCCCAAGACCTGACCTTGACTCCTAGTCACTGAATGACTAGGATTGACCTCAGTGGGAAAAGGTAGCTCTGGGATGCTGGGCATCCTGGGTATTCTTCAGCAACAGTCAAACACCAGGTTTGAAATAAAGTAGAATAAGGAGTGGGCTCCATTGCTGTCCTCATCATTCCTATGAATCACATTTGCTGCATACCTTAACATCTCTCACAAATGCTTATGGTCTAAAGATTGTTGAACTGTGAGGAAGGTTATCTGACTTCTCTTACTGTAGCTTTGCTTGCTCTTTAAATTTACTTATTTGTTTACAGTGCTGGGGATCAACCCCAAGGCCTTGTGCAAGCTAAGCAAGCACGCTACCACTGAGCCTCCAGCCCTCCTGCTTACTCTTATTGAGTGTTTATCAAACAAACAAACCAGACCCTTCAATGTACAATGTCTTAGACTTAGATCCCTTGACATGCCAAGAAGCCAAGCAGCAGACAGAAGCAGCTATGCAGAGCTGAAGGCAAAAATAAAAATATTTTTCCCCCAGTCCTTGACTGGGGAAGTTCATGCAAGTCAAAGAGAAGTGAAGGTAGCTGGCTGACTTCTAAGAAGAAAAGCTTGCTGGGAGGAACCAGTCCCCAAGAATAGGAAAACTGAGACCTGGCAAATACATAGCACTTTAGAGTTTATAAAGCCCTCTTTCACAGCGTTATCTTGCTTGAACCTCCCCAAATGCTGTGAAGTGGGAAGGAGATCACAGAAATGGAATCCAAACTTCAGAGAAACCCGATGTCCAAACCAGAGGCACACAGCTAGAATCAGGACAGGGATGTGGTCAGAAGGGGCTTCATCCACCACCACAAGCCTCAGGCAACTCCTCTGCAAGCAGAAGCAAGTCCTCCCTCCTCCTCCAACCTTATGTGGTCACCACTTTTGAGGCCAAGACCATAGGATTTGATTTCTAGGACAGACACAGCTACGAGGGATGCTGCCACTGCTTTTGCACCTGTGAAGCACTTTGTACCTTCACTATGTCTTATGTGGCCTCAGTGACATGGAGGCACCTGAGGCCTAAGGATGAATGAATGGGACAGAGGAATGTAAGAGAAACCCTTCCTTCACATCCTGCCCCCTCCCCCCCACACACACACACACAGTCTACCCTTGGCTCTTCCATGACAGTATTGTCTGGAGCAAGTATCCACATGCCTCGGTTTACTCATCTGTAAAATGGAAAGAAGAGCATTTACCTTCATGCCTGCTACTGAGTGGCAAGCTGAGGGGAGCAGAGGTAAAGCCTACTGGTCTAGACAAGCCTAGAGACAGGCCCACCCCACTGACCTGCCCTCTCAGGGCTGCCTGCTAAGTGTTTGCTCTGATCTCAAGCTCCTAGTATCACATGGGGAGCTGCAGGTGAGCCAATGGATGCCATTGCAATTGGCTCCCAAGGCTAGAAGCCTCAGGTCACGAGGGTGGCTTTGGGTGTGAGCTGAGGCGGTTTCTATTCTTGACATCACAGCCGGTAAAGTGGCAGCTTTGAGCAAACAAGCTCTTAACACTAAAGGAGAAGAGTTCAAAGTCCCAATCCCATCTTCCCTCCCCCCACCATTTATCCAGCAATTAATGAGCACAATTCCTCTATAAATTTTCTGATTTATTGTTCTTGTTATTGTTAAGCCTTGGACAAGTGCAATACATCCAAGATCCCAGATACACTCCTGGAATGGGAATTCAGTTTCAAAATTTCTCTAGCTGCCACCCCCTGAAGCTTAGTTCACCCACCCGCCTAGAGTCCCTGACCATTGTGCAGGGAGGGTCTGTCAATAGCTCCCACAGGTCTTCAGATACTGGAGTTCAGCATCCAGTCAGATGTGCTGGTGCAAGACATCTGCCCAGAGTTTTCAGGAGACCTAAGTGGGAGCCACAGGGCCAGTCAGGAGGTCAGGGAGCTCAAGAATTGGCAAGAGTACCTGTGAAAAGAGATGGCTTCCCTCTAGGATTCACTAGTGTTAGTGTGCCTAACATCAAAGACAGAATCACAGATGTTGGTCAGCCGTGGCCACTCGGCAGTCCCATTATCCCCCTTTGCCAGCCTCACCTGCATATTTCAACCTATAATTGCTCAAGCCCTTTCTACCATCAGGTGGCCGATGGTCAGATGGTCACTTTCCAAAAGCTTAAAAACTTATCCTGCTATCCAGAAGACACCCAGTGATACTGCAGCCTGGAAGGGGACAAAGATGGACACTGAGAAGAAGCTTCAGGAAAATAGGAGAGCCCCAACACGCAATTGTCAATCACTTGGGATTACTAGCACAAGGAGATGGACTGAAGGGGCTGAGCCTATATAAAATCACTGTTTTTATGGGGAGTTCATACCTTGAATCATTGTTCCAGCCACCTGAGGAATGGCATGCATGAGAAGCCATTTCTATGTCTCACATGGGACCTGGGGCAAGTCCTTAGGTTTGGTGGTGCGTTTCCAAAATGGCAAAATGAAAAGTTGGATGTGGCTCGCTCTCCCTGGCAGTTATGAGCAACATACAGGACAAAAGCTTCAACTCTGAAAACAATTAGCTGCAAAGATCGAATTTGCTTTTTATTTTAATCATTTTTAAATTTAAATCATTTTAATCGAGGTAAAATTTATGCATTTTAAAAATCAAAATAATTTCACCCCAGGTGCTGGACTGGATGGTGGTATGCGCCTGCAAAGGTAAGAGGCCCAGCAGGCACCAGGACTCCAAAGCTCAGCGCACGCAGAAAGGGCCTCACACTTCTCTTTCTCCTTCTTTGCTTGGTTTGTGATGCCCCAAGGCCGCTGGGAAATTCCGGGCCAGCCGGGCCCAGAGTGGACACCCGCGTCCTGGCTCTGGAGGGCTGGAGTGCAGCAGGCATCTGTCTTGCCAGCGCTGGCCTGGCAGCTGGACCCAAAGCGTAGGCTCCTAGGCAGCGACGCTGGGGGTGCCCCGCCAGACGCCCATTCTCTCCGGCGCTACCAGAACCCACAGCTACCGACCTCCGCTGCGCGCGGGCCAAAGTTGGGAAAGTGCGGATCAGCAGGGGGCAGGGGGCGCGGCAGGTGCAAACCCGCCCGGCTGCGGGGAGACAGCTGAGAGCTGCTGCGGTCCCTGCACCCAGCTCCCTGCCCCGGCTCGGTGTCCCACCTCTGGGACTTCCGGAGCCCCGCGGCGCTTGGCAAAGCTTGTCCAAGGGCAACAACCCGGCGAGAGCGCGAGGCGCAGCCGCCCGGGCGGTCCGCACGCGGGCCGCGGAGCCGACACCGGGCCGGGCGGGGGATGGCCGGGCTCCCTCCCGGGCGGCGGGCGGGGTGGGGTGAGGCGGGCCGGCCCCCTCCCCTCCCTTCCGCACGCCCGCCCGCCCGCCCTCCGGTCCTACGGTCCTGCAGCCAATTAGACGGCCCCCTCGGGCGGGAGGCGTGGGGCGCTCCATAAAGCAGCGCGGAGCTGTCACCCCACGAGCAGGCTGCGCACCGCCCCAGCTGAGCCGGCACGCCGCAGACTCAGGCGCCTCGGGCCGCCGAGCGCGGAAGAGCCATGGCCACCACCAACGGGGCCTTGGAGAACGGGCAGCTGGACAGAAAGCCGCCTGCCCTGCCGCGCCCCATCCACAACTTGGAGGTCAAGTTCACCAAGGTGAGGTGGAGGCCTCCCACCCGACGGCTGTCTGACTCCTGGCTGAGCTGGGCCGGGGGCGCGGGGCGAGGAGTCAGCAGGCGGGAGGTTCTCTGGACTCTTCCTAGACCCAAGCTTCTTTGCCTGGGCCAGCGCCTCCCGAAACCGCACCCTTCAGGGGGCATCCCGGGTGGAAACCCGCGCCCCAGGCAGGCTCGAAGGCGGTGGGGCTCGGGGCTCGGGGCTCTAAGCCTCAAAGCAGGGTGAGAAGACAGTGCAGGGTTGTAACCCAGGGCAGTCCCGACGTGCCCTTGAAGGGCCCTCTTTGAAAGCGAGTGGAGGTGAGCCCTGAGGTGACTCGCAGCACTGTAGTTTCTTTGCAAACCCTGAGGATGGCTTCCTGGGTTGAAAGAGTTGGGTTTTGGGAGGGTCTGAGGTGCCTGGGAATTCCCAGGAGTCTGAGAGGAAGGACCACATGGGAAGCCTAAACTGGGCAGCAGGACCTCAGAAGCAATGAGGGACGCAATGCCACCTTCTATGCTTAGCTGTATCCCGCGTACCAGCGGAACTTGGGAAAGAAAAAAGGAGTTCACTGATGAAACTGTCCTGGTATTTACAGACCAAGAACATGTTCCCCAGAGTTCCAGATCTGAGTCTGGGGATGCTGTGTGTGGCAAGGTCGAAGCTCCCAGGCTCTGTCACAACCCTGCGGTGCTGGGCTCTCTGCTTCTTTATGCTGTTTCCTAGGATCTGGAACTCTGGCAAAGCAGTGAGATCACCTGCCTGGGGCAGAGGAACATGGCGATGCTGGGAGCAGGGGCCAAGGAGAACTAGGGAGCAGCAGACAGGAGCCTGTCTTGAGAGAGGACACCCCCAGGGCTGTCTGGGATTCTTCCCTCTGCTCTGACTGGGAGGGGGCGCTTCAGGGACTCAGGCCCAAGGCACCTATGGCTTTACTTCTCCCAATTTTGTCTCCTCTTGTCCGGAGTTACCAATTCCAGCTAACACAATGCTTAGAAAATTCCCTCATCGATTTTACTTTCAAAAGTAGCAATTATCTCTCTCAAATAATTTTAATCAAGCAAAGAAAGTGGCAGGCCATTATGTGTGGCCTTCAGGTTTTCGTCTCTTGGCACTTAATTCCCAAAGTGGGCTGTGTAGACATTTAAATTACTTGACATTTAGATTGACTGTTTTCAGACGGCTCTGTAATCTACAGCAAAGACTGAAAATTGTTTTTAATGTAGTTTCCTTAATAGTATCAGCCTCGAAGGGAAAATTCCAACCCAAATTCTGGGAACGGTTAGAATAGTGCCTTCATTTTTTCAGACCCTAACTCTGCGGTGTTTGGCTGCTGTCATTTTTGGGTGGTGGCGTTTTGCTTTTTAAAGAGTTTTGTAAAACTATAGAAACAGAAAGTGAAGGTATGACTGTCCTTTAGCTTTGTACCTTATTAGTCTTGTCCGAGTAATCTAGCCACACATGAAAAGTTTCCCCTTTTCTCTGTGATTCCTTAGGACCATTTCGGTGTGTAAATGCAGCCCTTTTGGAGGAGGAATTTAGGAGTTTCACAGAGCAATGAGTGACTGTTGTCCTAGAAGGTGTCCCCTTTGCCCATTAAAAAGAAGATGTATGATTTACCATGTACTAAGGAAAGGTAGTGAGATGAAGGAATTGAGCTGGGAGTCTTAGAGGGCTTCAACTGCCTGACGCCATGTGTACCTTTCACACTCATGGGGGACAATGTTGCTGTCTGCTCTGTCCCTGCCACTAGCTTAATTTTTTCTGCTCTTGTCCATAGAGGCTTCTCCTTAGCAGCCTGAGTGGCTGTGGGTGACACTCCTTCCTTGGTCAGGAAGACTCGGGCTGAGAGGCAGTGGGGCTGCCTGCCCAGGGAATAAGTAGAGAGGAGGAGGAAGAGAGGCTGAAGTCCAGCATGGAGGCCCAGGGCAAGCAGTTGGCTGGGTGGAACATGTGAGCCAGCAATGGTCTGCTATTTTTCAAAACTGGTGCATCTCGGTCTTGGAGGATCAGTTTGAGCCCTGGCCTTGATGGTGTGATTTCCAAGGTGAACCAGCTTCCAGAAGGAGGTCTTTGTCAAAGCCTTTCACTTGTTCCCAGATTTTAACATTGAGAGTAGGGTCATGCAATGTGATTTTCGTGAGGGGAAGGTAAGGTCCCTCTAGAGAGCCCCACAGACCTCAGAGGATACCAGCCCCTTTCATTTTACAGGACTCTTGCTTTATAAACTTTCCTCCAACATCAGAGATTCTCTTTTAAAGTTTTGTGCTTCGTTCAAATGCCAGTTTATATTATCTCTTTTATGGAAAATAAAATTCCCCCAAATCTCCTGAAAAACATATTCTTTTTGAGCTTATCTGAGTGTCCTGACACCCAGTGGAAATTACTGAAAATGATGCCAGTAGGATTCACTTGTGTGACCACCATCTCAACCTCTGTTCAGGACACCTTCCAGCTTTGTGCTGATCCTTCCGTAAAATGTGAATTCTGTCTACAATTCAACGTTGCTTAATTTTATACCCGATAAAGTTTGTTTCACACCAGTTCACAAGTCAAGAAAAACAATCCCCTTCCAGACCCTTTATCCTGATTTGGGGTTCAAAACAATACGGCCAGCGTTGTCAGTAGACTACGTTCCTTATTTGCGTTTTTGTTATGTTTTAGTGGAGAGAAAAACCAACAGTAGAAACCACTTACAAGATTGCTTCGTAGGGTAGGATAAAGAAAATAACTTTGCTAAATTAAAAACATTGTGATGAGGAGATATGGTTAGAGTCAAGCGGTTTGAATTTTTTTTTAATTGTCAGTTAGCAAAGACTATGGATCAATGTCACAAGCAACCAAGTTAAAAAAAATTTTTTTTTTTTTTTTTTGGAGGCGCATGCTTGGAGATGAGGTATAGCAGACATCCGATCGTTGCAATCTGTTTCCATCCCCCCTATTTATATTCTTTCTTGCCACCTTCTCACTTTCCCTCCCCCTTGGAATTGATACCAGGAAGGCCTAGAATCAGCAATTTTCGCTGACCGTCTCTATTATCTAACCCACGAAATTTCATCTTGCTATAAATGGGCCTCTCTTCCCGGCCACACTTTCCTCCCCACTCTAACCTAACTCCTCTTCTCCGCTTATTAATTTCTCACTGTTACCGACTGATTACTTGCTGCATGGCAAAAGTGGACTCTTGGATTTGGTTTCAGCTGGAAGAATGAACCTGTAATTGAAGCCTGGCCTTTTCCTCACATGCTTCCCTGGGGGCCCGGCCTCACAGGGAAGGCGCTGAGCTTCTAGAAGTCGAATGGGCGAGTTCCTCTGGAACCAGATGCTCTCAGCTCTGGACTCCAAAAGAGAGGGCAGGTGGTCTCTGCCCACCTGCCAGGCAGAGCCTCTCTTCTGTGCATGGTCCTCACCAGAGGCAGCCTGGGTTCCCTTCCCGATGAGCTGCGGAGTTGATACAACAGGGCCTACTCCAGAGAAGTAACCAAGCCGCACACTGGAGGAGATGGCTCCCTTCTCTCGTCTGTCGTCATTGGAGAGTCAAGTGTTCCCAATGAATCAAATTCACAGTCATTGAAATCGGCCCCATAGTGATACAACTCTTCTTTTAAACAACTCAAAGAGAAGCAGAATACAAATATATGTGTATGATATCATCTAGATACAAGAATGAAATCCCAATGCGCTAGTTCTGTCCTTAGGAATGATGGAAGGCATTGTGTGTGATTTCTGCGACTGGGGTCTTTCCCTGTGACAGACTGTGCTGACAAGGCCCTCCCAGAGATGCAGCAGGACCTTATCTGTCCTCTCTCAGGGCAGCCAGGACCTCAGTGCTGTCAGAAGGTGCTTAGTACATTATCCATCATCTCTGTTCCTAATTCTTTCCCAAAAGCCCTTTCTTTTAATGTGGTTAAAACTTAGAGGAAACTAAGAGTAAATAGTACATACATCTCAGTGCGTGTATAGGCTTTGCAAATTCTTTTTAGTTTGCTCATGATGTCGGTTTTTTTTTTTTTTTTTTTTTGCATTCTTATTTTTTAGCTGTAATTTTGGATAATCGAGGCTTCCAGTGAAGTGATTTTTGTGCATTATTTCTTGAGTTTTGGATATCAACAGTGTTTTGCTACATGACTTAATATAACCTGAAAATTTTCTATCCCAGATTTTTAACTTTGTATTCCAACACTGGTTTTTACCAAGCCGAACAGGAAAATAGATCTTTAAAAGGGTATGCAAGGGAAGGATGTGCTGATGTGCGTTTATGAAGACTAGAGGATTATGGCACAATCCTCCTATAAGTCAAGGTTCTGTCAGTCCTGCTGGGGTTGCAGAAGGAAGAAGGACAGGGACACTCACTGCTTATACACTCTTTGGGGGCAGGCAGATTGCTCACCACTTTCTATACCCAAACCTGCTTCATCTTCCCCCAAAGTCTATGAGGGTATAGGATTCAATCTACACCCTCTATTTAACAATTTAACCCAGCTTTTTCCTTTGTGAATCCAGGTTATTGTTAAAAAAAAATAATTGAGAAAAACTCCAATCAATTTTAGTTCTACTTTGACAACTTGGGTTCTAATTCTGAGTTTGCTCCAAGTTGGTGACTTGGTCATGTGACAGGATGTTCTGTCTTCTCCAGGTCTCATCTGTAACACATCCAGGGGGAGGTGGGAGAGAGGGTGGATAAGACGTTACCTAAGGTCCTTAGCATGTTGAAATTATATGATTTTGATTTAAACCTAATTCGTTACACTTCCTTTCCTGGTTAGATATTTATCAACAATGACTGGCACGAATCCAAGAGTGGAAAAAAATTTGCCACATATAACCCTTCAACTCTAGAGAAAATATGTGAAGTAGAAGAAGGAGATAAGGTAGGTCCCCCCCACCCCCAATCCCCAGTAATTCAATTATAGATAAATGAAGGATAAGGAAGCAGTGTGGTTTAGCTGTAAGACAGATTGGGCCCACCCTGGGGATAGGGCCTGGGTAATCGCACTGGCCCGTTGGTATGTGCAACTCAGACACATGTTCTTGAATGGGATCAATTACAGACGGTCTTTGCAAAGAGTCACTCTCCTTTGATAGATGTTTCCCCATCTATGAGGATGACCTCAGCTATCCTCATCACGTGGCTAAAGGAAAGGTTTTTATCAATTATTTGAACCTGGAGTCATTAAAGACTCTTTCCAGAAAGCATTTCCGGCTGGGGTGTTTCACCAAACGCAGCATTCTGGCAGGAGACACTTAAAAAAAAAAATACACTTGCAGGAAAAAAGAGTTACAATCCAAGTTATGTGGAGGTAGTAATAATATCATGTAACCATCAGATTTCTTTTGTACTAGAAACTTCCATGATTGTGTAAAGCTGAAGTCTATGTAACCCTGTTGGCTAGACAGGGTCTATTTTATCCTATAGAAGCTAACGAATATTTCAAGGCCATAAAGTGTATTTTGACCTGAAAGATTAAAGGTCTTGTACAGAAAAAAGGGAAACATGACCCCCTCTTCAACCACTAGAATACTGAACAGACACTCTTTTTTTTTTTTTGAGATGGGGGTCTCACTATATCAACCAGGCTGATCCTGAATTCCTGGGTTCAACCAATCCTTTTGCCTATATTCTTCTTCTTCTTCTTCTCCCCCCACCCTTGGGTATTGAACCCAAGGCCATGTATCACTGAGCTATATCCCCATCCCTTTTTTGTTTTTTATTGTGAGACACAGCGTTGCTAAATTACTAAGGCTAGCCTGGAACTTATGATCCTCCTGACCTAGCCTCTGGAGTAGCTGGCACTGGCATTAGAGGTAGGCACCATCATGCCCAGCTTAGATACATTTTTTTTGGTACTAGGGATTGAACCAATGGGTACTTAACCACTGAGCCACATTCCCAGCCCTATATTTTATTTTATTTAGAGGCAGGGTCTCACTAAGTTGCTAAACTGAGGGTGGCTTTGAACTCAAGAACCTCCTGCCTCAGCCTCCTAAACCACTACACCTGGCTGAATAGATATTCTTAATGAGTGTATTAGTGATGTTGAAATGGTCAGGTAATGGTTGTGTAGGTGAGGTAGGCTTGGATTTTCTCCCACCAGGGAAAGTCTTGTGATACACATGCAATGCACAGTGGTTCACCCACATGGACACCCCTCCATGTGACTTCTTATCCTAAGCTCTGTTTTCTAAGAAAGTAGCACAGGAGCCCTGGAAGGGAGGGCATGATATTAAATGGGATTCCCACTTGATGATTCCCAAGTGTCCCACATGGGCATCAGGGAAGAAACTGAGACTCTTGCCCCCACCCATTCCCTGCAGATGGAGAGGTCCTGGCCTCCACCCCAGAGCCCAAAACAAGGAATCCAGTGACCCAGTATCTCCCATGCCAAAGCTTTTGCTCACCCCCATGCAAACTTTGGAGACAGTCCCAATCCTTGGTGCAGTCCCCTCCTGACTAATGTCCTGAGTTCACTGCGTGATGCACCTCCCCAGGGGTAGGGACTCAGAGCGACCTTCAGGGTGGATCATTAGCCATCAGCAAACAGAACCTTGAGGCCCATTTTCCTGAAAATGAGGCTAGGTGATGCTCTTCTAGATAACTCTGGCTTTTTTTCGTTTTAAGGCGATTCAGGGCTGGAGGTGTGGCTCCATGGCAGAGCCCTTGCCTAGTGCTCAAAAGACTCCAGGTTCAATCCCCAGCCCCTCCCACCACCACCACCGCAACAAAAAATAGTTCCTTTGTAATTATTCTCAGTGTACAAAAGAGAGCTCCTTGTCCATAAAATGATGCAACAATTCTGTACCCATGGGGTACAATGAGGCTGAAATCAGAAGAAGGCCTTCATGGCTGTCACAGCCGCTGCCTGACTTCAGATGACTGCGGACTCTTGAAATGTGATCAGCTCTTCAATCTACAGAAGCATAAATCCACCCCCCACCATCAGCCCTCTTGGGCCACAGTGGAAAATCTTTTCATAGTTGAGTCACCAAGAAAAAGAGTCAAGGTTGGTGACTTTATTAAAATGCTCTTTGAATCAGAAAGGAGGTTAATACTTGGCCGTGGTAGAAATTTTGTAAAAGACTTAAGATACAAAGGAAAAAGAGAAGAGCACCCCCCCACTCCCTCACATCCATGCAAACTTTGGAGACAGATCCTTGGTGCAGTCCCACCCCCACTCCTACATTTGGGTGACTTAAGTTTAGCTTCTGTGCTGGACCCTCCTCGGTGCTACAGTGGCTCCACGCTGCTGTTCTCTGTCACTGACAGCAGAGTGGTCCCAAACTGTAGATGCATCAAAAATGACACTCTGTCATTTTGGCCACTCAGCCTGATGTGGACAAGGCCGTGGAGGCCGCACAAGCCGCCTTCCAGAGGGGCTCCCCGTGGCGCCGCCTGGATGCCCTGAGTCGTGGCCGGCTGCTGCACCAGCTGGCTGACCTGATGGAGAGGGACCGCGCCATCCTAGCCGTGAGTAGACTTGGGGAATTTCACGTAGGGACCGTGACTGGGTGGTATCCTGGTCCCACCTACATGTTTATGTACTCAATATTTTTTCTTTTTCACATTGACTTCCTTTAAACTTCAATCTAACCTCATCCTGAATACAGTAGTCCCCCCTTCTCTAAGGTTTCCCTTTACATGACTTCACTCACCCAGGGTCAATCCTGGCTCAAAAATATTAAGTGGAAAATTCCAGAAAAAGAAGCAATTTATAAGATTTAAATAACTACTATAGTGTATTGTTATAATTGTTCTATTTTACTTTTAGTTATTATTGTTAATCTCTCATTGTGTCTGACTTATAAACTACATCTGAATCATAGGCATGTGTGTGTATATGAAAAACATAGTATTATGGGGTTATTACTCTCTGCAGTTTCAGGTATCGAAGGGACTTAAAATATGTCCTCCATGGATATGGGAGGTGGTTGCTGTAATAATATGCATGAAACTACAGATTTAATGTGCTGGTTGTGGGGCAGGGCTCTTATACTTATTAAATCACTTATAGAAAAAATAAACTAAAATCATTTCTGTATTACTCCTGAATTGAGCAGGGGTGAGCCTGTGTGGAGTGGTGGTCAAGGCAGGATAGCCTGGTTATAGGAAACCTCAGAGAATGAAAGATCTGGGCTTAAATCTTAGCGCTGCCACTTAGTAGCTATGTGACCTTGGACAAGTTTCTTAACATCTCTGAGATTTATTTCTTCATGTGAAATTTCACTAATAATGATTTCTAAGCATTGTAAGAATGTTCCCATTTAAAATCCTTAACAGAGTTCATGGCATTTAGCAAGCACTAACTACATGATAGTTCTGTGGTTATAACAGTTATAATATTAGTGGTTGTAATATTGCTATGTGAAGACCCAGGTACATGCCCACTGGCCACTAATTTTTAGATACCTTAGTTCCTCGGCTGTAAAATGGGGACATCTGCTGCCCAGCCCATGAGGTTGGAATGCCCCATGAGACGGGGCTGGGAAGGCCTTCATATGTTGTAAATGTGTTCTTTAACAGGATCCTCAGAACTTTGTTTGTGTTGAGGTGGGTGATAAGAGGACACTTCAGGGCCACCGGCTTGCAACCTACACATCCATCCTTTGTATGCTCAGACTCCTGTTTTTAAAACTTGTTCTAAACCTTGAGGCTCAGTTTGTAGGAGAGGAATTTTCTTTGGGGCCTTTGATTTGGGAAAAAAAAAACAAAACAGCTTTTCTGATGTTGAGAACAAGAAGCACCTGTTTAAGTGCTGGTGTCAGCCAGGACATAGAGTTGCTTTTGTCCCTGAGTATGTTTGTTGGAGGCAGAGGAACTCTTGGGTGCATTTCCCTGAGGGCACCTCTGCGGAGAAACCAGAGCCCCTTTCCTTCCCCCTTCCTTCCTTCCTTCCCTCCCTCCCTCCCTCCCTCCCTCCCTCCTTTCCTCCCAGTGGCCAGTGGTTTGTTGGCTGAATCTGAATCCGGGTGAGGATAGCTTCCTCCCCAGCAATCGAGCGAGCTCTTCTCTCCACAGAGCCTCTGGTTTCTTCCTGCTCCGAAAGCCAGCCTCGACTCTCAAGCTGCCAAACTGGCTTTTTCAAAAACATTTCTGTTTTCACCCTGCATGAGCTCATCGGTCTGCAATGTCGTGTGGACTCAGAGCAGGCTGGAGAGGATGTGCCCTGGGCACCCCTCCCCACCCTGTCCTCAGTGTCAGCATCATCCTGGGAGCAGCAGCGCTGCAAGGCCACCTTCCTCTTCATCCGCCCCATTGTCCCAGCGTGGCTGTGTTTTGATAGCAGCTGAGGAGCGTTGGAGGAACTCCGGGCGCCGCCCAGCAAATCTCCCCTGCCATCAGAACCTCGCTGTCCACAAGAAATAAGATCCAGCTCTTTGCCACGACATGAAAGGGACAAGGGAATTACAGGCAAATATGGTTTTTGAAACTCCAGCCACATCACAGGCGGGCTCCTCACTCTCCACCTTGATATGGTTTCCTGCGTTCCCAAGTAGAAAGTGCTTCGCTCCTTCTTATTCTCTTGCAGGCTTAGTGGTTTGACAGAGCTGGGTGTTTATTGTGGTCAATGTTTGGAAACAGATGTGGGGGAATCCAGTGGCCCCTGACTTTTTCTCCCTTGCAGAAGCACCCCAGGCACAGGCTCTGGCTCTTTGGGTGCCCCTTTTGGCAGCATCCAAACAGGGGCTCTCTTGCAGCTTCTCCCTGTCGACCTGTGTGCCATTTCTGGGTTCTGTTGCTTAAAAGCCTGGATATGCAGGCTATGCAGGGCAGTTCCCACCTGCCACACGTTCCTGTCCTTCTTCAGTATCTCATGGTTGCTATGTCTTAATTATTCAGAAGGCACTTTTCTTTTTCCAAAAATGTGAATAAACTTAGGAGTAGCCGTGGTTTCCTTTGGTTGAGCCACCACCATAAAGAAGCATAGCCTCCTTGTACTGGTGGTGCAGCCTTCTGGGCTCAGATGCTGTTTCCAGGGCCACACTGGCCAGCCCTGCTGAGAGGGAGGAACGGATGCCTTCCCCTTCTCTTTTGTTAAGTAGCTTAAGAGGCAACTGTTCCATTCAGTAGCTAGCACTTGGTTTCTCAGGTTCCTGTCCACTCCTTCACCTGGGAATTTTTTTTTGTTTTTTAAGAATTTTCTGTCTGAACCTATTGTGACCTGAAATTTTCTTGGACAGATTCCATAAAACTAACCTGGAAAATTCATATTATCACTCCAGAAAGTTCATGATGAGGCTAATGATAAAAAAAAAACACCCAATACTTACTGAATGCTCTCCATGTAGCTGGCTTGTAAGTCCTTGACCTCAGTATTTATTATCCCATTTAAGAGATGAGAAAACTGAGGACCAAAGAGAGTAACTTGTCCAAGGTCACCCAGCAAAAGGTGGAAAGCCAGGATCAGAGGCAGTTAACAGTTACGCTGCAAATTTACCCACAAAGTTAAAGTCTTCTCCCTTGTCTTATTCCAGAAAAGAGTCAAGAATAAACTCCTGGTTCCATCAACAGGCAGATTCTGTCTGGAGTAGCTGTGTCCTAGAGACCTTTTTGGTATTATTTTCAATTGCTAAGTTTTTCCTGGGAAATTAAAAGTTCCACCTTGGAATGTGAATCAATAGGAGCCAAAGGAAGAGTTTACTGGATGTCACACTGGCCTGAGTGGCGCCTGCTAGGGATGGGACACACACCCTGGACCCTCACAGCCCTGTCTTCTCCAGCCCCCAGGCAAGAGTCACCAAGCACCTGCATAGTACCTAAAGGGAAAATCATAGTCATGGGTCTCCTTTGGACTACTTGCAAGGCACACACAGTAGTCTAGGTACCTGTCTCCTCACTCTCACCAACCTAGAAAGGAGACACTGTTGTTATTCTTAATTTACAGGTGAGGAAACGGAGGCAGGGAGAGATTCAGGTCTTACTCAAGGCCTCTCAGCTAGCATTAATCAGGGTAACCCCCAATTTAGAGGGGAGTTGGCTCATCCCTGAAGCAAAGGTATTATAGAGGAGACCCAAGCTTCTCAAGTCTTCCAAGATCAAATGTCCCCCGGGCAGCCACCCAAATGGTAGTCATTGTGCTGGTGGACACCCCAAGTTCAGTGCTGGTTGTGTGGGTGCCCATGGTTGAGTCATTGGTCTCTGTCAGCTTCACCATCCGCACCTTTAAGTGGGAATGGAGATGCCGCACTTGGGATGGGACCCATGCCCGTGCATTAGGGTCAAAGCCCTGCATAGGAGCAGAGGCCTTCCTTCCTGCCTGCCTGCCTTCCTTTTTACATCATCATCTCACTCCATTGATGCTTCCGCAGGAATCCAGCCCTGGGCTATGTGTCAGGGTGGCCACTTCCTGCAGAGACAGATGACTGGCAGTTTCAGTGCTGGACTCCACTGGGGTTGCTTGTCTAAGAAACAAAGGGGTTCTCTTTACCCCAGGCTGGAAATAGAAAAGAATCCCTGCATTGAGCTGCTGCACGCTCGCTCGCCCTGCGTAACCACCTCCCTCCGCAGTCCACGAGCTGCTCCCTCCCGGCTCTGCTTCCGGCTGCACCAGTGAAGTTAGGACGCATAGCATCTTTGTACTGGTGGTGCAGCCTTCTGGGCCTCATCACCCTTTCCAGAGCCATACTGGCCAGCCCTGCTGAGAGGGGGAAAACTCATGCCTTCCCCTTCTCTTTTGTTAGAGGAAGCCACTTTCTCACTACCAAATGTCCCAGAGCTTCCTTGGAAAGCACGTGTCGTGTCCAAGCTCACGTGTCCAGATCAGAGGGCTGAGGTCCCTGTGGTCTAGATGAAGACCAAATGGCATGGAGGACCTTTAATGAGGCTTCTGGTGAACCTTCAAGGGCAGCATGTGCCCAAGGCCCTAGCTGAGCCCCCAGCCTTAGGCATTTGGCAATAAAAGCAGCCCCGGCTGGTCTTAGGTCAATTTCGATTTATTGTCATGCTTTCTGAAGTGACACGGGGGACTGAGGTCCATAGATCGATGTCCTGGAACTGTGTCTTCTCCTCCATCTTTACCAACCTGACAGATAAAAGAAAGCTGCCTCTACAATGGATGTCATCTTGTTATTGCAGACCCTGGAGACGATGGACACAGGGAAGCCATTCCTTCACGCCTTTTTCATTGACCTGGAGGGCTGTATTAAGACCTTCAGATATTTTGCAGGGTGGGCAGACAAAATCCAGGGCAGGACCATCCCCACAGGTGAGTCAAGCAGGACAGACTCTGGCCTCATGGGGGAGTCTCTTTGGGGCTCTGTCTTTTCCTTCCCCCAGGTGGCCCTTTCAGAGCCCCTCCAAGTCATTTTCTCATCCACCCCTCACCCCTGCAAAATGGTGCTGTGCTGATTCCTCTCATAAGGAACATACTTCATTTTTGAAGTTAAGTTCCAATCACTCCTTGTATAACAGACAAGGCTTGGAGCTGGCACCCTCGTGGGCTTCCGGGTTTCCTTCCTGTCTTACTGCTTGAAATGCTTAACCTTGATGAAGTGAGAGTACTCTTGCCCACTGGGTCACCTTTCTTCCAGATGACAATGTTGTGTGCTTCACCAGGCATGAGCCCATCGGTGTGTGTGGGGCCATCACGCCAGTAAGTCTGACAGCTTTTCTTGATAGACCCTTATATAGACCCCACCCAGCTTCTCTGTGTCCTTTGGAGCCAACTTCTGGTGTGTGTTTTGTGCGTTGTGCCAGTACTGATTGTGCCTGTGTTTGGTGGCCTGGTACTCCAAGGCAAGGGCTCTTGAGATAGGTTAGACCCCATTTCTCTCTCAAGAGGCCAGCTTTAGGTGTTGGCAGAAGGCATGGTAGATTCCAGCCAGTGGTTAGGAATGACCAGTATCCCTAGGAGGTGGTTTTTAGCTGGGCCTTAAAAAAGACAAGTTCAACAGGAAAAAGGGGTTCCAAACAGGATTGGCCTGGACAAAGTGGGGCTGCTTGGAAAAAAAGAGCAGGTGGGAACCAGAGGTCAAGTGGAGATGAGTACCTGTGTCAGGTGGCAGAGGCCTGCTCTAGCAGCCTTGGCTGCTGAGGGGCTGGGGCTTCCATTGGGCTGTGCCAATGCTGGTAGGTGCCCCCAAGCATGCAATGATGCTGCCCATCTGTTTGGGAAGCCCAGGTGCCCAATGTGGCAATCGGGCTGGGGGATAGGGAGGCAGTCAGCAGAGTGAATTGAGGATTGAAAAAGTGCTCAGGAGGCAGGGAGGATGTCGCCCCCGCAGCAAACATTTTGGAGGGGAATGTCAAATAGATCCAGCTGAATTCACTCCTCCTGGGCTACCTAGCCATCGGGACCTCACAGGTACAGTTTAGGAAGCACTGGGTAACCATGTAGCTCTGACCATGGCATCTCCTGTGTCACCCATCAACCCAAAACCTAAATGGTGAAAAGCAAGTGGTGTCCTCCCCAGAGGCATCGTTGGGCACCTGGGTGGGGGCGGGATGGACCTGGGCCCCCAAGGCCTTCCCTGTGCTCTGTCCCAGTGGAACTTCCCTCTGCTGATGCTGGTGTGGAAACTGGCGCCCGCTCTCTGCTGTGGGAACACTGTGGTCCTGAAGCCGGCCGAGCAGACCCCCCTCACCGCCCTCTATCTCGGCTCTCTAATCAAAGAGGTAAGACATCCAAAAAGAAAATAGTATGTGTTCTTGATCGCATTCCCACTCCTAGGAACCGCTCCCTGTCACAGGACGTGACAGTGGCAGCCAGCTCAAGATGGAGTGGGAAACGAGCAGTTCCCTGTGTTTGGCTTGGCAGCTGCGCTTTCTTTCTCCTGCTTGTGGTCACTGAGCTGGAAGAAATGCCATCCCTCCCAGTGGTCCCAGTGAGAGCATGCCACTTTTATTGCGGGCTCAAACCTATGGTTTAAAACTCAATGTTTTTGTCTAGAGGATTTGCAGGAAGGTCACCCGAGAGGGAGCCAAATATCCAGGGGGTTCTTTGGGCTGTGGAGTTGTGGGGTGTAAAATGGTCCTCTTCTCTCTTGGAGGAATGACCCTATCCATGCTAGCTGAAGTAGCACAGCCAATCCAGTCTGCTCCAGGGGCCTCCCCATCAGTGCCCTCTTCTCTGCCGGTAACCATCTTCCCCACAGGGACACTGTCTCCCAGACCCATCTGGCAACCTATTTTATTCATTCCATCATCAACTTGTATATATAGCAAAGACTTAGAAAAAGAAACAGGAAGAAAAGAGGGGTGGGAGAAGAGGTCCTTTCCTTTCACTTTTCTGCTGGATCCATGGGACTGGGATGCATGTCCTGTATTCCTGTGATCAAGGTTGGATCAATGGATAATAAATCCCTCTTTCCCTTTCTTTTGGCCAGTGATGTAGGTCCTGAGCATGACATTGACCGCACTTATGGATTCTAAAATAACGACTGAAAAAATGGGAAAGTAGAGATTTGAGCACTGTGTCCCAAACTTTTCACTTTTTAAAATCATATGTTTTCAGTAAGGCATGGGACAAGTCGGGAGTAGCATCCTCTATCTTGTTCAGTATAGAGTGTTCTTGGTTATGAGGAGCCCTTGAATGTGCAAAAACAGGGCGTGAGTGTGAAAGCAGTGGCAGCCCCTGCCAGCTCCTGTGTGAGCCAGGCTGAATAAGCAAAGGACATGGAGGGAGTGATCTCTTGTTCTATTTGCAACATTAATTTAAATGTGAACAGCGTTGCTTGGGAAGGATGTTTTGCATCCTTCTGTTTTTGTATGTTTTTCAGGTGCCTCTGAGCCTGGGAGTTTGTGACAAAGTGCCTCTCGTCCCCTCAATGCACGTGCACACACATATACACATGTTCACACTCCTACACACTGACATACACATGCACATGTGTACTCACACATGCCACACACACACACACACACACACTATTGCATGCACACATACACACTGAATGGTACTTTTCTACAAGGGGGCCAGTGCCACCTTGTGGCATCATTGTGCATTTATTTGCTCATGAGCCCTCCCTCTTGGAGGAGCCCTGCCTGCTCCCTGGGCTGGCAGCAGGGGTTGAGAAATCCAGGTCAGCTCCCAGGAGCTGACCTTGTCCAGGTCCTGGTGTGTGTGTGACCCGGACCCAGGCTTGCTATGGGGATGCTGCTCTGCGTGGGAACATCACACGGTCACAGCTTTCCCCACCCATGCATCATCTGTGACTGACACTGGTCTGCTCTCTTCCTCTGATGCCATCTCGCTTTCTTCCCAGGTTGGGTTCCCTCCAGGTGTGGTGAACATCGTGCCAGGATTTGGGCCCACAGTGGGAGCAGCAATTTCTTCTCACCCTCAGATCAACAAGATAGCCTTCACTGGCTCCACAGAGGTACCCCTCCTCACTGCTGGCACAAGTGGCAGCAGCTATATTACTTGAGACCTGCAATTATTTCCTTTAAGAATTCAAATATAATATTTTTTGCTTCTAAATTTGATAATGTTTTAGTTCATAACAATCAGTTAAAAAAGTCACTAGTCTAGTTTCCAATCTGAATAAATATTTAATAGAACTCAGAAGCCTTAGAATAAAAGATTGAAAGAGAAGATGAATTAAAAATGTAAGACATCCATGTCACACACAATAACATAATGAAGGGATAACTAACAAACTGGGAGAAAGCCCATTGTAAAGTATGCAGATCCCCAAGGGTTTGTATCCTTCATATGTGAAGTATTCCTATAAATCAATGAAAAGGAAAAAAAAGAATGATGGGAAAATGGGCAACACAGAGAAATACTGAGTGCCTAATAATTTAACCTAGTTAATTGGTGATCAGAGAAATGCATGTTCAAATGAAATTCACACTCTTCTTTTGTCTGTCCATTTGGTAAAAACTGAAGTGGTGTTGTTGAGAATATAGGAAAACAGACACTAATCAATACTGTCCCTAAAGTGGAAGGTAAGATTTAGCAGTATTGATTAAAAAATTTCAAAGTGAAAACTTTTGATTCAGAGACTCCACGTTAAGGAAATCACTGTGCTTTGGAGAGATGTGCTCATAACCTTCAAGGACATATTTCACAAATACATCTGCTCTTAAAATGTCATACGGTCATTATAACAAGAGCAACTGTCCATGACCTATTAGGAGATACGAAAAACTGAACTGTAGGAAATTAACTACAACATGATCCCATTAGTAAACCTATGTGTGTATGGAAATGGAAACCATCTGGGAGGATTCCCAAGAAATGACAATGGCCATCTCTGGGGCAGATCCTGGAATGTGAAATGAGAAAAGACACAGATGTCCCCTTTAATTTATATGCATCTGTATTTGGAATTTTTTTAATGAGAATAATCTTCTGTACTTAAAAAAGAAATGAATAAGTGCTTCCCATGTCACAAACACTCCTACCTCCATTCTAATTTAATCCAATAAGGAACCTGCCCCCTCTTCTAGAACCCTAAAGGAGGGTGCTGGTGTCCTCTGCTTTGACAGCCACGGTGGGCATCATGTAAGAGTGTAGTCAGAATTAAATTGGGCTCTAACCTACAGCCACGACGGGCAGTGGGTGCTCAGGACACTGAACTGAATAGCTGGTCCAATCATCAGGACAGAGCCGTGGCTCCTGCCCTCCAGGGGCTCCCCTGCCTTCTCACCCAGCAGCAAAGTTGTCCCCGCCCCTCCCACGCCTCTATGCAGACGTCCTGTGCCTTCTCTGGGTAACCATAAGTCCAGCTGGGAGGTGCCTGCTTCACTCAAAAGCCAAGGCCAAGCAAATGGCCTCTGTGGTCCCAGGGATTGCTCAGCCGGAGGGCACCTCCAAAACCAGGTGCTTTTAAACTGCCCCTGCAGCCCCGCTGCCCTCAACACCCCACCCCACCTCGCTGTAAATTGCCATCCTGGGACAGGCTGGTTTTGCTTTTGTACTTCCCTTGGAGACTAGTATTGTCATTATGGATTCCAGACCTCATCTGGGCCATCACCCATGAGCTTGAAGATTTTATTGTAGTCTATTTTATTTTATTTTCATAGTGCTGGGGAAGAAGCCCAAAGCCTTACTCCACAAGCCCTCTACCATGAGCTACATGCCCAGTCCGAGCTTGCTGGTTTTTAAAATGTGTTCCTCCCCCGGCTTTGGGAGAAAAGCCTCAGCCCTGCCTTTGCTAGCTGTCCAGCTCTTGGGCCTCAGCATCAGCTTTGGTCTCTAAGCGTCTTTCCGGCTCTAACATCCTTAGTGTCTTGCTTTACTTATTTCTCAAATTAAGTCATGGAGGCATGCTGGATAACCCTCCACTCCAGGGCAGGCAGGCGTTGGGCCATGGGAGAGACCCCACTGGACACGGGAGGGAGGCTGAGTGTTACTGTTTGCTGTCTGATGGATTCTTCTCCTGTTTCTTCATCATGCCTCAATTCTCTGCCCACCTGCCCACTACTAGCTTCAGTCCTAATTCTCAAAACGTCCTTCAAATTATACCAAAGAGCCACGCCTTCCCTACTGGGCTGTCGGAATTTCAGCTATTACTACCACTACTACTGAGAGGTGGAGGAGTCGCCCCTCAATATCTCAGTATCTTGAGCCCTTTTCAGATGCACTGGGCCAGACTGCCGGGTCCAGAGGGGCAGGTTCTGGGAAGGCAAGTAGATGGCTATGCCCGTGGGCGAATCTCAGGGCCATCCAGAGATTCCCATCCACACCTATGAGTGGAGTGGCTCCAGGTTGTCAGATCAGTCTAAGGGGAGATGCTGGCCGAGGCCACAGGAGCTCCATCAAGGCCTAGGGCCCCACCGAGAGGCAAGTGCCCTGGCCCTGCAGTGCTGCCTGCCAGGCTGGTCCACGACACTGGCTAGCATGTACATTTCAGCTACATTAAGTTATGTCCAAGGTTTAATCTGGCTTGTTTTTTGTCCTGAAGGTTGGAAAGCTGGTTAAAGAAGCCGCCTCCCGGAGCAATCTGAAGAGGGTGACATTGGAGCTTGGGGGCAAGAACCCCTGTATCGTGTGTGCTGATGCTGACTGTGAGTCTCTGTCCCTTCTGGGCTTTTATTCTGGAACTTCAAACATCTGTAAATCCTGCCCCACTTCCTGGCCTGCATTCAGGACCAGCTGAGAGAGACATGGTCACAGTCAGTGGGGGTATTTCCCGCCTTGGGCCAGCCTGCTGCCTGCCAGCCATGACCAGGCAGATAGAGATCACACCGTCTGCTCTATTGCTGATAGAAAGCTACATTGGAGAAAGACATGGCCAGGGCAGAAGCTGGAGGAGCTGCCTGACGCTGCCCCTCACGATTAAGTTCATGTTCCTGACTCTGCCAGGCTGCAGTTGGGGCCCTGAGGAGCAGACAGGCCTAGTTTCCCCCCAACCCAGACTCCCTGTAGGGTGGAAAAGGGGCAAGAGAATGAGGGAAAGTGGGGAGACAGGTGTTCTTCACTCTCAGCAGCTGTTATTCTACCCTTGAGTCAGAATCTCCTGCAGTGTTCCCAGGCTCTCTGAAGAGTTGTATCTTCCTTCTTTGTCTCCTGCCTGATTGATAAATCAGAGAAAGATGGTGGCAACTGACTCTTAAAAAAAAAAAAAAAAAAAAGCCCATGGTCTGTCTGGGTACTGTCTCTTCCCTGGGAAAGCCACCTGCACAGCAGTTAGGGAGTGGCTGGAATCTTGCTAGAGTTGCATGACATAATATTAAAATATATGCTATTCTTGGCTGCCATGTCTAGAAGAGGATAGAAAGGACTATACTGGGCCTTCATTTACCTACAGGGTCAACTATCAAAAAGTATGACTTCCCAATACCTTGAGGACCTTTGCCTTAAAGAATGGCCTCCCCTGTGTGTTCACTACTGCCAGAAATTCCTGTCATAAAGAATAAAACCTTCCATTCCACACACAGATAAGGCTGGAATGGCAAATATCCCTGAGGGGCTAAAAAATGGTCCTGGCACAATTTCTTGCTATGGTGTGAATGACTGATACCAGTTCCTTTTCCTGAAGCTGGTTTTCAGTGGGAGAGAAGCAGGGTAAGGAAACAAGCACCAGATGGACTGCCCATTTCTTGCCTGGGTTGGTGCTCCCTTGTGGAGGCATCATTAGTATTGCTCATGGTCTCTAGAGCCACATGGAGCTGTTGGGTGTTGCCCTATTGCAGCTCATATTTGGAATTCTAAACTCTCATCCAAAAGAGTCAGGACTCCTGTTTTGCATTCTTGGGCCACTGTGTCTGGGGTCCTCATCTGCACTCCAGCTCTCCTTCTTGTTCTTTTGTGGCACAAAAGTCACAACCATAACCAAAAAGTCACAGGACACATTCTGTTTGGGAGTTGGTTTTATAAGGATCAAAAAAGAAAGAAAGAAAGCCCACACTATGGAGCCATCTCCTATTCCTAATCTGGGCAGTGCCAGTCCATGAAATTAAATCCTGACATAATATCAGGGGTAACACACCACCCTTCCCTGACACTTCAGCCCTCACCCCCAGCTCCTGTCAGGGTGCAGGAATGAATTAGTTGTCTTGGGGGAGGGTTTGTGTAAATTGGCACCCAGCCCAGCTGCAGGGGTGGTGGTTGCAGGGAGGGTCAACAGCTTTATGATGCGCTGTCCTGCTACCACCACAGTTTACAGGCAAACCCGCCAATGGCAATGGCCTCCTTCTCAAGTCCAAGGGCAGAATCCCTCAGAGCTGTTCGGATGGACTTGGAATGAATCACCTTCCAATGCCTCCTGGGACCCTGTGCCTTTGCCCAGTGTAAAGGGAAGCTTCATTTCTTAAGCAAGCAGTAGTATGAGATGCTGGAAAACCAGCCAACCATTGAGCACTAATAGCCCTTCTGTAAATTTGTAAATGTAAATGACATCTGACTGTCATCTTCACCCAGCAAGCATGTCCCCCCCAAATCTGTCTGTATAGCCTTCTAGCTAGGCTTTAGCAACTAATTCAGCACTGGCTCTACGATTCAGATCCAGGCCTGAGGTTAAAGCCCTGCCTTTTTTAAACTTCTGAGTCATAGATGGCATCAGGTTACTTACAAGACCCTTCTTTCACTCAAGGTGGAAAAGTTTGAGTCCTTTAAAAATTCCTACAATTGGCCCACATCAAAACTTGCCCGAGTTTTTTTCCATGGAACATTAGTTAGTCTTTCAGAAAAAGGGCTGAAGAAAGTTCCATGGGCAAGGGGCATGGAAGGTGCTACACCTCTCTGTGCCCATTAACATATTTGAGGTCCTGAGAGGTCCTGCAGGCAGGGGACTTACTTAACCCCAGACCTGAAAATCCTTTTTTCCCATCCTCTCTGGGAAATGCTGAGAACAAAATTAATTTCTGAATTGCAGCCATCCTGGGGCCTGTTTTCTTGTGTGGGCAATTAGAGTTGCAGCTGTCGCCAGGCCTCTTTAACAACTTAATCGCTTCCTCTTGCCTTGCCCGCCCGCCCCCTCCAGTGGACTTGGCAGTGGAGTGTGCCCATCAGGGAGTGTTCTTCAACCAAGGCCAGTGCTGCACAGCTGCCTCCAGGGTGTTCGTGGAGGAGCAGGTCTACTCGGAGTTTGTCCGGCGGAGCGTGGAGTACGCCAAGAAACGGCCCGTGGGAGACCCTTTCGATGCCAAAACCGAGCAGGGGCCCCAGGTAATCCGCTGAAGTGTCTGCGTATGTGGTGCTCCTCTGGGGACTGAACAGAACAGACGTGTGGCCCTACACAGTCCCCACACACTACAGGCTTTTGTGTAGAAGCCCATCAACTATATGATCCCATCGGGTTTCAGCAGGGCTATGACATGGGGGTGGACACACAGAGACACAGGGCCTCCGGAGGAAGGAGAAGTTCCCAGGGCAAAAGGCCATCTGCCTGCAGCATCCAGTCCTCTCAGTGTACTGTCCTTCTCCTAAGCCAGACCAGAGCGTCAGGCCAAGCGTGGTCTCCCTGCAGCACAGAGCAGCCAGGGCAACAGAGGAGCCAGCAGTCTTGGCTGGAGGCCCTCGAGCTCACATGTGCTGTAGCACAAGATGACCATCAGAAACCAAAGAATCCCGGATAGAGAGGGCTCTGGGGATGGGGATGCATTCCGAGCAGTAGGAACAAGTCTCTGGAGGCTTGGTTTGGAAAGCCAAGGACAGGATGAAAATGACGGTAACCATGAGATTTAATAACCTCTTTAAAAGGGCACATCCTGTATCGCTTTCTTACTAATTATGAAGTGAAGCAGATGGATAAATATTTAAAAGAGGACAGCCTGACCATCCCATGTATTATTGAAATGGAGCTCGGCAGCAACTTACTGCTTTTAGCCAAATCCTTGCTCTAGCCCTGACGTTTCAAATCCCGTGTCTGTGACTTACCCGCTGGTATCTATCCTGAAAGCTCACTGCTCACCCACTGCATCAGCACCCCGTGTTTACACAAGAAGTTGTGGATCTGAGCTCAGATTTGTCTCTGTGGCCTTGTGAAAGTCATATGATCCTTCCACCCCTCAGTTTCCTTATCTGGGAAATGGGAGTAACAGATAAATATTACAAGAATTTCATGACACCTAGGAGCTATTCAGTGAGAGGTAGGGTGTTTTTCCATATATATTTAAAAGGAAGAAATATGAAATGACAGTCCTCCAATCTAGGTGGCATGAATGTCTATGTGTGACTTCAAGTCTTATTATCTATCCTGTGGGGAGAGTCTAACTGGGGAAATAGGAACAAGGGGTGGTTTTATGGCCTTAGTGCCCACCCTCCCCTGGCTCCAGCTCATGAGTTTGCTGCTCTGTACCTCATGCTATGGTGGAGAAGCAGCTCCACTCATGGCCAACATCCCTCGTCCCCAGCAGCAGCCACAGACTTCGCAGTCAGCAATATGGGGCAGTCTATGGCCTTGGTTGGATTTCAGCTCTCAATGCAAACATTACCACAAAGTCATTATCAAATCCACTGTGATTTTTTGAGGTAATCCAGAAACAGTGGGAAATATGTGAGCTGACCCCCAGACTAAGGACCCTTTTTTACCCTGTCATTGTTTGTTAGTTTTTTTCCAAGGCTCCAGTCCTGACTCGTGAAGCCAGATATACCAAGCTCTTCCCAGGGCGTGGATGCAAGGGCGGTGGGTGTTGATTTCATCTGTGCTTTCATGCTGCTGTTCAAAGTCCTTTTGAAAGCTCACTTAAGCCATCTAACCTCAGCTTATTATTTTAGGATGTTGTTGGTTTTTTTTTTTTTTTCTCCCCAAGTGCTTTTTCATCCACGGTAATAAGATTTTATTCTGAGAGGACTTACAGCTGTCTAAATAGTCCTGTCTGCCTCATGCCTGTAAAAGAGCTAGCTGACCTAGATCAGTGTCCACTGCTGGAGAGCCGCTTGCTGGAGCACTCCAAACTCATTCAGGTTTATTTGGCAACTGAGCAACCAGGCGCATAAACAGTACGCAGGCCACCTGGCCAGGGCAGGATCCAGAGGCATCCTCCCAGGCAGAGAGAGAGTAGAGCTGAGCCTTGGGCCAGTCCTCTGAGGGCTGTATTTCCATGTTTCTGGTGATGTGCCCTGCCCCGTCATCTCACTTCCTGGCAGGTCCTTCTTCCTGTACTGTAAGGCACCAGCTGATGTTTCATGGGATGATTATTAGATTTAAACAGTGTGTCCATATGGACTCACCAGGGAGAGTGTTCAGATGTGTAGGGTTTTCACTGGGATTCAGTGCTGCCTGCAAGACAGACAGGGTCTTCCGGGCGGAACATGGTCAGCAGCCAGTGAGAATCTGTGGTCTGATGAAGCCCCTTAAGTGAGTCCTGTTGGTCCCCAGGGAGGTGGAGGGAGACAGCAGCACCTGGAACTTTTAAGCCAAGATTTGGTTCACACAGAGAGAAGTTGAGCTATTACTGGATCCATTGTAGTGTTCTCATCATTTTCTCAAGTGGGAATACACGCATGTGGTCTAAGCCCTAGATTTGTGAAAAGGTCTGTAGTGAAAGTGCTCTTTCCTACCCTCCCCACTTAACACCCCTGGTTCTTGCTCTTCCTCACTATGGGTATCCCATGTTCTTAATTTTTGGTGTATACCTGGAGAATTTCTTTATGTGTATACAAGCAAATATGGACATGTATTCTGATTTCCTCCCTCATTTTTATGCAAAATACACCATGATAGCTCTACCATTTGGCACTGTGTTGTATCTTAGCAAGAAATTTGAAGGTCTTTCTATATCTGTCAACGGGCACCTGCTTTGTTCTTTTATACGTGCACGTAAAATTCTGCTATATGAAGCCACTGAAATTTAAATAACATTCCCATGAACATGTGGGTGTGTGCAGCCACACACAATGCCTCAGTGTGATTTTATACAGGCACAAGGAAATCCATTCCCCAAAGTAGTGTTGCTAAGTGAGAACACATTTGTAATTGTTGAATTACATTCCACAGCACATTAAACCAATTTTTGTGCATACTCACATTGTATAAGCTTTTTTCCCCAACACTACCAACAGAATATGGATTCTTGCCCACCTGAGAGTTAAAAATGGATTATTATTTAGTTTTTTAAAGTTTTAGTTGTAGATGGACATAATGCCTTATTTTACTTACTTATTTATTTATTTTTACATGGTGCTGAGGATTAAACCAGTGCCTCTCATGTGCTAGGCAAACGCTCTACCACTGACCCACAACCCCAGCCCTTATTTAGTTTTAATGTACATTCTACTCTCAAATAGTAAGGGAAAACATTTTGTCATATACTTAAAAGCCATTTGTGTTTCCTTTTCTATCCAATGTGAAAATGCTTTACATATTTTTCTCCCGTATATTGGTCATTTTCTTATCACTTCTAAGACCTCCTCATAGATACACTAGAGAGATTCGTTTTCTTTAGGACTTGTCAGTGTTTTTTCAAAGTCCTTTTACTTTGCTTATGATTTTGCTTCCTCTTCTCCCTTCCTTTGTTCTTTCGTACTCAAATTTATGAATCTTTTCTCCTTTGGCTTGTGTATCTCAAGTCATAGGCCATCAACACTCCGAGTTTGCAAGGACAGTCTCCCACAGGAGAGAACTGAAAAACTTGTATGTTTTCATTGGTTATGGTTACATCTTTGATCTATTTGGAATTTTCCTGATATAAGGTATGAGGTATGGATCAGATTCAGTATTTTAAAACTGGATCCATATTTCATGAGTCTTTCAGTCAAATGGCATACACGTTTTACACCCTCCCCTTCTAAGAAAGCCAGCCTGCTCCTCGGAGATAGTCACCGAGATGCACCATTGGGTTTACTTATTTCTCTATTTAACATCGTTAGACTGAAACCAGCTCTCCTAGCTAAAAATCTCAGCTACCGTAAACCTATTAAAGCTCTGTCTCCCCTGGTCCACAAGGAAGGGCACTGTCAACAGAGTCATGATGGAGAATAGGGATCCCATGGATTTCAGGAAGAAAGCCAGTGGAGGGGAATATGAAGAGCACTTTTACAGTTGAGCTGTTCCCCATAGGGGGACCATTTTCACAGACAGTAACATGTCCACAAATCGGGTATTAGGTTATAGTACAGGGCACATTCCAGCCAAGGAGACCTCTAGACAAGATAGCAAAAGATGGCAAATTCATATTTGTACATAGGAAAGGAATGAATCTGACCTAACTTTACTATGTACAGAAATGAACATACCACAGTGAATCTCACCATTGTGTACATCCACAAGACACTAACTACAACAACAACAAAAAAAAAAACTAAAAGTAAACAGCAGAAAGATCAGTAAAGGAGAGGGAATGGAACCAGGGAAGGGAGGTGGGGAGGAAAAGGGGATGTACCAGGGACTGAATTAGAACAAATTATATTCGCTTTTATAATTATATAAAAATGAATCTAATGTTATGTTTAACTGAAAAGAACCAATAAAAAAGAAAAGATATTTAAATTAAAAAATGTATGTGTAGAAAAGGTGGAGCCTTTCTGAAGAGCTGGTTCCACACCCACCAAGGAGCAGCCCCTCTGCTCCACCTTGAAGTTCACTCTACTCTGCTTCCAGAGTTGCTGGGTAGGGCCATCAGCTTTCCTGCTCATGTCTCCTCACCATGAAAGGAGAATTTCAGAACAGTTCCCTTGATCCATGGTGTTAAGTGAGCAGGGAGCAGGATTGCCTGGTTAAATACATGATACCCATTAGATGTGAATTCCATCTAAACAACAAAGGCCTTTTTAGCACAAGTATGTCCCAAACAATATTTTTATAAATGTTTTTATATTTTTAATAAATGTCTCAAGCAAATATTGTTTGGGACATACTTATACTAAAAAAAAAAAAGATCATATGTTGTTTTTCTGAGATTCAAATTTAGCTGATTTATATTTTTTTATTTATTAAGTTCAGCCACTTTAGCGGGGTGCAAAGTGTTGAGAAAGCAAAGAACATGAGAACTTCAAACCAATTTCACCCCCTGGCCGGCCTCACAGCATGGAGAAGGGAATCAGATGGGTGAATGAACCCCAAACCTGGGGAGGGTGAGAGCAGCCTATTGCCCAGGTCTCCCCTGGTCCAAAGGGCGCAGGTTTGTGCATTGGAGGCACATTTGCCTGCGAGGCATGGTTGTTATATGACTTAGGGCTTGGTTAAGGCATGTGGGGGAGGCCAGCATCAAAGGCCATTGATAGTATAAGATGGTGCTCCTGCCCCACGGGGAGGAGCCTTAATTCCCTTCTGGGTTTTGCAGATTGATCAAAAACAGTTTGACAAAATCCTGGAGCTGATTGAGAGTGGGAAGAATGAAGGGGCCAAACTGGAATGTGGGGGCTCGGCCATAGAAGACAGGGGGCTCTTCATCAAACCCACGGTCTTCTCAGAAGTGACGGACAACATGCGGATTGCCAAAGAGGAGGTGTGTGTGGCTGCAGCCAAAGCTGTAGCCCCAGGGGTCCTTCAAACCATTCTCCTATAAGGGCCCGGAAACATCAGAAGTCTTTGTGGATGAACATTTGTCTTTTCTGTGTGGCCTTTCCTCTCTTCCTTAGGGCCCCTAAGGAGATACTTCCTGTCCCCTGTTCCCAGGTCTCTGGCACACCCTAAGGATGGGATGCCAGCCAGAGACTTGGTGCTAGCCTCAGTCTCCACTCATTGCTCTGGATCTCTGGGGAGTAGCCACCCTCCCCTGTCTTCTAGCACATCCCTGAGTTCATCATGAAGCCCACGTGTGGAAAGCAGCCTCCACCTGTGGGTCTTGCCAGGAATCCAGCTGTAAATTCAGGGCTCAAAGTTGTCTTGAGTTCCTCCAGATAAAGCGTAAATTACAAGTGCTCATTCGAGGAATGTGTCCCAGCAAGAATTCTCATTGAAGTTTTCCATCAGGGCCATTCCTGGGAATGATGGAAATTAAGGAGACCCCATAAGAGTGTAAATCTACCCTTGTCCTCCAATCCTACTGGTAGGCAGATGGAAGCACGTTCCTGCACAGGGCTTTTAGGACAAGACCTGATACCCAGTGATCTTTTGGGGCACGTGAAAGAATGAGCACTGCTGGAGGGCTCCCTGGACAGGTGCTCCTCCTTGAGATTTTGAGGGGTTACTAACACCGCCAGGATGACACGAAGCTTAGCTCCTTAAACATCCCCATGATGAGAGGTCCTGGGGAACCTGGGAATGTGTTTCCAGAGACTGGGCACCGTCCTGCGGAGACAGACTCATACCTAACATTAAATCCACTGCAGGCTCCCTTCAGAATACCCCTTAAATGTGCAAGCTCTCAGTTCTTCCCTGCCTTTTCTTTGCTGGGTTGTAGACTGTGTGAGCACTGTCCCATTTCCTCCCCTAGGAGATATCATGGAAACATGTTAGGGTGTCCTCATTAGTGGAAAAGCAGCACCAGGAGGCTGGGCCACACAGTCCTACAGCCCTGCTTAGGGACACCCTTAGAGATAACTTTCCAAAAAGGCACCTGGAAGTTTGTCTTCTGTGCACCCCACCTGCCCACAAGGTAGGGGGTTCTCAGAAACCCTGATCGTAAAGACAGATCGCAAATACAACATATGGGGGGTTGTTATTTTTTATTTTTATTTCATTTTAATCCTTTTCTTCAGAGCTCAACCATCATGCAGCTAGAAAGATGTCTACTGTTCCTTCTTCTCCATGAATAAGACCCCACCTGCATCTTAGGTGCCCCAGTTATTAGACACTTAATGTAGATGATGCCTAACACATGAACTTGTGAAAAAGGCATACAACCAGGGAAACACCTGCTCGGAGCATACATCTCCACCCAAACATGCCTCTCACTGCTCTTCTTGCAATTAATCATAGATTTTTGGACCAGTGCAGCCAATACTGAAGTTCAAAAATATTGAAGAAGTGATAAAAAGAGCAAACAGCACTGACTATGGACTCACAGCGGCTATATTCACCAAAAACCTGGACAAAGCCCTGAAATTGGCTTCTGCATTGGAGTCTGGAACAGTTTGGTGAGTTGAGTGCTTGTGTGTGTGTCGGCTCCCCTCAGTTGCTGGCTGGGTCCTTGGCTATTTCTCTGTTAGCAGAGAGCATCTAATTGTATATTATGTGGCACCCACTGTGTGGGCACTTTGCTAGAGCCTCATGACTACCTTCTGAAATGGGTTCCCTTATGGTGTTAGGTACCACATTTTACAGATAAGGAAACCAAGACACAGAGAGGTTGAGTGACTTTCCCAGGGTCATGTACTGTAAAGTCATCTCTCAGTAACCTTAGGGGACTGGTTCCTGGACCTTTATATACTTGAATGTATAAGGTACTCAAGTCTCTTATATAAAATGGCACAGTTAGGGCATATAACCTAGGTACATCATCCAGTATACTTTAAATGAATTCTGGATGATTTATAATACCTAATACTTTTATCAATGCTATGTAAATAGTTGTTATATCGTATTTCTTAGGAATAATGACAAAGGGATAAATCTGTATATGTTCAGTACAGATGCAATCTTATTTTCAAAAATTTTCAATTAAGATTGGTCGAATCTGAAGCTGCAGAATCTATATATGAAAGGGAACAGCTGTACCAGGCAGAGCAAGCTTCAGGGCCTATGCCTTTGATCAACTCTGCTGACTACCTGACTCTGGTTCTGATTCAAAAATCAATACATGCTCATCTGCAAAGTCTGGATACTAGTTCCTGCCTCACCAGTAATTCTAAAGATTATATATTGTAATTCCCATTTTAAAGATGAATGGATTGAGGCTTAGCAAGTTTGAGTAACAAGCTTAGAGTCTCGTAGTTCAGGAAGCAGAACTTGGAGTCAGGTCTGTGTTATTTCAAAGCTAATTCTTATTCCCTTAGGCCATAATATTTTTCTTCTTTGTGCTTGTCTTTTCATTTGATTCCTATTCCAATGAAAAGCTCTGGGCTGAACTATATTCAAATTTTAGCTTCTGGTGGAAAGAAGAAGGCAGAAGTTAGGAACTCACTGAGTTTTAATATTGGAATTTTGCCAAAGGCCATGTGTTAAGCAATTAAGTGTCTAATTACTGGAGCACCCAAGGTGCAGGTGGGGTCTTCTCCAGGTAACTCTCAGTATCTTTTCATCCTTTATCTAGGATCAACTGCTACAATGCACTCTATGCACAGGCTCCATTTGGTGGCTTCAAAATGTCGGGGAATGGCAGAGAACTGTAAGTGTTTCTGGCACCCTAAACCTGCCCACCTAGGAATGAAAGATACACTAGAATTGCAGTGCAGCAACTTGAGCTCTCACCTGATCCCCTAACCCGCTCTGTCTGGGGCAGCCCTGTCACGAAGGCTGGCAGTCCATTCCCCACCCTCATCCTTAACCTGACTTCCCCCAGGCCACAAGACCAACCTCCAGCCTCAGCTTTCCTGCCAGCCCTCATCCTACAGGGCATGTTCCCTAAATCCTTGATCTAGGCTTGCCAGAGGAGGCCACAGAGCTCTGAAAAAGCGCACTTTTTGCCAAGCATAGGCTGTCATTATGCACAATCTCCACTTTCGGCAAGGAAGATAGATTCAAACCCAAGTCAGGCTTGGAATCTTGTGAGCCCAGCAGAGGCCCCAAGAGACACACCATGGGTCAATCTAGTTCCTTCTTGATACTACTTTGGGAGTCCTGCTGGGCCTCCAGATCCCATCAGTGTGTTCCAACCCACCACCTACCCCCTCCAACATCTCCTTTCTTTCTGGCCTGCTGGGAAAATGAGCTCTGTAGGGTTGAGATTCATGGACAGGCCTTCTTGCATCTGGCCCAGGTCCAGAGCTGGATGGAGTGCCCCCAGGGGTGGAGACGCTGTGGTTTCTAGCTGGCTCTGGCTGCTTTCCCCATCTCCTTCTTGGTGCTGCTCAGGATTTTATTAGCCTTGTGGACAAACATCTTGTAGGCTCAATGTTCCTAGGGAACCATCTGTGACAACACCCCAGGGCTGTTCCTGGGACATTTCTAAGAGCTTGAGTTCTTCCTTTTATTTAAACAGTTTGGGTCATTTATATACAAATGCATTACCTTATACTTGTTTGCACATCTTCTAGTGGGAACACACTCAAACGCTTCCCCGTAACTTGGGTCTTGGTGGGGCCTTTAAGGGCTCTACTTGTAGATACTTGAAGATAGTGTTAGAAAGGAACTGTTTTAAAGATACTGTTATAAAGGAACAGAGCTGGCTTCCACCCCTGAGCAATTGCTCTTGACCAGTCTGCATGGAATCAGGGACCTCGTATCATATCAGTCCTTCTTTCTAATCTAACTGATGGCAAATGCCCCGGAGTCATCTGCGTGTCTGAGTGGAGAGCATCCTCTTTATTTCTATAACTGGTTTCCCCTTCAAGGAACTTTAGTAAATTCTTGATCATGAAGTCCTTTTGCAGCAGCCTCTTTCCTCCCCCTGGTGGCCGGCTGGTGTCTCTTTGCATTCTCTGAGCCTCTATTTCATAATAAACTCTTAAAACTGCCTGCCCACCTGAGACAGGAGGCCCAGACTGAGGTCACCTGGGTTCCCTCCAGGATCCTCCATAGTGCTGATCGCAACCGGCATTTGCTGAGCAGACTCTAGGAGGCTCTGTGAAAGCCCTGCATGTTAGTTCATGTCCTGTGACAATCTGTGAGGGGGTACAACTGCTTTCAGATGAGCAAATGGCCCAGAGAGCTAGTGAGTAGCAGAGCAAGGAATAAATGCTGGCAGCTTGGTCCCTGGACCCCCCACAGTAGAGAGCCTTGCTGGGCAAGGGTCACCTCTGGAAGCCACCTGGAGTGAAGCCAGCAGGGCTCATGTGGTCATTTGCCTCCTCTGACCTTCTGTCTTCACCCAGTCAGGTCATGAGGGCTAGGGAACTCGGATCCCCTCAGAGGCCAGATGTGGCAGCAAGAACTCCAGTCCCCAAAGCAACTGTCCTTATTTGTAGAAGCTATAGGAAGGCACATGGGGTCACCTGATGCCTAGTTTGTATGTCCCAAACTGATTCCCTGCACGGTTTCCTCATCTCCCTTCCCACCACTCCGATGGTGTCCTTACCCGCTAGCACCCCCGTGCCCTGTCCCTCTGGTTAGCCGCAGTTGAAACTTTTTTGAATGTCTGTTTTTTGGATCCTTGACATATATTTTCCCAAAATTTTTGATAAAATATTTTTAAAATATTTACAAGGAGCCTGGAAACTGCCTTCAAAACTTATTTCTATTTTTAATCATCTCTAATTAATGTCTTCATGTTGCAAGAAGTTCCCCCTTTATTTTCATTCTGGAGCACCATGCGGTAGATTCCACGGTTTTCCCCAAACCTGGCCGCCTGAGCTGGGCTGGTTACTGGCTGCCCACCAATGAGCCCCTCCGGGATCTGTTTCTAGTCCAGTCTTGGGATGGAGCCTGCTGTGTTTTTTTCCTTCCTTGTCACTGTTTTCTTTTTTCCCCCTCTAAGTTCTGTGTTTTGCTTTGTAATACAATTGAGACAGTAATAAAAACTCCACATAATAAGACATGGGGAAGATCAAATTCTTCTTTCCCTGATCCTCAACCTCATTTGTTCGAGGTAACTGCTGGTCATTCGTTCATTTTGTTCACTTATTCATTCACTTTGCAAGTGTTTATTGAGCATTTCTGATGCTCAGGTATGACATTAAGTTCAGAACATGTGACAGTGAACAACACAGTCACCAGTCCCTTCCCCCTGGTGCTCTGGTGAGGTTTATTGGGAGAAAGTCTGGGCTCATGAGTGACGTTGATTGCCCAGGTGGATGAGCCACAATGGGTTGATAAGAGCAGCAAGAACTTGAACTAGAACAACTACAGAAACAGAAAAAAAAATGGGGGTATCAATGTACTTATTCCTACAAGAATGATTTTAATTCTGTATTATTTATTAGTTATATACTAATACAATAGGATTTCATCACTTTCTTTACTTTTATTTAGAAATCTGACAAGTCATTAACAACCTTGAATTTTTACAATGCAACATTTTGTGCTCGTATTGTAGGTTTTCTATGAAAGCAATCAAGTATTTTCTGGTCTTAGATGAAATGAGAGCAAACTACTCTTTGCTCTTCAGAATGGGTCTTGGTTATCTTTCCATTCTTCTTGGTGATGGTCTCCTGCAATGGACTTTTGTGTTATTTCCAAGGTGTATTGCTATTACAAACCATGCCTATGTTTCCTTGTGTGTGAATCTTTATGCACTTGTAGAAGATTGTTTTCAGAATAAGTTTCTAAAAATTGACTGCTCTGCCACGTGACAAATAGGCTCACCACTGTTTTGGTGTGCATTTCTTTAATTGTGAGAGGTTGAGTATCCTTTTCACACTTTTCAGAATTTGCATTTCTGGTTTGCAAACTATGTCCTTTTGGATTTTTCTGTTTGGTCATTTTTGTTTTCCCAATTGGTTTGTAAGAACTTTTTATATGTTGGGGAAAACAGGACCTATTCCCACACAGGTTTATAAATTATATAATGAATATTATATAATTTATACACATCATATATACATATTAGTTTTCCATCTACTTTTAGGGACTTTTTAAGTGGAGTATCAGTGTTACAGAAGTTGAATTTAGCATTCTGTTTGTGTGTTTAGAAAAATATTATGAAATAATTCACTCATTATCATGGGTTCTTGATGATGAAAGAATATTTAAGAAACTAAGTAAAAATCTCAGTGACACGTTATTAATAAAATAACAATATTACTTTCCACCATTCACATTTTATCTAGCACATGAATTGTTTCTAATTGTTATAACTGCAAGGAGGTTATAGTATTCCCACTTCTCAGATAATGAATCTGAGGCTCAATAGGGACAAAGCACTTGACTGACCTTCATAGTTCTAAGCTAGTGGTTCTCAAACTTGAGCATGCATCAGAATCCACTGGGGGCTGGTTAAAACAGACTTCTGGGCCACATCCTTGGAATTTCTAATTCAATAGGTATATTCATTTTCTATTATTGCTGTAACAATTTACATAAAATTAGTAATTTAAACAACACAAATGTATTATCTTACAGTTCTGTAGGATAAAACTCTGACACAGGTCTCTCTGAGCTGAGATAAAGGTGTCAGTAGGCTGCATTTCCCTCTAGACGCCATTGGGGGAGTGTGTATCCATGCCCTGTCTAGCTCCTAGAGGCTGTCCTTCCTCCTTGGCTGATGGCCCTTCCTTCACCTTCAAAGCCAGCACTGTGGCATCTCTCTGCACCTGTGTCTTATTTTACTCTCTCTTTATCTGCCTTCTTCTTCCACTTTTAAGGATCATATGACCCACCCAGATGATCCAGGTTATTTTAAAATCAACTGATTAGTCACTTGAATTCCATCAACAATATTAATTCCCCTTTGCCATGTAACCTAAGTCTTTTCAGGTTTAGGGCAGTGAGACATGGACCCTTTGGGGAGGGCCTTTCTTCTACTGGCCACAGCAGGATTCAATAAGGCCTAAGCATAGGCATTTCTAGCAAGTTCCAAGATACAGCACTGGCCTGGGGACCACACTCTGAGGACTTCCGGTCTCAAGGATGGGATGAGACTATCTCAGGTCTTTCTAGTACAGAGCCTCCAGGGACCACTTTGACTTCTACCTCTTTTCCTAAATAAGCACACAACTTTTCTTTACTTAACAGCAGAGCGGGTGCTATAGAGGAATTTAAACCCAGCCGAAGCTGCTTCTTGGTTCTGGGAAGGGGAGTTGCCACAAGTCTGGCCCATGTGCTGGGAAGGGGCCCCTGACTCCTGTATGACTTAAAGAAAGGAACTGCACCAAGGGCGCCAACTCAAAGGCTGTGTGTCCAGTCTGTGCTAGCATCTGCCCCTCACCCCACCAGGTGGCATCGTTCCTCTTATGCTGGTCCCCAGCTGTGCCCTCCCAGTGTTCTGTCCCTGTGATTCCCTGGCCATATCATCTGCCAGTAGCCTTAGACTTCATTCTTTTCTGTCTCTTCATGCAGCTCCATATCACCACCTAAAACTTATAAATCCATTGTCATTTCTTTCTTTCTTTCTTTCTTTCTTTTTTTTTTTTTTTTTTTTTGATACCAGGAATTGAACCCAGGAATGCTTAACCACTGAGCTACATTCCCAGCCCTTTCATATATACTTTATTTAGAGACAAGATCTTGCTAAGTTGCTGAGGATGGCTTTGGACTCACATCCTCCTACCTCAGCCTCCTTCCTGAGCTGCTGGGATTACAGGCATGAGCCATCCCTGTCCTTTCTGATCCCTGACTTCTCTTTATTCACCTACCCAAGCCCTGTTCTTTGATTCTTAATTCCCTGAACAAGAGAATTCCCCTCGTGTTGTTTTTTTTTAATTCCCTTCATTTTTTTGAAGGTGAACCTTTAATTCTTCTATTTCAAAAATATCACATACAAAAACCTTTATATTTAAACATATTTCCAGTTACTTAAACTCATCATCATCCTAGCTATTACTTTCTTCAGGTTTCAGAGTTTTCCTCCCAATCTCAAACTTTTGTAGAACCCTCAACCCCAAACTGCCCAGTAGAGTAATCAGGCATTAGAACAGTTTCCACAGAACTGTGAATGGACATTCTCAGTTTGACTTTTCTTCTCTTCGGTCATCACAGAGGTGAATATGCCCTGGCTGAATATACAGAAGTGAAAACTGTCACCATCAAACTTGATGACAAGAACCCTTGAAGGAAAGAAGGGCTCCTTCCTCAAACTCTGGACAGCTGAATGTGGCACATCAAACTCGCCAAAGGAAAAAAGTACAATGCTTGACCTTCCCGGGACACTTTCTTCTGGACGCTTTCAATCTACGGGAGATTGAATGAATGCTTTTTCTTCTCCTCTCACACTCACATTTTATTGACCTAACAATGTGGATGCCCAGATGTCGTGTGTGAAATTCAGTCCTGTCTGGGGAGGGAGCTGTTGGCCATTTCTAATTTTGCCTTTAGGCCAGATGTGAGAGATAGTGAAGACACTCAGGGCTCCGCTAACAAGAAACAGGACTCGAAGTATCCAGCAGTTGCTTCAGAATGCTTTGCTGAATCTGACTCCAGTAGGAATTGGGAAAGAGCTCCCTGCATGTTCTGCAAGCAGGGTCCCACACCTGTGGTCTTCTCAGGGTTGCCTGTGCACAGGACAATACCCACCCCCCATTCTGAGGAAGGGGAGAGATCATACAGAAGGGAAGGATTAGCACTAAGTTAAAAAGGAAAATTTTGAGGATCTGATGTGGGGAGCTTTTAGGAAGCACATACCATGGAAGGGTGCCAGAGGCCTTGGGCATGCACAGGTATGGGTCTTGGAGGACTGCATATTGACATTGAACATGGGATTCACCTTGAAATCAATACTGCTTTAGGAATATGACCATATCAACATCCCAAGGAGCTTACTCTAAAACTATGTGATAGGCTACTTTAACCAAGGCACTTTCTTGGCTAAAAACAATGTTAGTGTCACCTTTGCTGCTGAGGATCCCAATTTCTGTTACCCCAACAACATAGCAAATCCTAAGATAATTACGTCCCAAGTTTGACAATGACTCCCTTTTACAAATTATGCATTGACACCACATTCAGTAATGGTTTCTGATAAGTGAATACACTTTTCCTTTTCTCTAGTTCCATTACCTATTTTAGGTTAGTAAAAATGTACACAACTGGAAAGACTGCTGTTAGAATACAGCCCTGTTTTTCGAAAGTCCTATTTTGGTATTAATTTCTGATCATTAACAAATAACACTTGGATTCCATAGAAGAACTGGGTCTTCATCCAAGTGACCTGAGAAGTTCACTAACAGGTCACAAAATTTTCAATTTCTTCCTTTGTGTATCCAAATGATGTGCAATTCTATGTTTTAACTTGGAAAACTGAAAGCATTCCCACATAGCTTTAAAAACCAAACCAAACTTAAGTTGTGTTTTTTGGGTACTTTTCTTGTTACTAACTAGTACTTTTCTCATTGGAGGAAAAATGGTGCTTATGTTTGAGGATTAAGTTGGAGTGGGCAATTGTAAAATGAAACTCTGTCAGAACCAGTGTGTATAAAGACAATCATGTCTGAATTAGGGTTGTCATCCTTGTCAGAGAAATGCAATATGCAATTCACCTTCTCTTCTCCAGCAGTTAACACTCCTCACTTGTACTACCAATAACTTGTTAAATCAGGATTTGACTTCGTACACTGAATTTGCAGTATCTCCAGTAACTATAGACACTAACCTTCTTAGTAGTACATTAGAGGGTTCCTATCCTTTCATTGTATAATAATGCCTTTAATATGAAATGCTACCTTATTTATAATTGATATAGTTAATGTATCTTTTTATAGCTGTAAGTGCACAGAGGTGGTGTATTTAACCTTCTGTAATATACTGTATTTAGAAATGGAAATCTATATAATATTAGAATTCACTTCTTTTAATGTTTACCCCTATGGTATGGCTTATAAGTCTATCAGACTGGGAATTCTGATCCTAACTTCAGATTGTGTTCAACAATGATAAAATAAAATCGGATATTTGAGAAATGTTATCTTTTTTTTAATTGATGGACGAAACTCATTTTAATTCTGTGGTAAGCCTGTCTGAGAACTCCTGTACCATATGGCTTGTAATAAAACAGGATCAATGACATGAATAAAATTACATTCCTCAATTGATCAGGTCCAATGTTTACCTGAGTGTAAAACCCCTTTCTATGGCTCTTGGGATTGACCAGACAGGGAGCTAAGCCTCAGAGGTTCTATGTCTTGGTTGACTAAGTTTAAGGCATCATCTAACCTGCCTGAGTCTCTTAGAGTCTCACAAAGTGATGATGGTGTGAGTGTAGAAAATGGGGATTGGTGGAAAACGTTGCATCTCCAACATGAACACGAGTGTCTGCTTTGTCACTTTTCTCTGTAATGACCTAGGTGTTTGGTGTGCATTTACCTATGTATTTAGCAACATCTCATTTCTCAATCCAAGTGAAAGCAGAAAATTGTAAAAAATGACGTTCCCCTTCATTCAGTTTTCTGGTATATGTCTTCCTGAAGGGAACCATTCTAGGGACAACAGGATGTAGAGTGTGTGTGCATGAGCATGTGTACCACACATGTGTTATACATGTGTGCTTGTGTGCCAGTGAGCGTGGGTATATTCTCTTAAAGTGGACACTTTGGAGTGCCATAGGTTCTCCTGTTAGTGGATGGAGACTTTCTAAAGTCTTTGTCCCTTGCCCCAAGCCATGTGGAGTGCCTCAAGATAATAAGGGGTGTTTTAAAATTGTTCAATAGGAATGTCTGAGGAAGCTGAGCATCCAATTGAAGAAAGATAGTTAGAAGACACAGAAAGAACAGGTAGTTACTGTACCTTCAAAAGGCAGATTGTTAGTTCAGGGAAGTAGGTGGCTTCCAGCTGATGTAAAAGGGGTCATTCCAACTAGAAGATGCTGAAACTCTGGGTGGGATTTCAGCAAAAGGAAGAAGTCCATGGGTCAGCAAATGACAAAAAGTGAAAGAAATTAACTGCCTGGTACCAAATTTCCTGTACAAACTAGTTACATTGCATGCCTAATGGATAGAGTTAAATGATGGTCATTTAACTCCAAACAGGTCATCTTCCTGTCGAATATACCAAATGTTTTTCTACACTAGGCACAGTTACTAGCCTAGTCCCAAACTCTTTTAAAAGGGAAGTTAAGTTGTCCCTATCAGCATTGGCCACACACCCCCTAGTGTCAGCCCAGGCCCTGGACGTGCACTTCCTCCCGGTGGCGGTAGATGGCGATGCGGTGCGCCCTGGAGGCGCCACTAGGCGGTCGGGGGGGCTCACGCAACACTGTGGCTGCCCCGCCCAGCAAATTACTAGGGACTTTTCGTAGCAATCATACTGCTTCTCTTGCAAACTGGTAAGAGGACCTCAGTGGTGAGAACGGGATTGCAAAATTGTGCCCACTCTTTTGGAAGGGCGTTTTGTTACTGGACAGCCTTGAGAGGAAGCTTCTTGGGAGCAGAGCTGCCAGGTGGTCCCCTTGCCAACTAGACTCCAAATCTAGGAGTGACACCAAGTAACCGCAGCCTGGGGTGTCCTTGAGGTCGTACTGGGACCCGGATTCTGTGAAATGGCAGTGAGGGTTTTTGCAATTTGTCTCTGTGGTTTGTGCAAAGTCCTGGGAATATTTGAGGAGAGACATTACATAATAGTCTAAGGTACTGGTCCTGCCAGGTTGTAGAACCCTCTGCTTTTTTCTGAGCAGAATTCTTTTCTGGATGGACAGACAGGTGAAGTTGAATCTGAATCCTACCTGCAACATGGGCTTCAATGTTTAGGTTTGCTTTTGGTTATATGCTTCAACGACTTGATGAATACCCTTATGACAGGTCCAATCCTGGTGAATTGCCAACATTCCACCATGTTTTATTTGCCTCTACCACCCGCCCCAGGCAGATCATTAAAATGATTCACCAATCAAGTGTGGTGGCTCACACTTTTACTCCAGCTACTTGAGAGGTGGAAGCAGGAGGATGACTTGAGCTCACAAATTCAAGACCAGTCTGGCCAACAGTGAAAACCCTCACTCAAAAAAATAAATAAAACTAAATTTAAAAATTAAAAGATTCACCAAACAGCTACATCTTCGCATATACACCTGTAATTAAATTAGCAAAAGAAGAGCACTTTACAAAATATTAACGTTTTAAAAATACTTCTATATTGTTCTCTTACGGATCCACAGAAATGAATATTCACTGTCTTTTTAATATTTACAACCAGAACAGATGGCCAACATACAAGTTTGAATTAACCTGCCAATTTTGCTGCTCCTAGAGTGCAGTGTGAAAGTTGTACTGAGCAAAAAAAACCGGCAAATCTTATAACTGTGCCTGACCCCAGGGGAGAGAGCGGGAAACCAAACCCGAAGAAGACCTAGCTCTGCAAAGCCCTAGGGTCCTGGCGTCTTCCAGGGGCAAGCAGTGAACTTGATCACCTACTCCTTACAGCTAGGAAAAGCGCGGCGGGCCATTGAGGGGACTCCTCTTGCCCATTCTGGAGAAGGTCATCAGCTGCAGACCCTCGACCCTCGGGTGCCGCGGCCTTGCCCTGCGAACTCTTGCGCCGCCCGCTTCCCGCCCTCCCCGCCCGCCCGCCGGCCGCAGGATTGAGGAAGTGCGTCTGGGCCCGGCCCGGCCCCGGCGCGCTCGGCCCGAGTCGTGGTGGGCAGAGGGCGGTGGAACCGCCAGGCCCCCGCCCGCTGGTGTCCAACCGCCCGGTCCGGCCTCGCAGTCCCATAGCGTCCGTGCCCCTACCCCGCCGCCGCAGGTAAGTGCTCCTCCGACCCGCACCCTGCCGGGGTGGGGGCCTGGCCGCCTCCTGCAGCGGGCCCGGGAACCCTGCGCCCCCACCGACCCGGCCCGCGCCCAGAATCCGCGTGCAGCCCTGACCTCCGCCTGCCCACCCGTCCGCGTGCCCTGTGACCCAGGCCCGTGCCCCAGGCGGCCGCGTGCTTGGGCATGGGTAGCCTTTACCCAGGGGGCAAGGACCACAGCTCGAGGGGCGTGGAGAGCGCGGGGCGACCCCCGCCTCACAGCCCTGCTTCCTCTGGCCGCGCCCGGACCCCAACCAGCGGGCAGGTTAGGGAGTGTGTGGGGGCCCAGGCAGGGAACCCCGCAACTCCGCGCGGCGCGGGTGGGAGGGAGGCAGTGCAAGAGACAAAAGTAGGAAACATCAGGGCGTCAGCAGGTTTTCTTCAGCCTTTGGAGAAAACCATTCTTTAACTTGGGGAGACCTCAGAGCGAGCATGGAGCATGGGGAAGAGTGCAGACGAATGTGTGCTGGGAAGGAAAGTCTCTCTTTGGGCCAGTAGTCTGGTGTTATGGGATGGCTGAGGGCGTCTTTCCCCTGCTCAGGTCTGCGGAGAGAGAGCTCCTTGCCCAGGAGTAACACCTTTGGTCCAAATAAAATCTGCCATGGCTCTTGCCTCAGCAGGTGACCTTCCTTGGTAGGGACCCAGGGGAAGGCTGGAGGTCGGTGGAAAAACTGTGATGGAGAATTTGGGGACCCCTATGGGCATCTCAATATGGCCGTTTATAGTTTGAGACCACGAAATTTTTATCTTACAAATACATCTCCCTGCAACAGTTGAAGAAGTAGAGAAACAGGGACATATAGTTATATTCTTAGCAATCCTATCACCAAATCCACTATTTTTAAGTTTGTCACTTACAGGGTAGCAAGGTATCTGGGCACTAAAGGGATTTTGGAAAACCTACACAATGCCTTTTAGGGTTTGGTTTTTATTATCTTTACTAAGGTTTTAAAAGGAAAAAAATAAGTTAATTACATACCAACACTTAGTTTGTCCCTAAAGAAGGTTTTAGAGTCAGCCAGACTTCTTTTCCCTGAGCTTTCACATTTCTGGGAATGTCCCCACCGCCAACACCATTTCTTAAATCAAAACTTAGAAGTTATCCTCATCCTATTCCCTCTTCCCTAAATCCAGTCTGTTGCCAAATCTTGATGGGTCTCCCAAAATGTGTCCGGGTCTATCTTCTTTCTCACGCCATCCACCCTGTCCAACCTACCACCATCTCTTTCTTGTATGATTAGTCTCCCTCTCTCTTCTCTGTCTGGCAGCCAGATGATGCTGTCTGTGTGTGTGTCCCCCATGGGTAAATGGGATCCTATCAGTCCTCTTCATGGAACCCTTCAATACCTTTCCCTTGCAATTGGCATGAAATCCAAGGAAATTCCTTCCCCTCCCAACCTCTAGATGGTCTGACATCTGCCATCTCATCACCAGGCCATTGCCACCCAGTCACCGTGGCCAAGCTCACTCTCTAGCTCTGGGCCTCTGCATTGCTGCTGTAGGTCTCTTCACATGGCCTTTGAAGGTCTTTCCTAGCCACGCTCTCTAAACCCACTGTCTCCAACACATCCCTTGTTCTACATCATTTGAGCATTCTCCACAGTTCATGTATTCCTTTCTCTTTAATTACCTCACAGTCTTCACCAGAGCTCCTGGGATCAAAAATGATATCTGTTCTGCTCACTGCCACATCCTTATGCTCAAAACTGAGCAGGAGGTGCCCCAGGCATGATGATGCACATGGAGACTAGCTGATGAATGGAGAGCCTTAACTCATTTGTACTTTCAAACTCATGGAGCACTTTTGTTCCCCAACCTTTCTGTGCTCATCTGGGATTGAGAACAATATATTTCTCTAGCCTGCAGCTCCATGATATTTTGATGTCCACAAACTCATTACTCACATTCTGTAGGCAAGCTAATATTAGGGGATGCCCAAAGCACTGCAGAGATGTCTAGAACATGAGCCATTGATCTTGACCAGGCTTTTGATTCCAAAAGCTAGAGGATATGAACATTTCTAACATGCCTCACTTGCAAGGGTCTTCTAACACATTTGTACCCACAGTTTTTCCTAAACTTCCTGAAAAAAAAAAAAAAGACTTTAAAGCAGTTACTTGCTTTACTGTTTGGCCTCCCTTCCAGTTCCATGAAGTTCACTCCTCACCAAAAGGGCTCAATACAAGGTTCCTTGTTTTCTTTGCTCTTGAGCACTTAAGTTTATTTATTAATGCAGATATAAAGGGTTGGCAAAAGAAAACTGAGGACATGTTTAAAAATTATCAAAATAATCATTACTACAGGAAACTTCTTGAAGCCTCCTTTAGGACATTGAATGAAAGAAAAGATATAATTTATGACCATGACTTGTTGCATTGGTCTGAATCCAAAAGAAGCAGGGGGAAGCAAAGATCTGTTTGAGGGCAAAGGTTGAGCAAAACTTGAGTTACTTCATCTTAAAGTTTCTACCTTAGGGTCTAAGCCAACATACTAATTATAATTATAAAAACTGCTCCAGTGACAAAGTTCTCCACTAGTACAGTGATTTGAAAAAAGAAACTGAAAGGGGAACCAAGTGTTCTGGGTGAAGGTTAGAGTAGAATATTTTTAAGATTTTTTTTTAGGGGGAGTAAACACTACATGATAAGACTTCTGTTTTGAGAAGGAACATCTACTTTTGGGATCTTTGAGATGTTGTTACGTATGTTTGGTAGCTGTTTCAGAGAGGTGTTTGGAAGCAGATGGCAACTGTGCTTCTCTGATTTTGAAAATCAACGTGTGATTTGGAGCCTTTATTTTATAACAGATTCTGTCTTGCTGGTTTTCCCTATTCCTGTTTTCAAGTTGATTTTTCAAAATGGGTTTCACAATTTATAAGAGTAATCATGTCCTGAATTTTATCCAACTCTGTCATTTGTCTTTGTCTCCTTGGATTTTTTTCAGGCTCCCCAAGTTCAAGAACATGTGTTTCTCTAAACCATTCCTTTTTTTGCTTCAGCAAGGTTCATAAGAAGCAAGACCACCTGGTCAGAGCCTCCTGCTCCCACCTTCTCCTGCCTTGAAGAGTTCAGCCCACTTGGGCCAGGTGCCTGACTCCCAGGCTTTTAGACAGAAATTCCAGGCGCTCTTACAGCCCTCCTCTGTAGCTTGCTTGGTGCCCACATGGTACAGAGCACCTCCCAAAACCTGCTTTCTGGGGAGACAGAGCCTCTTCCCTCTAGTGTTGACACCCTGAGCTTATTCAGCCCTGCTGGCTACCCAAGCCCTCATGTTGACATTGCAGATAAAGACCACACCAGCCCTGTTGTAGAACGTGAATGTAGAAATTTTGCCCTATTAAATTGTCAGCAACCTGAGAGGTAGTGGGAGAATCAGGGTGCATGTCTATTTTTAACAGATAAGAAAACTGAGAAGTGTCAGTTTCAGCTGGAGATCACACTGATAACATGAGACAGGGAGTCCACACCTTGGACAGCCATACTGTGCTTTTACATAGAGTATTAGGCATTATTTACATGACTCTAATTTTTTACCAATTTTTTTGGTTGCGCCATCGCTCCCCATTTTGAACTTGTCTGTCTCAGTGTCAATGACTTTGTACTTTATGTATACAATAGACTATAGGAACATGGATTGGAACACCTACTGGATATAGTAATATGGTCCTGTCATGCAGTTATCCCTGTACCAGGCCTGAGTTGTGCCCTCAGACATTTCTGGTCACTTAACCAGCAGAGCAGAATGGGCATTCATGTTGAGGGGACTTCCAAACTTAGTGGGAGCCCAGCATGGAAGAGCAGCACATGGCCTCAGGAGTTTGTCACAGTTTGTTTTAAGAGTTTGGTCTTCATCTAACTGAGGTTTTCCACTGTGGAACCATTTGGGTCCAGATAATTCTCTGTTACAGGAGGCTGTCCTGTACCTTGTAGGAGGGTTAGTAGTATCCTGGACCTCTACCCACTGCATGCCTGTCAGCACCGCTCTCCTCCTATGACAACCAAAAAAAAAAAAAAAAAATGTCTCCAGGCATTGCCACATGTCTATTGGGAGAGAAGCACATTTATGGGGATTATTTCTGTTAGCCTCCAAAACTCAACCCAACTTGACTTCATAACCAGCAACTATTCTTTCCAGACCCCTTCTTTCTGGGATTGTTGCCCGACTGCCCTTTTGGGATTACATGCCTACCTCTTGACTTCCAGAAGAATCTATCCTGGGCAAGGGCGGGGACTTGTATTGTGTCCATCTGTACACGTATCTGCCCATACCAACTGGAGCAGGAGACCCTGAGGGCAGAAGCTTCACTGAGCCGTATTGATGTCACTGGGCCCTGCACAGGGCCTGGCTACCTGACAAGAGACAGGAGATATGTGTTAATTGAATGATGACTGAGCCCTTTACCAGCAAATGCTTTGAGATTGCTTAGGGTTTCTTCTTGGGGAGACAAGATCTAAACCCAGTGCTGAAGTGGGATATGGGGAGCTCCGTCCTTTCGCAGTTCTAACCTGAAGGGTTTGGCCAGATAGACTGTGAAGAAGAATATTGCAAAGGAAAGGAAATACCAGTGGACCAATACAAATAGAAATTATTTGCAGGGGGTGCAAGAAAGAACTTGAGTTACAAAATCCCTTATTTTATGATGTTTTTCACCACCAGAAGGAGAAAAAACTCTGCTCAACCATGATTGTGTGTCCGTGCCTTAACCCACCTGGGCAGCTGCGGTGGCGGTGACAACAACAGGACCTGCCTTTGGAGATTGGCTGCCTCGAGGGTTGATGGCTGGCATGTCGCGGGGACCACCCAGCATGTACTGGTGTGTGGGGCCGGAGGGATCAACCGTGTGTCCAGAACGCGCCATGGAGACCCATAATGGTAAGAGTGGAACTAGCCATGCTGGCCTGGGTGTGAGCTGCCATGCTTGTCCTGTAGGGAGTTCAGGCTGTATAAGGACAAGGGGTTTTCAACCAAAGGAAAGAAAATGACAATTAGTTGGTGCTTCTTCATCATAAAATATATCTTGGGATTTTTACTTAAATTCTAAAAATTGAAGGGCCATGAATAAAATTTATTGTGGGCTTAACTATTAGGGTATTATTTTATGTTGGTTAGAGGACTTTTAAAAATGGGGGTTTGTTTTTGCATTATAAAATAATGTGTTTGCATTAAAGAAAAATTCAAAAAAGCAAAGAAAAAATTACCCAGAGTCCTACTGTGCCACATTTAAGAACAGTTAACATATGGGCATATTCTCATCTCGTCTGCTTCTCTGTCATTAAGAGACATTGTTTTAACTTTGTGGTACTTATAAAGTGCATATAATGTATGCTACTTTCTCCTCCTAATCTTTTTATTATTGACGTTTACCCAAGTTACCACCTAGCTCATGTGATTAAATGAAATATCATTTTATATGAGACTACTACATAAAATTATTGACCTAATCCTTATTCTTCTATTAGACATTGGAGTTGCTTCTAATTGTTCACACTTTGCAAAAGCATTCCATTCTATCTTTTTTATACATGAGTTTCAGGTTATTTCCATAAAATAGATTTACGAAAGTCAGATTATTGGGCATGAACATTTTAAAGATTTTCCACTAAAATTTTGCCATTTTCTTAATTCTAATTCATTATGTATGGCAGCAGAATGCATTATGATTAATTTTACACATATAGAGCACAATTTTTTATATCTCTGGTTGTACACAAAGTAGAGTCACACCATTCGTATCTTCATACATGTGCTTAGGGTAATGATGTCCATCTCATTCCACCATCTTTCCTACCCTCATGCCCCCTCCCTTCCCCAAGTTGTACCATTTTTAACACCAACACAGTATCATTGACATTGTTAACAATAAATATGTGTTAATATCTTAGTACATGCCAGGTTCTGGGTTCAATGCTTTACCAAATAATCTCATTTAATCCTCAGAGCAACCTGTGAATATGGTACTTTTATCTCTGTTTTATAGCTGATTAACTTGAGGGTAAGAGAGGTCTAGAAATTTGTTCATGGTCAACAACTCATAAATCATAAAACTGACATCTGAACCTGGCCTGGCTTCTAGAACTTTCATTCTAATAGTCTGTCCTTCGAGGTTTGGTAGGGACCACATGTTGGATTTGAGAGGCCCCCATATTGGATTTGAGAGGCCCTCATGTTGGGTTTGAGAGGGCCTCATGCTGGATTTGAGAAGCCCCCATGTTGGGTTTGAGAAGCCCTCATGCTGGACTTGAGAGGCCCCCATGTTGGGTGTGAGAGGCCCCCATGTTGGGTGTGAGAGGCCATCATGCTGGATTTGAGAGGCCCCCATGTTGGGTGTGAGAGGCCATCATGCTGGATTTGAGAGGCCCACAAGCTGGATTTGAGAGGCCCACATGTTGGGTTTAAACACATTGGGTTCAAAAGGTCCTATGTGTTTGTAACTGTATTAATAAATGGGCACTGGTCCAGCAAATGTTTTGTTCAGTGTAAGTAATTTTTCTCCATCTCAAATGTTTAGAAGCTAATAAGGGTGAAGTTTCTAGAAGGTTTCTTTGCACATAAGTCAAATTATGAAATGGGAGAAGTATTTGCTCTTTGACATTTCCCAGCACAAATGTTGCCAGAGTGTTTGATTTGTATCTTGCTTTCTTAGAGTGAGATAAGGTGACATGGACGATAGAATGCTATTCCTGATTTTGGAGCAGAACCTCTGTCTTTCCAGAACACTTGCCGCTTTACTTTCCCACCTGCTGCTTCTCTTAGCTGTCCTGAGAGATGAGAGTCGGGGCAGGGATGCTGGGACCACTGGGGGCTTGTTGGGTAGGTGATTGTATCATCTGCAGAGGCCTTTGCCCCATCCCCTTCCTGGTCAAGATCTGGTGATCTAAAGGCAACCCTGGCCCACAGAGTCACTGTGTTGTGACCGCCGATTCCCAGACCCCATCCAGACCCACTGGAACAGTATCTTGGTGGTCTGGGCATTTTAAAAAAGTTCCTCCATAATTTTAATGCAGCCAAAGTTGAGAATCAACTAGTCTAAATGGTTTGAGTACAATAGAACAAGATTTCTGGGATATTAAAGTACACATATGTCCCCTGGGGATCTTGTAAAATGTGAAGTCTCATTGAGTAAGTCTGGGCATGGAGATCTACCTTTCTAACTGTCTCCTCTCACTCAGGCTCATGAGTAGCAAGACTAAGATGATGCTCTCTAAGTCCCCAGGGATCTTCCTTTGATTCTTACATGTCCCAGGGACCTGGGTATGATGGGCCCTGGACAAAACTGGAACCAAACCCACCTTCCAGACTTGGGGTAGAACAGATAACCAGAAAATGTTTAATGTGAACCTAGAGGTGAAAGCACTGATTATCCCCAGTCCTCCATTTCTTTCCCATAAAGATCTGTGTCTGAGTTTTCTACTGTTCCTTGGTTCGTCCCCTCTCCCTGACAGCTATGATCCCATAGCAGGTTCTGAAGACTTTTCTGCCCTCACAAGCCATTTTCTACCATGGAATCTCAGGTCTCCCCATCATTCCTGTGGGGTACATGATGGGACTGGGTACTGTGCTAGCTGCTTGGGGTAGGAAACAGGGCAGAGAAGTGGCATCCCTGAAACCCTTGTGGGTGAGGGAGGTGTTTATCAGGGACCTAACACACAAACCATAAAATCAAAGAAAAAGAGAAGAAAGTGGCCTGCAATACATCAGAAAATTCTTTCCAGTGGCTCAGCATTAAGGAAATTGTATATTAAAGAATTATGATAGTAACTGAATCCCCTTAAGGAAGCTTATAAAGATTTATGCTCATACTCCATCCTCACATTTTAAAGGTGGTAACAACAGGACTGAGCCTGGGAGCCCTAGCCCTGGAGCTAACTAACAAGCAGAAATTTATTAATTTCAGAGACTGAACCCTATGACACCCCCATTGTAGATTCCAATTTTAATACATCACATGTTGGATTTCATTTTTACAGAGTATAAATACCAAATGCTCCTTAAATTATGATGGGCTATAAGGAGGCTGATGCGTAGTGGGATAGGGAGAGGGAGCATGGGAGGAATAGACAAACTCTAGATAGGGCAGAGGGGTGGGAGGGGAAGGGAGGGGGCATGGGGTAATTAATGATGGTTGAATGTGATGATCATTATTATCCAGAGTACCTGTATGAAGACATGGATTGGTGTGAATATACTTTGTATACTACCAGAGATATGAAAAACTGTGTTCTATATGTGTAATAAGAATTGTCATGCATTCTACTGTCATATATAAATAAAAAAAATTTTGATGGGGTTATGTCCCAATAAAGCCATGGTAAGTTGAAGATGCATTTAATGCACTTCACCTATCCAACACCATAGCTTAGCCTAGCTGACCTTGAACATGCTTGGAACACTAATGATAACCTACAGTTGAGCAAGATCGTGTAACACAAAGCCTATTTATAATAAAGTATTGACTATCTCATGTAATCTGTTGAATATTATACTGAAATTATAAAACAAGATGGTTGTGTGGGTACACTTTCATACCATGGTAAAGTTTAAAAAAAAAATCGTAAGTGGAACCATATTAGTCAGGAACCATCTATATCAACACCTATACAGGTGCAAGTGACGCTCAAAGGGTGGGGTCAGTGTGCTTTGTAGTCTTTCTGTTTCCTAAAATGAACATGCATCATCTGTTGTTGTTACATTACTTTTGTAATCATAAGACTGATATTGCCGGTTATTTTTCAATTGCTATTTTTTGTAAGTGTCAATGGCTTTGTCATTAGAACCTAACCAGCATGCCTTGTGGGTTCACATCCAAGGTCAAATTATTTCATGGGCCTCTTTCCCCTTAATGTCTTTTTTGAATAAATGGGGGAGTGTTTGACTCAATACACCTACAGTCGAGTCCTCTGCAGGATCCACTTTCTCAGTGTGGTCCCCAGAGGTGGATTGTTCCTTCTAACCCTCTCTGTGGATCTCCTGGATCAGGAGGACCTCTGCTTCTCAGCCCCACTTTGCCTACCGAGATCCACCCATCTCTTCTCAGGGAAGACTGTTCCAGACCTAATTCCCAATCCTGGTTAAGAAAACATGGCTGCCAGCAGGAAGACAACTGATACTCAAATTATGAAGGGGCAAATCTCTCAGCTTTTAAAAATCCTTAGAAGATGATATGTTTGAAAATGACAAAAGTTCTTACATTTGCAAGAATAATTTAGAAAAAGACCAAACTTTTAATTAAAAACCTGCTTTACTTTTGAGCTTGTTAGTAATAGCATTTTGTATTTCACACGCACCTGTTTTGGCTTGGACAACCTCACCTCCTGTGTTTGTGGAGTGGTTCACTCTTTCAAAGCCCATGAATGAAGCTGGGTGCGGTGGCACGTGGCTGTTGTCCCAGCTTCCCCATAGGGTAAGTAAAGGCAGGAGGATCGCTTGAGCCCAGGGGTTCAAGGCCAGCCTCAGCAACACAGTGAGGAAAAAAAGCCCATGGATGTGTGAGTGTGTCCACTGTGTGACCTACCATGTCTACATAGCACGACTGTGTCTCAGCGAAGCAGGCCACAGCCTTAATCTCATGAGCACCATCAGCAATGAGCTCCCACTTAGTGCAAGAGGAATGTTCGAAAGCTCTGATGGGTTCCCAGTGGGCCAGGCTGCAGAAGAGAGGTCAGCAAGTTCCTTACTGGACAGGGCTGCTGACCAACTGCTTTGACAAACATGTCATTAGACATTCTTGAGCATGTCCCTCCTCTATCTGACACCAGCCAGAGTGGAAAAACCTGTTCTGCCAGCCGAGGTGGGGCACCCGGGAAAGTAGAGAAGTGAGGAAACTTCCAGATAATTTCAGCCGAGACTTTCCTGGATGGTGGAAAGTGGGGGTGCTTGGGCGGACCCCATCCTGGAGGCACTCCACACCCCACCTCTCTGCGAGTGGTCCTAGCTTCTTCTCTGAAAGCCCTGACACAGCTGCCTGCCTCTCAGAGCACTGCGCGCTGCCGGACCCAGCATGGACCAGAGGAGGAGGAGGAACATTCCAGAGGGTCTTCAAATCCCAGGTTGTTACATTGCTACTTGCAATATCCTTCCCCCCCACCCGCTTTGGCATTTTTCAGATCTGTATTAAAAATCTAACTTTTTAATCTAAGTGCCAAGTGGTTTGCTTAAGTAGAGGCTCTTCTTGCCTCTGAACTAGGAAGTGCCCATAGGGTCGTAGCTTGCCTTCTTTATGGGCCAAGGGACAGATCTACGCTGACGCGACAGCCCACATGTTTAAATGTCCCTCTTGTTGGTGTCCTGCTTATACTTTCTGGGCCATGGAAGAGTGGTTGGAAGGGGCTTTGACCATGGTCAATGGGGCACCCTTCTCCAACCTGGTGGCAGGAGCACCCTGGGCCTCTCCAGGGAGGGCAGCCAGCATCCAGTAACAAAGCCCTTACTGAGTGAGATGAAGAAAAGAGGACTGAGTGGTGGCCCGGCTGGTAGGAGCAATGGCTGTGAGCATCCATCCATGCAGGTGGCAGTTAGCACAGCTGCGCTTCATGCCACAAAGCAGAGCCCAGCTACACCAGCTCTGGGCTTGATGCAGCTTTTAATATGAACTTTAATTGAGGCTTAGATCTCGGCTTCATCATTTACTTACTTTTAGCAATGGGCAGCTGGCTGCCTGTCAAACGATGCCAGCCTTTCTATTAGGAAGTTGATGCTGTAGGTCTGTGCCCTGCTCTCACTGGACTCAGTGCCACTTGATGAGTTTGATCAGAACCTCTTTACCCCTTTCTTGGCATAACTAAAAGCAGATGCCTTGCTCTTGCTGAGGGTTCAGTTTTAGGCCAATTCATCTCCCTTCCTTTCATAGCTAACAGCTCTTCCAACTTAACACCTTCCATTTGGCTATCACTCCAACAAATCTTTAGGCCATGGCTGCCTGGGACCAGAGGAAGAGCTGCCTTCCATCTCCCCTTCCTCCACTGTGCTGTGGGTGGGCTCCAGGGTGCACCCTCACCCTCTCATCCCTCTCCCAGGGGCCAGAAGCCTCAAGCCTCAGCCCCCACCCCTGCCTGCCTCCTTTTACATGAGTTGGCCAGGCAGCCCTGCCTGATGGCCCAGGCCTACGCAGTATGCATTCGGCATCCAGAAAAGATTTTCTTTCCAGTTCTCTTTCTGGGTCCCAAAGAAGAAGTCAATGGCCTGTGAGCAGGGAGATGCCTACAAGGACATCCCCAGATCCCTGTGCACAGGGACAGGATTGTCACCCATCAGTCTGGATTCCTAGTCCACATGAGTCAGACCTCAAAGGAGCCATTATTAGGAAGTGTTATGAATTCTTCAGTTCTCTGGGAATGGAGACTCCCTACCCATAACATTTAAATCTAAACTCTAGTGTATGAATTTCACATACATTTTGGGGACTCCTGATGAATGACTATAGGGAGCTACCAAGACAGACTGTTCCCCCTCACAATGGTCTTTTACTTGTGATTTTTCTACTTTATGGTGGTGTGAAAATGGTATGCATCCAGTTCAACCCATATTTCAGAATTACCATCTTTTTTCCCCAAGCAAAGGTTTGTGGCCCTGTGCTGTCGTGTGATGCTGGGCAGCAGCAGTCAATTGTGGCTCCCAGTCAGCCATGCTGTCCCAGGGGGAGCAAGGGATGCTCGATAGTGAGCTCCTTGTTAAGCTGTGATGTCTGGGAGGTAGGGTGTGTTAAATGCGTTTTTAACTTAGGACATTTTCAATTTACAAGGGGATCATCAGGATGTAACCCCTGAGGTTATATCTGTGTTTCTTGGAAGTCCCAATTCTTGGTCTCTTCACCATCCAGGCCACCCTTGTCTTCAGTTTGTCCTGATTCCACTTAGCCATCTTGCTGTTTATTCATGACATTTGTCCAGAGAAGAAAAGAAACAAAACCAAAGAGAACACCCAGAAACGTGCAAGAAAAATGTTCCTGAGCTCATAACCTTGATGTGCTAGAAGGAACCACACACATTAGTCAGAATTGTATTTTCAGCTGTAAGGGATTTTTCAGGATTGCAGTTGAGTTTACTGATCCTGGCTCAGGTTGTGCCCAGCAACTTTTCTTTCCAGCCCCACCTGTCATCCAGCACCCAAGGGCTTGTTGCCAAGTGTTGTCTTAAAATATCACCTGTCGGGGTGTCTGTCTCACAAGAATCAAGGGGAAAAAAAATAGCTTAATTTCTGTGGCACTATGAACTTTTTAGAGACTTAGAGATATTTAAAGGCATTCAAAAATAGTCTATTATTTTAAAAATAGAACCATGTGATCATGTAAATTTCAGGCTGGAATTTGAATACAAAGTGGCAATAATGACACTAAAGTTTCTGTTAGTAGCTCATTTTGGACTTGAGACAGTGGTGAGAGCACTCAGAGAGAAGTGGGTGGTCACAGGTGGCCCACACCTGTGGAGGTTAAGAGATGGAGGACTCAGGGGCTGGTGGTGCTGGGTGGGAAGAGGCCAGGGCAGAGGCCAGAGGCTTTCCTGCCCCTGTCCCAGCTGCCAGGTCTAAACAGCTCCCGAGGGCAGTGGCCTGTCTCTGTGCCAACACCCCAGCACCTCTGGGCTCAAAAATAAAAGGTGAACAAAGAGCCTTTGCTTAGCATAGGGCAGGAGCATTCTCCCTAGTCCTGACTCCTCCCTGAAGGTTAAGGGAAAAAGTTATTTGTATGAAATTCCACACATTCTCTTGTAGATTGAAATGATACCAGTGAGACCCGGGTGCTCCCGCACATGCGCTATCTCACACACACACACACACACACACAGGATCATTCTTTTGGTATGTGTTCTTGATTTTCCGTGGGTTAAATTCAGTCCAACATGTTCGTTGTGCAACTTTTTCACGATTGGTATGTCAGAGCTCTCTGTGTGTACCACGTTAGTTGAGTGTGAAAACAGCTAGGTTGATTTTTACCATCCCCTAGTAAAGTCACTTGAGAGTCTTTCTCAATGTTGCCTATTATTGTAAGGGTTGCATATTACTGCATAAGCCCCAGCAGATGTAACAGAGAAAGCATGTTAACATTTTTCAAAGTGCTACTCACCCCTGGTTCAACAAGTCAGTACAAAACAAAAATTATAACATAAGAAGACTAGCAGGGCCCTGTCCCCGTGTCAGTGTCTTTATGTGCTGTTGCTAGATTTAGTTCTTTAGGTAACTATCGCTTCTCCATGTAGAGAACGTGCCTGCACTCTCTGGCTGACCCACTGGGGCAGGGTCTGCTGCCCTCCTGCCATGTTGGATGAATATTTCCTTCACATTCCTACTCCAAGCTCTCTGCACGCTTTGTTATATGGGTGTTGACCTTTCTCTATGAGATGAGTCTTCATAACTAAATGATTTGTTCCCATCTTCATGCCTCTGCCTGGAGAGACTCAGGACCATTCTCCAGAGTGAGCATCTTTCCCTTCATCCCTTCGACCTCTATCCACCTTCCCCCTCCCACCAGGAGCTGTTGCTTCCCGACGACCTTGTCTAACTGGGAAGTCTCAGTGAGAGAACTCCTAAAAAAGGGCTGTGGGAGGCACAGGCAAGAGACTGCCACCCGAGGTCATCTTCATCTTGCCCTCCACCGGGCTCTCTTGGTTGGACAACTCCAGTCCTCAGAATTTGAAGAAGCCCGCTCTCTTGTCCTCCAAGGTGGTCTGACGGTCATGGTTCTGTGGGCAACCTGTCTTTTCCTCTCTGGGAGCTTTTAGGATCTTCCCAGCAGGCTTGGTCTTCTGGGATTTCGTAACCAACAACCTGAGCAAGAGTCTTTTTTCACTCATGCTGCTTGGCTCTGGGTAGATCAGACACATATTCCTTCCAGGCCCGGAGATTCCTTTGTATTTTTTTTTTCATAATATTTTCCCCTCTGCTTTTTCTCTCTCTTTTTTTTTTTTTGTTTAGTTTTGCTTGTTTTTTTATGGAATTCCTACTAGTTAAGATATATATTATCTTTTCTTTCAGATTTTCCAACTCTTGTTCTCTTTCTTAAAGTTGGAAAGATTTCCTTGGTTTTATCTTCCAGCATCTCTGTGGAACATTCATTTTGGTATTTGTTTTTATTTTCTAAAGGCTTTCTCCTGCACTTAGTTGCTTCTTTTCATTGCATTCTACTCCTATGTTATGTGTACAGAATGTTCTTGAGTTTCCCAGGGAATCCTAATTGGATTTTATTTTATATTAATGTGAATCCTATCATCTTAGCTAATTTTTATTTCTGTTCATTTTTCCGAATGTTAAACATGTTTGTTAAAGTCAACATTTTTACAATGAATTCCAGACAAACCAATACTTATATGATTCAAAACAGTATGAGGGAAATTTGCAAACAGTTTATTTTGTAGGAAAAGACTGTAAATTACATGGAGAGCAGGTTCCTGTCTTGCTAAGTCCATGAAAATGCTGGCAAAGGATATTTCTTCATTGGTACTTGTTTTTTAAGTTTGTTGTTGTTTGTTTTGTTTTTGGCTTTTATAAATTATTTGCATCATCTGAGGCCTGGATTTTTGTTTCTCTTTATTAAGTCAGCACTATTATTTCAATGATTACATATCAATTTGCAGTAGACAGTGCTGTAGATGCTGAGAACACCATAGGAATGTGGCCTCTGCTTTCATGTGCTTCTAATTGTAGCAGAAAAAAAAAAAAAACAGCAAAGAACAGGAGGAAAACCAGAGAGTGCTGCTTGATGTGGGTAGCATTGAGCAGGATCATGCTAAAAAAAAGCCCATGAGGTCATTTTTCATTGTTATTGGCTGTTTTAGTCTGTTTTGTGTTGCTATGACAGAATACTTGGCACTGGGTCATTAATAAAGAAAAGAGGTTTGTTTGTTTTATCATTCTGGTGGCTGTAAAGTTCAAATATCCTGGTGTCTGCTTGGCTCGAATGAGGACCTTGTGCTGGATGGCCTCATGTAGTAGGAGCACCTGCATGTGGAAGAGATCATGGGCTCTGTTAGAACAGCCCACTCTCTCAGGAACTAATCTGCTCCTGTGAGTCCCAACCCAGTCCTCAAGACCAGAATTCATCCCTTCACAAGGGCAACCCTGGCTCATCTCCTTCTAGGTCTCAAGGTGTTGCTTCAATATGAATTTTTGTGGTGGTAAACCACATTAAAACTGTAGCATTGGATGAAATGTTGACATTGAATCTGAGATTCCTGGGCAAGTGATCACATCTTCTGGATTAACCAAAAGGAAGGAGTCATGGGAAGGTGGAAGAAGAATGTTTTTTGAATATACTGAAAACAACAAAGAAGGATATGCCCAGCCTTCAGGTACACATTTATTCACTTAACATTATGTCAGAGCTTTCTATGGAGAACCTAGGAAACCAGGAAAATATTCTCATAATGCTTGTCTTCCAGGGAAAAAACAATAAATAAACTTGCTCCACCTTTAGGAGCAGAAAGGGACATAAAGAAAATTAACCAGGGTGCACTAATGGAGAGATATGTGCTTAGGGCATGTGTTAGACAGTTTTCTATTACTGTAACAAAATAACCAAGGCTTATACTTTATGAAGAAAAGAGATTTAATTAGCTCACAAATTTAAAGACTCAAGAGCATGACACCAGCTTCTGTTTGGCTCTGATGAGGCCTCACAGTGAATGGCTTCACAGTGGCATGAGTACATGAAAAAAGGGAAGATCACATTGCAAGACAGGAAGCCAGAGAGCATGAAGAAGCCAATCTTGCTCTTCTATAACAACCCTCTCTTTCAAGAACTAACTGTAGTCAAGAGAACTAACTGATCAAGAGAACCACAATAATCCCTTCTGGGTTTGCACCCCCAAAGACTTTATCAACTCCTACTAGTTTCTACCTCTTAACAGTCCCACCACCTCCCATCATCACCATGCTAGAACCAGGTTTCCAACACATGAACTCTTAGGGGACGAACCACATCCAGACCTAGCAGAGCACTGGGAGGGAGTCTATAGAGAGAAGTCATTTAATCAGAACCAAGCGATTAGAATGAGAAAGACAGGTCTCATAAAAATCAAAGGAAATGGCATTTCTGGCAAAACACCAGAAAACGTAAATGCTGAGAAGTGGGAATGATCTTGGCCTGTTTGAGAAATAGCAGACTGGCCCACGTGATTGGACAGAGTGACAAGAGCATTGAGCAGGACTAGAGAGGCGAGCCTTCACGGTATGGGCTCAGGTTTTGTTCCAATAGCTATGGAAACACCAGAGCAGCAGTGTATTCTTAATAAGGGAGTCCAAAGGCTGTTTCCTGAGCCCTGGCGACAAGGCACCAGGCAGAGTCCAAGACAGGAAGTAGAAAGGGGAGAAGAACACGGACCTGGAATATGTTTCCAAAGAAAGCTCCAAGTGTTTATGTTGTGTAACAAACCACCCCAGAACCTACCAGCCTGACATGGCACTCTTATTTCCCAGGTTCCTCTGGGTTAAGACCTGGCAGGCTTCCCCCACCTGTCTGGCTCCTCAGTCTTCCTCCACTTGACTGCTCTCTCTTCCACATGCTTTCTCACCATCCAGTGTTTAGCCTGGGCTTCTTTACAGCCTGCAGTGGAATTTTCAGAGTCCAGCAACACAAATATCTAGGCCTTCAGAATGCTTAGACCCAGAACTGGCACAGCACCACTTCCGCCACATCCTGGGGGTCAAAACAAATCCAAAGTCCTGTTCAGATAAAGCCCAGGGAAGGAAATAGGTCCCACCTTCTAATGGGAAGAACAGCACACCGTTAGTGGCCCTCTTTAATACACCATGGACTTGCTGGTGGACTAGCTATGAGAAGTGAGTGAAAGAGGGATCATGTAGTCACCACTCGGATTTAACCAATGTTTTGTCATTTTTCTTTCAAAAAATTATGGCAAGAAATCAATGTCTTACATGTACAGCTAGAGCCCTTTGGATCTCTCCCTGCTTTCTCTTCTTCAGCTCCAGAGGTGGCCACTGTTGGGAAGTTAGTGTGACATCGTTACCATATTTTATACCATGCTAAGTATGTGTATGTCCATAAATACATGAGACTGTTTCTTCCTAAGTAGGTCCTCTCTGGGTGCCACCTGTTGGGCAAGATTGAGCGTTGAATCCCACAATACCACCCATGGGTTAAGAAACAGGCTTCACGGAGGAAACAAACTACAAGGCCTGAGTCTGTGAGATAAAGTTGCATGTAGTCCCCAGGCTTCACTCTCTCACAGGGAGGTGTGCCAGCATGTCTTCTAGACAGAGGTGGGTTCAGTTCAGCAAAGAGTCCAGCCTGGCTCTCCCCTCTCAGAAGGCATCAGTGACATGCAAGCTGTGGTGGCTGCTGCTTATAAGTGACGACTTGAGACTTTGGGATGTGAAGTTCTCGATGATGGAGGGTGGGAGGCACTAGACCTGTGGGAAACTGGGCTTGGGTGCTCTCCCTTCACCTGGGAGATGGGGACACCCCTAAGCTGGCTCATTGGACAAGGGTGAAGAGGGCAGAAGCTAGTGTCATGGTTTGGTAATGACAGCTGCATTCAGAACAATTTCCATATTTAAAATTTGTGAGTAAATATTTTCATACCATGCCAGTCTTTTTGCAGCTTGCTTTTTCAGTCAAGATGAAGTTTATAGAATATAAGTAAGTTGTACCAGCATATCCCTGAGTTCCATATCCATGAATTCAACCAACTGAGGATCAAAAATAATTTTTTAGGCTGGACACAGTGGTGCACACCTGTAATCCCAGCAGCTCGGGAGGCAGAGGGAGGAGGATTGTGAGTTTAAAGCCAGCCTCAGCAATTTAGCAAGGTGCTAAGCAATTCAGTGAGACCCTGTCTCTAATAAAATACAAAATAGGGCTAGGGAAGTGGCTCAGTTGTCAATCCCCAGTACTCCGCCCCGCCCCGCAATTTTTTTTTAAATTGTGTTTACCCTAAACATGTACAGGCTTTTTGTCATTATCCCCTAAAAAAACAGTATAACAATAATTGATATATCATTTACATTGTATTGGATATTATAAGCCATCTAGAGATCATTTAAATTACATGGAAGGACATATGTAGGTTCTACGCCAAGTACTGTGTCATTTATACAAGTGACTTGAGTATCTATAGATATTTTTTCCCCAAGTAGCTGAAGAACAAATTACCTGCAAATACCAAGGGATGAATGTATGTACTGTATTTTTCAAAGAAGTTGCATTCAACATTTGCCTATAAAACCATTTAGGCATTGTCCTTTTATCTGGGTAGTTAATTTGACCGTTGATTCTCTTTCTTTCAAGGTCACAGGTTTACTTACATTTTTCATTTCTTCTTGAGTTAATTTTGACTACACAATTTTCTGGATAATCATCTATTTCATCTGGATTTTCCAATGTTTTTAGCATGAAGTTCATAGTGACATCAGTATTTTAAAAGATATATTTTAATTATGTTATTAATTTTAATATGTAAATCATAAACTTGATATAAAATTCAAAAGTACAAAATATTCTCACCAACCCTGTCCTGTCTTCCAGTTGCCCTGTCTTCCAAAGAATTGACAAATACGGATCCAACCCCCCCAATACCCCGACCGCCCCCCCCACCCCGTGCTTTTTTTTAAACCTCAGAAACCACAGTTTCTTAGGCCTAGACTCATAACAACATTTTTAAAAATTCCTATAAGTCTTGAGCCTCTGCAGAAGTTTGAAATATTATGTTCTATCTTAGTTTTTAAACATTTTATGTTATGGAAAAGTTTGAGCACATTACAAATTAAAGAGAATAATTTAATGGACCTCTTTGTAGTCATCATCTAACTTAAGCTATTTTCACACATGGCCAATCTTGATCTACGTATATTCCCCTTCTCCCTCTCTCCAGATGATTTGGAGCCCAATTACAGAGTTTATAGCCTCAGAAGTCTTTTTTAAAAAATTATAATACACTTAACATACTTTAAAAAAAATTAAAAAAGTCTCATTTTAATACTATCTAGTCAATTTTCAAATATCCGTGATTCTCTCTTACTTCATTTTTATGACTGCTTTTGTTTTCCCCCAACAGATTTGTTGGATCAACATCCTTTTATTTTATTGGGTCAGTACAGTGAAGTCTCTTAATTTCTGTCTTTCTCACTCACTCTCTTTTTCTGTGAGATTTCATTGTTGGTAAAGCCACATTATCCTTTGCAGTTTCCCACAGTCTGGGCTTTAACAATGGTATCCCTGTGTGTGGCCTCTTCCCTGTGGTTTTCTTAGATCCAGAGGCTTGATTAGATTCAGGAAGATGTTTTGGCAAGAACACTCAATCATGGTGTGTGTGCTTCCTATGGCCTCACCTCAGGAGTTAAGGAATGTGGAAGGTTTCTCTTTGATGTTTAGATTTTGCCAGTGATTTTAGTTGTCAGCTTGATCATTAAAACTCCTAATGGATTTTTGGCTTTTCACTGAATAGTTTTATGGGTCACCCATTGTTGCTCAGATAAACTTTATAACTTGGGGTTGTAGAGGAGTGAGACTTTAAGTCTGTCTTTCCTTCTTCACTTATTAGCAGAAAGCTATCTCTAAAGAAGAGCACTGTCCGTCAACTACAGTCCTTGAGTTATAGTTTGTATGAGAACATCAGGATTAAGACTCGGTTCCTTCCCTTTCATTCTTCTGAAAATGAGTCTATTCACTAGCACCTCTCGGAGGTGACCAGTGAGGGCTATCATTATGAACTCATGGAGTTTAGCTTATTTGTTGTTGCTCTTTGGTGAATAGGTCCTTCAGGTTGGTTCCTCTGTCTTTTGGCATGACCCCAGGCATCTTTGATGACTTCTTTGATTTCTGACATGAAGAGCTACAGGCCAAGGTTGCCCGTTTTCTGTCCTAGATGTGCAGTGTGCCATTTCTCCAAGGACCCCTGTTTCCTCTGGTGACCTCATGATTTTCAGTTCTCTAATGCACATTTCGGTCTCCTCTCTTGTTCCAGATATTTCTTGTGAAATCTTGTGTGCACCCCCTTGAGCCTACTCTTGTCTCCCATCTCCATGTCTCTCTTATTTTTTTGTTGGTCAGTCTTTCCATAAAATTGCTGATTTCATTAGTTCTTTGAGAAAACCAGCTTTAGATTTTGTTCTGCATTTCTCTATAATATCATCTTTTTCTCTATATTTACTCCTCCCCCTTTTCAACTTCATGACTAGTAGTATCCTGTCACTTCTGAGAACTCATCTTTTTTCAACTTGACAATTGTGCTTATTTATTAGAGTATATGCTTCTAGAATTCTTTTCAGATGCGTCTTGAAAAACTTCAGTAGATACTGTCAGCCCTTGGTATCTGTGAGTTCCATATCCATGGGCTCTGTGTGGATGGATTCTACTAACTGCCAATCAAAAGTATATGGGAAAAAACATGGTGTCTGTACTGAACATATGCAGACTTTTTTATATATATCATTATTCCCTAAACGATGCAGTAGAACAACTATTTGCATAGCACTTACATTGTATTAGATATTTTTAGTAATCTAGAGATAATTTTTTAAATACTCTTTTTTTTTCCTTTTAGATGTTGATGGGCCTTTATTTTATTCATTTATTTATATGCGGTGCTGAGAATTGAACCCAGTGCCTGGCACCTGCTAGGCAAGCACTCTGCCACTGAGCTACAGCCCCAGCCCCTCTAGAGATAATTTAAGTATAAGGATGGATGTGCATTACATTATGTGCAAATATTATTCCATTTTACATAAGGGACCTGATCACCTGCAGATTTGGGTATCTACAGGGGTTCCAGCACCTCTGCGATTCTTAGGAATAACTCTATCTTCCATTCTCTTTTTTTTTAATTTCTACTTCTAACCTCTATCTTTGGTTGCTGCATCCTTTGCTTGGTCTTCCAAATTACTGACTTGTCCTTCGGCCCTGTTCTTTGTGCTTGGCAGCCCATCTGATGCATTTTATAGCTCAACTCTTCTAGTTTTGATTTCCAAGATTTTTAGTTGATTCTTGCTTATGGATTCCACTTTCTCCTGTGTCTCTCCAGATTGCCAGGGGTGCTTATTCTGAGGTTGTTCTTGCTCTACTAACACTGGCTGTGGGTAGAGATGGTGGAAAGCTGGAGTCCAAAATGCTGCTTAGGAAAGTTTGGGTGCTGACTCAGTCTTTTCCTCCAGGTAAAAAAAAAAAAAAAAAAGGACACTTGCAAATTTCATTGTGAAACAAGAGAGCCCAAGTCTTTCTCATCTCGGTGACTGGCATATCTGTAGGTTCCCCCATCATAACGTAAGGGCACAGCAAGTAACTCAGGCTTTTAGATCTCACAAGACCCTGCCTTGTAGAGACACTGTCACCGTCAGCTGCTCATTTTCCCATAGGAACTCAGCCTGAGAGCTGCAGCTGTGATAGGTACATCTTCTGCCTGGTTTCTGATGAGCCTGTAGCCTTGGCCACATAAACAGGGAACTTAATTTGTCTTTACCCTGTGTGGGGGTGGGGAGGGTCTCTTCCTGCCCTTCTGGAGCCTGCTCTGAGTTCTGGCTCTATTGGTCAAGTTTGATTCTTCTCCTTTATGGGGTTGCCCTTCCTCAAATGTTTGTGGGTGCCTGGTTGGATGTTGATCTTCCTGTTCGGGATTCCCCAGAGCTTTCTGTGAATCCAGCAACAGTCACTCAGTCACCGCAGCCTGCAGGAAGGAGGCAAAAAGACTGTGGCAGGCTTCTTGGAGGTGCACCGAGAGCATATTTCCTGGGCAGAGATGGGGTGGGGAGTGGACAGGTACCTTCTGGGACTTGCCCACACACCTCCTCTTTAGCCCACATGGCGGACCCACTGGCCTCCTGCTGCCTGGCACAGGCTGGAGAGGGGCTAAACACAGGAGCCTGCACACTAGGGTGGTCCCTCGCTGAAGCCCCTCTGCTGGCATCCCTGCGGGGCTGTGGGAGCCTCCTGCTTCCTGTGTGTATTGCAGGCAACCTCAGAAGTCCCGCAGCCTCCTCCACCTCATGCTTCTTGGTTTCTGGTTCTTGTAGATCTCTGTCTTTTCCTCTACTAATATTATTGGTATTTTTGGACATTTTTATAGTTTCTAAATATTTGGGCAGAAGCAATGGCTACAGCAGCCCAGGCTCAGTTTGTTGTTTTGATTCTGTCATCCAGCGTCTTGGGCACCTTTGAAGTAAAAAGATTGCAGGAAACATTGAGTAATGACGTTGAGAATGTGGGCTTTGCAATCAGAGGAGCTGGGTTCTAATCCAGATTCTTGTACATCCTTATCCTTATCTGTAACACATATAGTTGGAATCTCTTTGTGGGATGCTAAGTGCCAATACTACAGTGTGTGCTTGTGGACCCTCAATGATTGGCCTATATTTTTTTTCTTTTTCTCTGGTGGACAAGTTTTGTAGCCTCACCTGGACTTTATTTCTATTAACAAAAATGATAGTAGCATTACAATGATAAAAAGGGGGGATCTTCAAAAAAATGTCTTTGATTTTGGCTCTAAGTCATTATTGGCATGGAATTTAAAACATGGTCAGTCCTCATTTTTCCAAATATGTATACAGCTGAAAGTTGACATCCGTCAAATGAAATCATCAAAATTAACTGTTTTAATTAAAATTGTTTTGCTAACATTAAATCAAAGTGTTTTCAATACAGTAAAACTTTCCTTGCTTATTTTTAGAATGTTTCCCCTGCAAATTTAAAACTTGTATGTCTTATGGAAGTTTAAAACACTTGATACAGTGTGAGGTTCTAAAATTCATGGAGTAAACAAGGCTGATGGTATGCAGGGAGCCCCTCTGGTTATTGGCAGCAGTCTTGGAGAGTGGTAGGGCTCTCTGCTTTCAGCGAGCAGGTCAAGAGGGAGCACTGGCTAGAGAAGCCCCTCTGTCCCTTCTAGAACTCAACTCCTTAGAGTATCCATCCATCAATCAGTTTGTGCAGTCAGTCCCTTTTGAGAAAGTCAGGAAAGTATTTCTTCCTGGGGTGTTCACAAAATAACTCAGAAATGACAATGAAAATATGCACACACTTCCCTAGTATGTTCTAAATTGGGACTTTATAGAGAGAGACTTCTGGTCCTAAATTGTCACTGCAAAATAAATTAATTTACCCTTCTTAAGATAAGGACAAGATGGTCACTGTTTCTTTAAGTGCATGGGTAATTTCTTTGTTTTACTTCAGTTGGTTGCAATAGCTTGCTAAGTGATTGTTTTCCATCCTTGTTTATAAAAACCAATTTAGGGAGGCAGTAAAGTTTAGTGCTTTGGAGCCAAGAATTCTGCAGTCAAGCCAAAGGCTTGCAAATCTTACCATTGGTCAAGCCACTTAATCTCTGGGGACCTCATTTCTCTACTCGTAAATGGGGACAATACTAGTATCGAAAGGATTAAGTAATCAGTTTCCTTTGAACATTTGCTAACCACCTTTACAAAATAATATTTCCATTCTCTCTCCCTAAAATTTCTACAAAACAAAAAAGTTCTTTCTTTGTTGTTAATGGCGTAAAGATTTCTACAAATTTAAATAAACAAGCGGTAGCGTTAGGAAGTTGCCAAAATAAGCTATCAGAAATTTCTTTTTCTAAATTCAACCTTAGACAATGTCTCTTTTCTCTTGTTCCCCTTTTTTTTTTTTTTTTTCAATTCTAACTAAAAATAAGCTTAGTTCCTCCCTCAGTCCATGGCCTTTTTTGATCATTTTGTTTGGAAGGGCTGGTATCTTTTAAATATTCAGCCTCAAGCCATTCATAGTGCCTTGAACACACGTCATAGAAAAATCATGAAGGGAGGCGGTGAGTCAGGATTTGGCAGTGCAGGGTCTTGGTAGTAGAACCCAAGCATTCTTGGGATTTTTGTGGTTAGGGAGGAATCTTGGAGTGCTTAGCTTTAATAACCAGAATATCAGTCATGTAAAAAAGAGAGAGGCCTATTGTCTAGCCTGCAAATTTGCACTATACCAGTGGGCTTTCCCATGCAGGAAAAATCGCTGCGATGTGACCACCACAGGGCAGTGTTGGTTCAGTTCAGCTGGCCACACAGTAAAACCCCGGGCCACAAGCAGTGTAGACCGCTGCAGATTGCAGATCTCCTTGGGCTTTGTGAGGCAGGCGGTCACGTCTACTAAGCACTATCTTTTATGAGAATGGCTTTTGGCATTGAATTGAACCTTTCAGAGGCCACATCATAATCACCCATTGCATTCATCTCAAATCTGCACATGAAATTCATCAACCTGGAATTCGGACAGGTACAGGAGACCCCTGATCTTGACTTGCATCTATATATATAGCACGTTTGCTTTTGCCTTCAGAAGGTAAATGACAGTCCCAGCGTTGAAACAAATCAGCTGGAGTCAATCTTTAGGTAGATATACACACCCTCAAGTTCAAGGTAAAGACAGGCGGAGGAGAAGGAAGGGTGAATGGCCTCATGTGCTCCTCGCCAACTCAGGCACAATTCCCTGGGCAATTAGGACGTGTTCTGTGAAATGCATGTTAGGTGACTTCGCTGTTGTGCAAACATCATAGAGTGCACTTACACAAACCTACATGGCAGAGCCTGCTACACACCTAGGCTATATGGGATGTGTGTGTGTGTGTGTGTGTGTGTGTCCCCTATGGTTCCTAGGACCACAATAAGCAAAATAACACAATAAATCAACCACAAGAGGAAACAGTGCAATCGAGAGATGCAGTAAACAGGAGATGTATGAAGTTGCTCCCAGCATAACACAGCACACTGTTCTATAGTCAACTTTTTTTTAGAAATAGGAGTATACTCTAAAATAATGATGAAAGTGTAATCTAATAAACCAGTAACACAATCTTTCTTTATTACTATCAAGTATTTCTGTATCTAACGGTGAGAGCTGTACTCTTACCTGGCTGGCAGTGCAGCAGAGGGCTTACACCAGCGTCACCACAGGAGCAAAACCTTGCACTAGGATGCTTGTAATGGCTACAGTGTCACTAGGTGGTAGCAATGTTTCAGCTCCATTATAATCTCACAGGGCCACCATTGTAGACTGAAACATCCTTCTGCGGCTCCTGGCTACATTTTAAAACCTTAGTTGTTTGACTATGCAATACAGTCACATGATTCAAAAACCATGAGTATCAATCTACAATTCTTAGATCATTTTTTCCTTCCAGAATTTCTTTATATGTACACAAGCAAAACAAATATAGATTCTTGTTTTTTCCATCTTTTACACAAAAGGTAGCCGATCATGAGCACTATTCTGGACCTCCTATTTCTTTCACACATTTGTACCAAACAGGTATTATCAGTGTTCTTTTTGACAAGTACATAATATTCTATGGTAGATGGGCTGAACTTAGTATAGACACTCTTCTCTCTCTCTCTCTCTCTCTCTCTCTCTCTCTCTTTTGAGTTGCTGATGGACACAATACCTGTATTTTATTTATTTATTTTTATGTGGGGCTGAAGAAGGTTTTTTTTTTTTCTTCAAACCCAGTGCCTCACACATGCCAGGCAAGCACTCTACCATTGAGCCACAACCCCAGCCCCATACTCTTCTCTTAATGGGAATTGGACTAATATTTGCTATGAAAATCCTAGCTATCTTTTCACATGTATGTAAGCATATCTGCATAATAAATTCCCAAAGCAATGAGTGGGTCAAAGGGTACATGCTTCTAAAAATATGACAGATATCATCAAATTGCCCTCTGTGAGGGTTTTTCCTATTTAACTTTAGCCTGACAATGTGTGTGCTTGGCCTGTTTCTCTGTAGGCCTGACAGTAGCATTGGTTACCAATTTGGGAAGTTTCTTTTACTTTTTTTTTTTGGGGGGGGGGTTGCTTTTTGTTTTGTTTGTTTGTTTCCTTTGGTGCTGGGAATCAGCTGGGGGCCATGAGCCATGCTTAGCAGGTGCTCAGCCACTGAGCTGCCCATCAGCCTTCAGTGTAGTTTCCATGTGCTTTGCTCTGACGGTGAGTGAGGCTTGAGCTTGCTTTAGCTGTGTAGGAACTCAGTACAGTTACCTTTTTATAAAACCTTTCTTCACATCCTTTCTTATCAATTTCTGGGGATCAGCACTGGCACTGTACCTTGCTAATACATGACTAAATGCCTGACCAAGATACACTTAAGAACAAAGACAACTGAAATGAAAACTTTCAATGTTCAAGGGGCTATAAGAAAAAAAAATGGTCTGTTTTCACCCCTTATTTACTAAATGAATATGCCCAATAAAATTTATCTAGGTAAATTTATCTAGGTAAACATATTAAGATCTACTTGAAGAAAACGCTAAACTCTGGATGTGAAGAACCTTTAAATAAACAAAATGACATGTCTTCTTGCATAAGAAGACTTATAATCAGAGATGCTCTTAATATTGTCAATGCTGAGTATTGTCAGTTCTGCACAAATTAGTTCTAAAATGCAATGTAGTAGCAATTAAAATGCAAACAGGATTTCTTGCGGGAACATGAAAAACATTAATTTTACCAAGAAAAATAAACCCTATGGTAATAGCCTGGAAAATTCAAGTGGGAGAGATTGAGCTGAGAGGAGGGATGAAATTTACTGCAACACTACAGTAATGAGTAGAGTTGGAGACTAGACAAAAAAGCACAGAGAAAATAAAAGAATAGAAGAGTAACTAAAAAATAGGCCAAAATTCACATCAATTTTTCTTAGTAAGTTTGATAATAGCCTAGAATAGCATGTTTTTTTCACTTCCACACCAAAATAAATTTCAGACTAACCAAATATTTAAAAATCAAAATTTCTACTAATAAAAAATTAGGAAAGTGATTAAATTAAGACAATTTTGGAATAAGGAAGGTCTTTCCCCCCCCCCTAAGTATAAAACCTAGACATCATAAAGGAGAAGATTAATTAATGTGACAACATACCAACTAGAAGTGTTTTTTGTTTTTTGTTTTTGTAGCAAAGCCCCTCTCAGTGCCAAGCAGGAACCAGGCAAAAGCTATTTTCTACATACTCCATGAAGAGCTGACTCCCTCCATCTGCAGAGAGCACTGACAAATCATTGAGAAAAAAAAAAAAGCATTCCAATTTTTAAATAAAAGGAAAACCAAAAGTAGTTCCTAGAAAAAAAAAATAGAAATGATCAATAAACGTGAAAGTATGATTCATGCCATTTTTGTGGAAGAAAGGCTAATTAAAACCTTGTTGAAGCTGGAGGCCAAGATGCACGCCTGTAATTCCAGCAGCTTGGGAGGCTGAGGCAGGAGGATTTCGAGTTGAAAGCCAGCCTCAGCAACTTAGTGAGGCCCTAAGCAACTTAGCAAGACCTTGTCTTAAAAGAAAATATTTTAAAAAGGGCTGGGGATGTGGCTGTGTGGTTACGAGTCCCTGAGTTCAATTCCTAGTACCAAAAAAACCCACTGTGAGATGTTATTTTGCTATACAGGTTGGGGGGAGGAAAAAAAACAAGAAAGCTTGATATTATCTAATGTATCATTTTTCATAAATCTTTTTTTTTAACTAATAGAGTTAAGAAGTAATGCTCTAACTGGTGCATCATTTTGAAAGAAAATTGACAATATTTTTTTTAAAAAAATTACCTCCTCTGCTTCTTCCACTGGTGAGCAGAATTACAAATGCAGTTCACAGGGCTGCTGAGGCAGCATCGCAGGGAATGACAGAGATCTGGAAATGTCTGGAGGGTCCATTAGTGAGGTCTGCAGCTACCATGGAAAGGAATCTACTAGAGCCCCGAGTGCCAATTAAAAAAAAAAAAAAAAGCAAGTTGCAGAAATTACATTAAAATCCACTTCTTTAAAAAGGAGAGGAGGAGAAATGAATATTTATGTGAGATCCAGGGAAACGTGAGCTGCCCCCATGACATCATGAGCACAGTGATGCATGCAAAGGAAATTCCAGCCTGGAATCTTAAAATCAAGCAACTAACCCTTTATAAAAGGTGTCCACAGGGAGTTCTCTTTAAAGCACTCAGTCAACGTCCTAAACTCTGTTGCCAAGCCCTTTCTTCCCTAGAAGTTCACAGAATATTGTCTGTCCCCCATTTTGATACTCATTCTCTCAAGAAAGGACCTAGGTGCTGTCTCTAAATCCAGCCTATGGTGTGTGTGTGTGTGTGTGTGTGTGTGTGTCCATCTGTCTATCTGCCCCTGCTTCTCCCCTTTCCAGTGCAGACCTCTGAGCCCCAGCACCCCACCCTGCCTGCCCTTGCCTGGGAGGTAGAGTCAGGGAACCTCCCCCTGTGGGGCTTGATCCCACCTTCCAAACATGACTTATGGATGTACTGAGATTTCAAAAGGGCTTCTGGAAGTTTCTGGCAGCATGTTCCCTGGGTATGTATGGCAGGGAGGAGGGAGCAGGCCTCTCTCTGAGATGGCTCTTGCCTTTCTATAGGACCAACAGGTGTCCCCTCACGGTCAGAACCAAGTAAAGCACAAAGAACTGTGATGGGACTGCACCCCAGCACTGCCCAGCTGCAACTTGAGAGGTGGGGTTCAGGCTCCGCATGTAGTTTCTGCTGAGCCTCAGTCTTCCTGTGTGCTCAGGTCCCGCCCCAGGGCCAGGCAGGGCTGGGATGTGTGCCCTGCGGTGGAGGTGATGGGATCTGCACTGAGAATCACATCCTGGACCAGACTCCCTAGAGGCTGGAACTCTTTCTATTCCTTCTTACCACTATGTAGTACCTGCCCTAAGGACATCCCAGAGTATATTTAGCCACTTCTCTACAGATGGACATCCTGATTGTTTTCCTTGCATAACTCTGCAGTGAATAGCCTTGTGCAGACATCATTTTGCATTTTGCTTTTGTGTCTGTTTGTATAAATTTCTTGAAGAGTGTTGGCAAAGAGGTGAAAAGGCAGACATAATTTTGCTAGGTGTTGGTAAATTCCCCTCCATACAGGTCTCACCATTTTGCATTTCCTCCAGCAATGTGAGAGCACGTCTGTTCTGTGATATTAACTCTTTGTAATACAAGTTGCAGTTTTTTTCCTATCTGTCATTTGTCCTTTTTTACCTTCTTTGTAAGTTTTGAGGTGTGACGTTTTGGGTTTCTTTTTTCCCCTCATGTTCACATTTTATGTTTGACCACAAAATAAACCTTAATAATTTTAAGAGGATTGAAATAATACAAAAACATGTTCTGTAACCACAATGGAATGAAATAACATTCCAATAACAGAAGGAAAATTGAGAAATTCACAAATATGCAGAAATTGATAACTTACTATTAAATAACCAGTGGGTTAACAAACAAATCTCCATCACTAGTTACTCATTGTTTGTTTGTTTGTTTTATCATTGAAGGGTGTTAAATATTATCAAGTGCTTTTTCTATGTCTGCTGAGATGATTGCATTTTTTTCCATTATTAATATGATGTATTATGCTGATTGATGTTAAACTAAGCTTGAAATCCTGGGACAAATCCTATTTGATTATGGTGTATAATCCTTTTTATGTTATTAGATTTGGTTTGTTAGTATTTTGTTGAGATTTTTGCATTTATATTTGTAAGAGATATGGTTCTACCATTTTCTTGTGAGGTCTTTCTCTGGCTTTGGGGTCAGGGTACTGTTAGCCTCATAGATTGAGTTAGGAAGTTTTCCCTCCTATTTTGAGGAGTGTTGGGGAAGTTGATATTAATTCTTTTTTTAAGCATATGATAGAATTCACAAGTCAAGGCTTTTGGACCTAGCTTTTCTTTGGCGGAGAGTTTTGATTACTGATTCAATCTCTACTTGTTAAAGTCTACTTCAGTCCTTTCTCAAGTCAGGCTGCTAGCTCATGTCTTGCTAGGAATTTATCCATTTCTTCTAGGTTACTGAATTTGTTAGTATACAGTCGTCCATGGTAGTCTCCTATCATCTTTTTGAAATTCTTGTAATGTTGGTAGTAATGTTCCTCTTTCATTCCTGCTCTTGTAACTTACACCTTCCACTTTATTTTTCTTTGTCATTTTAATTGAAGATTTGTTAGTATTGTTGATTTTTTTCAAAGTTCCTGTCTCTGTTGTTTTTCTGTTCTCTATTTTATTCACTTCTGCTCTAGTCTTTGTTATATCCTTCCTTATACTTGCTTGGAGGTAGTGTGTTATTTTTAGAGTTTCTTAAGGTGGATGATCAGGTTATTGATTTGAGCTTCCTTCTTTTTTAAACACAGGCAGTTACAGCTATAAATTTCCTCTTAATCAGTGCTTTAGCTGCATAACCCAAGTTTGGGCATATTGTGTTTTTGTTTTAATTAACCTCAAAATATACTCTCATTTGCTGGAATTTCCTCAACCTGGCAAACTGCATCTATTAAAAATGACCAATGAACATCAAACTTAATGGTGAAAGATTTAATTCTTTCTCCCTAATATCAGGAGCTAGATAGGGGGATGTCCATTCTCACTACTCCTATTCAACATTACACTGGATATTCTAGCCAGAGCAATAGTCAAGTAAAAGAAAGAAAGTACATCCAGATTGGAATGAAAGAAGTAAAACTGTCTCTATTTGCAGATGCATGATATTGTATATAGAATACCCTAAACAACACACACACACATACACATGCACACACACTTCAACTAGAACTAATAAATTCATTCAGCAAGTTCACAGCAAACAAGATCAAAATGTAAAAATCAGTTTGGGTTATATGCACTATCAAAGAATCATCTGTGAATGAAATTGGAAAATAATTATAATAACATCAAAAAGAATAAAACAATTGGAAATATAACAAAGTATAAGGTTCATACACTGAAAACTAACATTATTGGAAGAAGATAAAGAAGACGTAAATAAATGGAAAAATAATCCATTTTCATGGATCGGAAGACTTAGTTAATGTTATGATAACAATTTGACCTATAGATCCAATGTAGTTCCTTCCTATCAAAATCCTAGTGGAAATCTCTACAGAAATTGTCAAGCTGATCCTAAAAATAGGAAATGCCAGAGACCCAGAGTAGCCAAAAGAATCTTAAAAAAGAACAAAGTTGGGATTCACACTGCTGGATTTCAAAACGTACTACCCTGCGACATAATCAAGACTAGGTAGAACCAGGAAGCAGCATAAAGATAGACATATAGATCAACAGAATTGAATTAAAAGTCCAGAAAGGAACCCACATATCTGTGGTCTAAAGATTTCTGACAAGGATGTCAAGACAGTTTGATGAGGAAGTATTCATCCTTTCAACCTATGGTGCTGAGACAATGGAAGAGCCACATGCAAAAGAATGAAGTTAGACTTCCAGGGATCAGTCAGCTTTGAGTCACTATTTGAGATACCTGACACAGGCTACTTATGTAGAAGAGGTTTATTTAGCTGGCGTCAGCTCATTCTTGGCTGCATCCTATCATGGGGGATGGCATTAGTCAAAGCACATGAGGGAACCAGCAATGAATTGTGGAACCAGGAGCTGAGAGAGCTGGTGGGGCCAGTCAGATTGTGATAGCAATTCTCTTCAAGAACTACCAAGGGGTTACACAGAGAACTGCCTTCTAAGAACACACTTCTAATGACCTAGGGACCTTCCACTAGGCCTCACCTCCCAAGCTTCCACTATCTCCCAGTATCATCACCCTATGGACCAAGCCTGCAGTGATACACAAGTCAGCCAAACCATAATAGCCCACCAGTACAATGTACAAAGATTAACTCAAAATGGACCATAGAACTAAATGTAAAGGAGAAAACTATAAAACTCTTAGAAGAAAACAAAACTAAATCTCATGACCTTGAATTAGGCAATAGTTTCTTATAAATGATAAAAAGAAAAATAGGTAAATTGGACGTCATCAATTAAAAATTTTTTATGTTTGAAAAGATATCATCAGCAAAGTGAAATGACAGCTAATACAATAGGAAAAAAGTATTTGCAAATATATCTTACAAAGATCTCATATTCACATTGTTGTAAAAAAACCAACCCAACTTAAAAATGAACAGAGGATCTAAATTTGTCTAAATAAGAAATTTAAATGTCCAATAAGTACACAAAAAGATGCTCGACATCATTAGTCATCAGAGATATGCAAATCAAAACCATTTATTTCACACCCACTAGAATGGATGACATTAAAAAAATGGTAACAAGTGGTGGTGACAATGTGGTGAAATTGGAACCCTTGTACGTCGCAGATTGTGGGGCACAGAGATGTGAATCAAGGTGTCTGATTACCTCATGATTGTGGTGTGCTTGTACTGAGATTTCCCTGTACAAAGGTATAGGGTTAACATTCCTCTGTGCAAAAGTACAGGGTTAACATTTCCCAGTTGCTATGGTGACGTCAGCCCTTGGTCTTTCTGGGAAAACATCCAGAGAGATCAGTTTTAACCTTGAATCACAGACACTGACTCCTAGGGATAGAGGATTCTGAACATAGCAAGGTAACCATAATGTCTCATCCGCACTGTGACCTTCAAGCCTGCCTGCTTTCCAGAAACTTTCTCACAAAAAAAAAATTTTGATGATAAAACCTATATAATAAACATGGGGAGCCAGCTCTGGGTCACTGTTCTGAATCACAGTCCAATTTCCCACCACTTTTCTCTCTCAATGTTTGTGTGTGTTTTTTTCTTCTTCCATTGCCCCTCTCTGGTTTCTGAATTAACATCCTTGCAGGTCATGGCAGCAGATGGAAGTGTAATATGGTGAGGCTGGTTTAGCAAATGGTTTGGCAGTTAGTTCCTCAAAAATTTAAACATAGAGTTACCATATGACCCAGCAATTCCACTTCTAGTTATATACCCTAGAGAACTGAACTCATGCTCACCGAAAAACTCATACACAAATTATCTTAGAAGCATTATTCTTAATGTTCAAAAGGTGGGAGAAAAACAAGCATCCATCAACTGATTAATGGATAAACAAGTCTAGTATACCCGTACAATGGAATAGTATGCAGCAATAATAAGGAATGGGGCTGGAAGTGTAGTTCAGTAATAACATGGGCAAGGCCCTGGGTTCCATCCCCAGCAATCAATCAATAAAATAAGGAATGAAGTACTGAAACCTAGGTCAACATGCAAGTGAAAAAAGCTAGTCATAAAAGCCACGTACTACATACTGTATGATTCCGTTCACATGAACTCTGTGGGATAGGCCAATCCATAGAGACAGAAAGTAGGTGAGTGAATGTCAGGGGCCGGGACCAGGCAAGTGGGGAGTGATTGCAAATGGGTCTGGGGTATCTTTGCAGGGTGTTTTAACATCAGAGTGTGATGATCATAGAACTCTGTAAATACATTAGAACTTACTGAATCGTACACTTTTTAAAGTGTTTTTTAAGTATATGCTTTTAATCTGACCACATTAAAAATTGGCCAATCTCTTCTTGCAAATGGGTTTTTATTTTTTTACATGATTTTTAATGTGCTCTAATTGGTTATACGTGACAGTAGAATGCACTTTGACACATCATATATAAATGGAGTATAACTTATTCTTCTGGTTGTACGTGATGTATACTCATGCCAGTCGTGTAGTCATATATGCACATAGGGTAATAATGTCCAATTCATTTTACCGTCCTTCCTACTCCCATCACCCTCTCCTTCCTTCACTCCCTTCTGTCTAATCCAGAGAAACTCTATTCTTCCCTCCCCCGACCTTATTGTGAATCAGCATCTGCATATCAGAGAAAACATTTGGCTTTTGGTTTTGGGGGATTGACTTATTTCGCTTAGCGTGATATTCTCCAGTTCCATCCATTTACTTCCAAATGCCATAATTTCATTCTTCTTTAAGGCTGAGTGATATTCCATTGTGTATATATACCACATTTTCTTTATCCATTCATCTTTGAAGGGCATCTAGGTTGGTTCCATAGTTTAGCTATTGTGAATTGAGGTGCTATAAATATTAATGTGGCTGTCTCACTGTAGTATGCTGATTTTTAAAAAGATATTTTTTAGACATAGATAACACAAATACCTTTGTTTTATTTTTTTTAATGTGGTGCTGAGGTTCGAACCCAGTGCCTCACACATGCGAGGCAAGTGCTCTACCACTGAGCCACAACCCCATCCCCCAATATGCTGATTTTAAGTCCTTTGTGTATAAACTGAGGAGCGGGTAGCTGGGTCAAATTATGGTTCCATTCCAAGTTTTCTAAGGAATCTCCATACTGCTTTCTATAATGGTTGCACCAATTTGCAGTCCCACATAACAATGTATGAATGTACCTTTTTCCCCACATACTCACCAACATTTATTGTTGCTTATATTCTTGGTAATTGCCATTCCGACGGAGTGAGATGAATTCTTAGAGTAGTTTTGATTTGCATTTCTCTGATTGCTAGAGATGTTGAACACTTTTTCATCTATTTGTTGATCGACTGTATTTCTTCTTCTGTGAAGTGTCTGTTCAGTTCCTTTGCCCATTTATTGATTGGGCTATTTGGTTTTTTTGTGTGTGTGTTGAGTTTCTTTGAGTTCTTTACATATCCTGGAGATTAATGCTTTTTCTGAGGTGTATGTGGTAAAGATTTCCTCCCATTCTGTAGGCTGTCTCTTCACATTGTTGATTGTTTCCTTTGCTGAGAAGAAGCTTTTTAGTTTGAATACAACCCCTTTATTGATTCTTGACTTTACTTCTTGCTCTTTAGGAATCTTGTTAAGTAAGTCAGGTCATAAGCCGACATGGTAAATATTTGGACCTACTTTTTCTTCTATTAGACTCAGGGTCTCTGTTCTAGTCCCTAACTCTTTGATCCACTTTCAGTTGAGTTTTGTGCAGGGTGAAAGATAGGGGTTTAATTTCATTTTGTTAAATATGGATTTCCAGTTTTCCCAGCACCATTTGTTGAAGAGACAGTCTTTTCTCCAATGAATGTTTTTGGCGCCTTTGTCTAGTATGAGATAACTGTAATGTGGGTTAGTCTCTGTGTCCTCTATTCTGTACCATTGGTCTACATGTCTGCTTTGGTGTCAGTACCATGCTGTTTTTGTTACTATTGCTCTGTAGTATAGTTTAAGGTCTGGTATAGTGAAGCCACCTGCTTTATTCTTCCTGCTAAGGATTGCATTGGCTATTCTGGGTGTTCTATTTTTCTAAATGAATTTAATGATTGATTTTTCTATTTCCATGAAGAATTTCATTGGGATTTTAGAACTAACACCAATATTCCTCAAATTATTCCATGAAATAGAAAAGGGTGGAACCCTTCCAAACTCACTCTATGAGAGTAGTATCACCCTGATAGCAAAACCAGACAAAAACACATCAAGGAAAGAAAACTTCGGACTAATATTCCTATTGAACAACATAGATGCAAAAATTCTCAATAAAATTCTGGCAAATCACATACAAAACCATATTAAAAAGATATTCCACCACAATCAAATGGGATTCAACCCAGGGATGCAACATATAGAAATCAATAAACACAATTCATTACATCAATAGACTTAAAGATAATAATTATATGATCATCTCAATATATTCAGAAAAAGCATTTGACAAAATAAAGCACTTCTTCATATTTAAAACAATAGAAAAACTAGGGATGGGAGGAACATACTTCAACATTATAAAAGCTATATGTGTTAAACCCAAGGCACTTAACTCAGGGGCACATAACCACAAGGCCAACATCATTTTATTTTATTTTATTTTTTTTGAGATTCAGAAACTGGTGTTTCCCAAATTTTATTTATACATACATTTTTGTTTTTGAAGTGTGGAATGTGTCCTTCAATTGTACTTGGAGTCCTAGGTTACGTCAAAATGATCCATTTAGCAAAAAACATGCTTGAGTATCATGCTGTCCAGTACTATTTCATCTACAATTAGCCACAGTTTATGCTTTTCCATAGGAAAAAGCATTCTGAATTCCTTATTTTTTTTAATTTCTATTGTTGGTTGTTCAAAACATTACATAGTTCTTGATATATCATATTTCACATTTTGATTCAAGTGGGTTATGAACTCCCATTTTTACCCCGTATACAGATTGCAGAATCACATCGGTTACACATCCACTGATTTACATATTGCCATACTAGTGTCCCAACATCATTTTAAATGGAAAAAAAATGAAAGCCCAGTTGGTAACTTATCTTAAAAATGTAAACATCTCTGTGAAGCCCAGCTCAGGGCCAGAGGCCTTGTTTGCACATTTCTACAAACTACTATACTGGATACATTTGTGAAAAACTAGTAAGGGGGTGTCCAGCACCTGGAGTGCTGATTTCTTCCAGGCTAGCAGTCAAGTAAAATAGGGCAACATAAAAATAGGAAGTTTATCTACATTGAACTCTTTTGTGGAGACTCTTTTGCTGACAGTCCCAAAATCAGCCATGGTGAAGATTTCTGGAGAAGCCCAGTTAAGACACTTCTATGGAGAAAGGGGTGCCACTACACCTATGAAAATCCCAATGACATGTTTCATAGAAATAGAAAAAGTGAATGGATTTTAAGTAAGTTAAGAGGTTTACACACTCCCAGGTTAAAAGGGAATTCAATCATGTTTTCTTTTTTTAAATATTTTGAGTTGTAGTGGGACACAATACCTTTATTTTATTTTTATGTGGTGCTGAGGATCAAACCCAGGGCCTCGCACATCCTAGGCCAGTGCTCTGCCACTGAGTCTAACCCCAGCCCATTGTGTTTACTTTTAATACTTGACAAAGTTTCATTTTTTACACCCTATCTCTGATCCGTTTGGAATTGTACTAGTGTATCATGTGAGGAGTGGATCTGATCGAGTCTCTTTTCACATGTTCATGCACTCATATAAGCACCATGAGTTAGCCCACTGTTCACTTGAAGACGTGGCTCTCCAGACTTGACAGCAGCCCCGGGCCACTCTCCTTCAGAAGGAGAGGATCAGCTTGCCACACTAGCACTTCTCCCTGGAGATGCTATCAGATCATCGTCTGGCTTCTGGTAACATCCAGTTTTTATCACAAAATCCCTTCATCAAGGATTTTTACAGTGAGTAACCAAAAAATTAACTGTGGACATTGCCTCTAGGATTTACAATGATGTTAACTATAAAGCTTACCTCTTTTCTGGGAATGTTATTGGACATTTCCCATATTTTAAAGCAAGATCTTTTTATAGTTAATTTATTTATTTTACAGTAGAATGCATTTTGACATATTGTACACAAATGGAGCAAAACTTCTCATTCCTCTGGCTGTACATGGTACAGAGTCACTCCAGTAGTATAATCATATATGTATACAGGGTAATAGTGTCTGTTCCTTTCTACCATCCTTCCCATCCCCACAGCCCCATCCCTCCCGTACTCCCCAGTACACAAACCAAAGTTCCTTCATTGTTCTCTATCCCCCTGCCCCACTATGGATCAGCATCCACTTATCAGAGAAACATTTGGCTTTTGGGTTTTTTGCAATTGGCTTATTTCACTGAGCATGATATTCTCTATTTCCATCCATTTACCTGAAAATGCTATAATTTCATTCTTCTTTAAGGCTGAGTAATATTCCATTGTGTATATGTACCACATTTTCTTTATCCATTCATCTGTTAAAGGGCATCTAGATCATTTCTGTAGTTTAGCTATTGTGTATTGAGCTTAAAGCAAGATCTTCGAACAAAATTTGTGAATTTTTCTTTTTTTGGGGGGTGATGGTACCAGGTATTGAACTCAGGGGCACTTAACCACTGAGCCATATCCGCAGCCCTATTTTGTGTTTTATTTAGAGACAGTGTGTCACTGAGTTACTTAGTGCCTCATTTTTGCTGAGGTTAGCTTTGAACTTGCAATCTTCCTGCCTCAGCTTCCTGAGCTGCTGGGATTATAGATATGTGTCACTACACCTGGCAAAATTCATGAATTCTAAGGTCACTCATTTGAACCTTAGCTGATCTCTCAAAACAGCATTTTTATTTATTTTTCCCATTTATTGAGGTATAATCGACAAATAAAAAATATATATTTATAGTATACAACATGATAATTGGATGTATGTCTACATTGTCAAATAATTGCCACAATCAAGTTAATTAACACATGTATCACATCACTAGTTATCTGTGTGTGTGTGTGTGTGTGTGTCTGTGTATGTGTACATGTTCACATGTATGTGGGGGTGAGAATACTTAAGATCTACACTCTAGGCAATTCCAAGTATACAATTCAGGATTATTAACTATAGTCACCATACTATACATTAGATCCCCAGAACTTCTCAACTGAAAGTTTGCACCCTTTGGGCAACACCTCTCCATTCCCCCAACCCTTCAGCCCCTGGAAGCCACTCTTCTACTCTGGTTCTGAGTTGGGCTCTAAGATTCCACATACAAGCAATATTATGTGATATTTGTCTTCCTGTACCTGCTCTATCTCACTTAACATAATGTCCTCCAGATTCATCCATGTCACCACAAAAAGCAATAAATTTCCTTCTTTTTAAAAGGATGAATACTACTTCAGTGTGTGTATGTGTGTTGTGTCACACATTTTCTTTGTTCATTTATTCATCGACAGATACTTACTGTATCTTGGTTATTGTGTTTCTGTGTCTTGGTTATTGTGAAGAATTCTGTGGTGAACATGGGGAAGCAGATGTCTCTACTTACTTCTTCTCCTTTGGGTATGTAACTTAGTTACATATCTAAGTTACATTCTTAGCAACAGTGGACAGGGTTCACTTTTTTCCACACCATTGTCACACTTTGTGTCTCTTGATAATAGCCATTCCTAACAGGTGAGGTGGCATCTTGTGTAAGAGTCAGAGGTGAAGGTACCCCAAGGACCACTCCCTTCAAGTAGGTCCCACCTCCTACAGTTTCCACCACCTCCCAATGGTCTCTTCAGCTATGAACCCACTGATGTATTAATCCAGTGAAAAGTTAGCGCCCCCATATCCAGTCACTTCCCAAAGGCCACACCTCTGAACATTGCTGGAGGGGGACCAAGACTTTGATACATGTCCCTTTAGGGGGACATTCAGATCTAAGCCATAAGACACCTCATAGTGTTGATTTATATTTTTCCCAGATTAGCATTGTTGAGTACAGTTTCATGTATGTTTGTGCTTTTGTATCTTCTTTGGAAAAATGTATAGTCAGATCCTTTGCCCATTTAAAAAAATTATTATTGATCATAGTAGTAGTAGTAGTAGTAGCAGTATCGTTATTGCTACTGAATCATATGAGTTTCGTATGTAGTTTGAACTCTCACCCCCATCAGATACGTGGCTTGCAAATATTTTCTCCCGTTTTGTAGATTGCCTTTTCACTGTGTTGATCGACTCCTTGATGGGCAAAAGCTGTTTAGTTTTGATGTACTTCTGCTTGTTTATTCATGCTTTTTGGTGTCATATCCCAAAAATCACTGCCAAGAAAAATGTCAAGGAGCTCTTGCACTGTGTTTACTTATAGGAGCTTCAGGTCTTCGATCTAAGTCTTTAATCCATTTCAAGTTCAATTTTGTGCATGATATAAGATAAGGGTCCACTTTTATTCTTTTCTACTTGAAGACTTAATTTTCCCAATACTATTTATTGAAGAGATAATCCTTTCCTTTTGTATATTCCAGGTCCCCTTCTCAAAAATTAATTGATTATTATGTGTGAATTTATTTCTGGGATTGCTATTCTATTCCATTGGCCCATCTGTCTGTTGCTTTGCAAGAAACCCACTGTTTTGATCACTCCATCTTTGTAATACAGTTTGAAATCAGGAAGTGTGGTGTCTTCAGGTTTTTCCTTCTTTGTCAAGATTGATTTGGCCATTTGTGGGGTTGTTTTGTTTCTGATTCCATCCAGGTTTTAGGACTTTTTTCCCCCCTATTTTGTGTTGAAAATGCCATTGGACTTTGATTGGAATTGCATGAAATCTAAAGATCAACTTAGGAAATATGGAGATTTTAACAATATCGATTCTTCCAATCCATAAAAACGGGGTATTTTTTATTTGTGTCGTCTTCAATTTCTTTCATCAATGTCATAGTTTTTAGCCTGCAGAATTTTTACTTCCTTGGTTAAATATACTTTTAAGTATTTTTTAGCTACTGTAAATGAGATTTTTTAAAAATTCTTTTTCTGATAGTTTGTTGTTGGTGTCTAGAAATGCAGCTTATTTTTTATGTTGATTTTGTGTCCTGGAACTTTACTGTTCTAGCAGGTGTTTTGGTGGAGTCTTCATATATCTGCAGAGATGATTTGAATGCCTCGTCTTTGATTTCTATGCCTGTTATTTCCTTTTCTTGCCTAATTGCTCTGACTCAGGCTATTTTGAATAGAAGTAATGAGAGTCGGCAACCTTTTCTTGTTCCTAATCTTAGAGAAAGAGTTTCCAGTTTTTCACCTTTGAGTATGATGATAGTTTGGATCTATCAAATATGACCTTTATTACATTGAGGTGCATTACTTCTGTACCTAACTTGTTGAGAATTTTTACTGTGAAAGGATATTGAATATTACCTAATTCCTTTTCTGCATCCATTGAGCTGACCATATGGTTTTCATACTTCTTTCTGTTGGTGTATCACATTTATTGATCTCATATGAATAATCATTCCGACATTCCAGGGATAAACCTCACTTGATCATGGTGTTCATGTGGTTATTGAATTCAGTTTACCAGTACTTTGTTGAGGATTTTTCCACCTGTGCTCATCAGAGATATTAACCTATTTTTTTTTTCTTGTAGTGTTTTTATCTGGTGTCAGTCAGAGGATAATACTGGTCCCATAAAGTGAGTTTGGAAGTGTTCTGCTCTCTTCAGTTTTGGGAACAGTTTAGAAAGGATTGGCATTCTTCTTTAAACATTGGTAGAATTCACCCTTGAAGGCATCTGGCCCTGGGCTTTTCTTTATTGGAGGATTTTTTACTGTTTCAGTCTTCTTATTCATTATTGATGTAGATGCATTATCTATTTCTACATTATTCATTCCTAGTGGGATGCATATATCTAGAAAATTTCCCATTTCTTTTAGGTAACCAATTTTTTATCTATAATTGTTCATAATAGTCTCTTTGATCCTTTGTATTTCTATATTATCAGTCGTAATGTTTCCTCTTTCACTTATAATTATTTTAGTGATTCCTCTTTTTTTTCTTGGTTGGTATAGCCAAAAGTTTGTTTGCTTTTCTTTGCAAAAAACAACTCTTAGTTTGACTGATTTTTTTCTATTGTCTTTCTAGTCTTTTAAATTTATTTTTGCCCAATTTTTTTCTTTCCTTCCTTCTGCTAACTTTGAGCTTTGTTTGTTCTTTTTGTATTTCCGTGAGGTATAAATTTATTGTTTGAGGTCTTTTTATACTGAAGGTACTTAACGCTGTAACCTGCCCTTTTAGAACTCCTTTTTTTTTAATCCCTTAAGTTTTGGTATGTTATGTGTCCGTTTTCATTTTTCTAAAGATACGTGTTCATTTCTTATTTTACTTCTTCCTTGGTCCATGATTTCTCAACAGCATATTGTTTAATTTTTACATATTTGTAGATTTTCTAGTTTTCCTCCTATGATCACATTTCTAGTTTATACCACGTGGTCAGAAATAGTAATAGATATAATTTCAGTCTTTTTAACTTTGTTAATACTTCTTTTATATCCCAACCTCCCAATATATGATTTTTCTGGGTAATGTTCTATGTTCACTTGAGAAGAATATGTATTCTCTTGTTGGATGGAATGTTCAGTATATCTCTAGTAGATCCATTTGGCCTACAGCATTATTCAAGTTCATTGCTTCCTTATTGATTTTCTGTCCGGATGATCCATTGATTATTGAAAGTAGAGTATTAAAAGCCCCTACTATTATTATATTGCCATCTATTCTCCCTTCAGTTCTGTTAATATTTACATTATATATTTAGGTGCTGCAATGTTGGGTGTGTATATACTTAAGATTGTTATACCTTAAAGATGAATTGACTCCTTTACCATTACATAGTGGCCTTCTTTATCTCTTGTGACAGTTTTGACTGAACGTCTGTTTTGTCTGATGTAGGGTAACCATCTCTGAACTTTTTTTGGTGGGGGAGTACTTAGGGCCACTCGACCAGTGAGCCACATCCCCAGCCCTATTTTATATTTTATTTAGAGACAGGGTCACACTGAGTTGCTAAGCGCCTCACTGTTGCTGAAGCTGGCTTTGAACTCACGATCCTCCTCCTCAGCCTCCAGAGCCACTGGGATTATGGGCGTGCACCACCATGCCTGGCCCCTGAACTTTTTTAGTTACCATTTATATAGAATATTTTTTCTTTCCCTCACTTTTAGAGTGTGTATGTCCCTAAAGGTAAAGTGAGTGTTTTATAGGCAAGCATATTGTTGATTCCTGTGTTATTTTTAATCTATTCAGCCAATTTGTATCTTTTGATTAGAACTTTTAATCCATTTACATTTAAAATACTTATTGTTATGTAAAGAATTACTCTTGCTATTTCCTTGGGGTTTTTTTTTTTTTTTTTTACTGTTCTGTACTTCTGTTCTTCCTTCCCCCCTCTTATGCTGTCTTCCCTTGTGTTTGTTGATTTTTTGGTAGTGGTATGAAGCAGCATTTTTAGATAAGAGCACTGCCAAAGTAAACAATTAGGGTTCAATATTTCAACATTCAACATATCGTGTGCGTACTGAATGTTCATTGAGGCTCAGCCATATGCGGGGCAGCAGGTAGGATTCTAACTTGCCTACTGACAAATGCTGTCCTGTCTGGAATTGAAGCTCGGGCACTTTGGGTGCATTCAGACCTCTGCTCCCTAGCACTGAAGCCTTTTGTCTTCTGCTTTTTGGCCTCACTCATATCTGACCCAGAGCTGAGTAAATAAGATTCTGAAAACCACCAACTTGTCCATTTGAATTGACATGATTGATCCTAGATGCCTAAGGAGTAAGATGAGAACCCCAGAATTCATAGTTTGTAGACACTGGCCAAATGTCTGGCTTAATTTCAAATAAAGGTAATAGTAGGAGGCACCTATCTAGAGCCCACTAAGGGTTCGGCCGAGTTCTGATCACTTATCGTACTCGCTTTAATTTGATTCTGACCACACACCCTCTTAGCTCTTGTCATCTCCTGTTTGATGGTAGAGGGAAGGAGGGAAAAGAAGGCAATGGAGGGCCCCAGAACTGGGTGCAAACAGTAGGGGGTGAGATTAGTTGCGACATGTTTGGTCCCGCTCTTTTGTCCCTCTCCGGAGCTCTCTGTGCTTTGGGGCCTCTTTCTCTGTGAATACTTTGCAACCATATAGTCCTGTGCAGTTTGTGTATCTAAGGTCTCAGATCCTTTTATGAATTGGAAAGTCCCAGAATATTATCATGAAACAGTGTGAACTTTGACCTAATATGAGCCCAACACGTGTTGTATAGAAACAGCCTGACTCTTGGGCAAGCCAGGGGCGCAGGCCACAGTGAAGCCATTCTCTCTTTTACCAGGAGCATTCTGTGCTCTGGGGGCCATAATACGCAATACTCAGAGGACAGGATTACAGCTGAACCCTTCACTAAGACATGCAGAGAGCTCTGGGAGGGGGGAATCAATAAATTGAAGTCAGGATATTTGCAGTGAGTACCTGCTGTGCACAGGGCACATGGCCAGCTAGGTTCTAGAGATGACGACAGCACCCAGCTCAGAGGGCTTGTGGTCGGGATCATCTGAATAAGAGTATGGCAAGTGATCAGAACTCAGCCCTACCCTTAGTGCTCTCTAGATACATGCTCCCTACTATTACTGTTATTTGAAATTGTTAGATATTTGGCCCATGGTCTAAAAACTATGATGTCTGGTGTTCTCACTCCTCAAGCCTTTGAGATCAGTCATGTCAATTCGAATGAACAAGGCATCCATGGAAATGAGCAGTGGGGACCCAGCGCATGGGCAGAGCAGGAGGCTGACAGGCACCCTCACAAGACGGGCAGTCCACAATCCAAGTCAGACCACGTACAGGTGGAAGGACAAGAAGGAAGCCCAATGGGAAATTCCCCAAGTCCTCCCTGGGGAGCATTATCTGTGTGAGGTCCCGAGGGACCAGGAGTATTTTAATAAGTGGGGAAGGAGCAGGAGCTCTTTCCAGAAAAGGGAGGGGAAACCTGAGGGCCATGGAGGAAATGAGAGAACAATTAATTGATTCATAGGCACCTGGAGTGGGGATAAGGGGCAGGGCCCATTCGTGTGCTGGCTGTTCTTTTATTTATTTATTTATTTGGCAAACCTTGTGCAATCTTTTATATGTGCCATTCTCCTTTTACAATAAATGGTAATATTCAGATATTTTTAAATGCTTGCCAAAGACCAGGAAGCTGTTCAAGAGTCAAGCTGGGGCTTAAACCCAACTTTCACTATTTGAATACGGTTCTTTCTGTCCGCCACATGTTTTATTTAGCACAGTTCTCAGTAGGAGACACTACTGGAAAAATCTTGGTGCCTCATCTCATGGTTTTGTTTCGTTTTTGTGGTACTGGGAATTGAACCCGGGGGTACTTTGCACTGAGCCACATCCCCAGCCCATTGTAATTTTTATTTTAAGACAGGATCTCAATAAGTTGCCCAGGCTGGCCTCGAACTTGCAATCCACCTGGCTTGGCCTCCCATGTTGTTGCTGGGATTACAGGCGTGCACCACTACTCCTGGCTTGGTGCCTTATCTTAAATGTTCCCTTTAATTTGAGATATTTTCTCTCTTCCTTTGTGCCTATCTTTGCCAAAAGGAAGTTGGGTTCAATTAGGGAAAAAAAATTTTTTCGTTAACCTGAAAAGCATATTTTTAAAAATTTTATCATTATAGTAGTAACAGGAAAATGATCAGAAAAAATAGTGGAAAACATTTTTCAAAAAAATAACCTCAAATTTCACTGCATAAGAAAATAATACAGTCATTTTTGGATTTTCTTTATTGGTTTGGTTTTCCTGTGTATGTAGTTGCTATATGTCTACTTTCATTTATTTATTTTTTCTGTGCTGGGGATTGAACCCAGGGGTGCTCTGCCACTAAGATGCATTCCTAGCCTTTGCAATTTTTTATTTTGAGACAGGGTTTGCTATGTTGCCTAGTCTGGCCTTGGACTTGAGATCCTCCTGCCTCAGCCTCCCAAGTAGCTCCCAAGTAACTGCACCATTACACCTGACTTGTATCTCTCTACTTTAATGCATTTCATAATTGTTATAGTCTCCATTCTTTGATTAATGGTATTTATGCATATAGCTTTTGTTTAGTTTTTTTCAGACTGCATTTTAAATGTGTAGAATTATTATTCCCTTGGAGTCAGTTCTCTGGAAGCAGGATTGGTGTGTCAGAGAGTATCCAGTATTTATAACCACAATCATTTCCTTGAATATTAGACTAGGAATGATTTTTTAAATCGTTTATGTCTTCATATTATACCATTTTATATTGTAGTCATGGGGTATGATGTAAAGGAACTGTCCTGTTTCTGTGATTTTCATTTCTCAAGTGGTTTTTCCTTCTTTACCAGCTTAGTTTTTAATCTGTTGACCACCCCAAGTCCCTTCAAGCATCCTAGCTGGATAAAGGGCATGGATTCTGCTGTAGATGTTTAAAAGCAAACTTTGGGGAAAATACAGCTTGCAGTTGAACTGTTCCTGCCTGTCTCAGCAAGATGTGTCCCCAGGGTCTAGCTCAGCATATAGGAGATATTAAATATCTGTAGAATGAATAAGCACTAAGTAACTGAATTTTTGGAAGAGGATCGAAATTTAGGAAAGAATTAGTCTTTGTAACTCTGGATTGCTGTGTTTCCCTTTTACCATGAAAAAGTCATGGAGGAATTGTTTCCTATTTCCTCTCTGGTTTTTCCATCCAACGAGATAGGTTCATCTCACCTTTTAGTTACCATGTCCTTACCATGCAGGATTAATTCTTACATTATATGCAGAATAAGGATCTCATGTTTGCTTGGGAATGCGCAGCCTAGAATGCAGAAGTGTGGGCTTTGATGGCAAGGGTCCAAGTCTAAGTTCTGCTGTTGGGAACTGAGTGGGCAGCTTCCCTAACCACCTAGAGCAGTGGTCACTTCATGTTAAGTGGTACTGAGAAGCCCAGCCTTGCATGGGTGTTGAGAGGAAGACAGATGTAAGCAGGGTGTTTCCCAGAGCATCTGACAGGGCTCAATAAATAGCATTGCTGAAACATGAAGTATTATTATAGACCATTTTATTTTATCTTTTAAAATCTGGGTCATTTGCATCAATTACTATTCCATGAGATTTTCTTGCTCTTTCTTTTTTTCTAGCACAACATATGGGTGTATCTAAGTGCATACAAGATGCTTCTGTGAAGATAATCCCATCACAGAACGAGTTCATTAAGCCAGGTTGAAAGTAGCTCATTTTTTGCTGGATATATTGTCTCTTAATATATTTTTTCCTTAATTTCAAAAGCAGTATAATCTTGGTGCAAAAAGAGAAAAAGGTTGAAAACACAGAAAAACACAAAGAGAAAAAGACTCTAGCCATTTCCTTTACTAAAGGTAAATATCATTATCATTTTATGTGTACCTTTCAGGTGTTCTAGAGAGAGAGACTCCATTGGTACAAACAAAAAGACTGTATATATTATATATACTCATAAGGAGCTTGCTTTTTTCCCAAAAATCACACATAGTCTGCAAACCTGAAATTAATGCTTTCATTCTGTAGATTTTTTAAGACTGTCAATCAGTGTTCTTTGTTAAGTATTTTTCTGTGTTTTCTAGTGTATGTCCCGTATCCTATGCCTAAACTTAATAAGCTAAGTACCTCTCATACTACTCCTTGATCTTCATTATTATCAGTTTCAATGGCTGCATAATAGTCCCTCATTTGAAATTATAGGAGGTCCTACACTGGAAAGCAGGTGAATGGAAACTCCACGGGCTCTGGAGTTAGAAAGTGCTGCTTCTACTCTTGCCCCAGCCTCTCTCTAGTTCTAAAACTTTGTAGGCCAATGTCTCATCTTGGCCTCTATCATTTGTGAAATGGTTGCCCGGACACTTCTTTCATAGTTTTGCCGTGAACATTCAATTAAATCACGGAAATCAGTCCCATTCCTGCAAGCCGTGGGCATCACTTTAAGCCACTCCCTACTTCCCTGGCATTGACCAGTTTCCTGATTGGCTGGTTCTTCCCTCAACAGTTAGCTAAAGAGAGCAGTTTCACAGTTCAGTGCTACATTATTCTTCAGGTTAATACTGAGGAGATAAAACCACTGACTGAGTGAACCAGCACAACCTTTTCGGGGATTCTCATAGAGGATTTTCTCCTTGCGTTCTGAAATAGTCATGTCATTTGCAAAGTCTCCCACAATGGCTGTCATACCATACAATGGGCCAGTTGCACCACCCTCTAGCTGGTAATGCATTTTGTAAAAATTTCACTGTCAAGGGAATACAACAATTATTTTAGGAATAATTGTATTTTTTGTTGCTAAAGAAAAATAGGATTTTGACACAACTTCTCCCTTCCCCATGGACTCTCTGTATATGTAACCACCAGTCTCCTTTTTATTAACAAAAAATTTCCAATGGTTTGGGGAAATAGGCACAGAGAAGTTGTAAGTTTGTGCAGGGAAGCTTTGCTGGACTGAGATATGCTTGCTTTCAGCTACAGCTGGTCGGTGTCAGCTCCCAGCCGGCCCTTGCTCTTTGCTTTCTTTTCTGATCTGGTGGAGTGGCTGGTAGAATGGTGCTGAGGATCAGCCATCTGGAGCCAGGGAGGAATTACCGCGGAGGGTCACCCTGGGGGCTGTGTCATCCTCCCCCTATACACACCCTGCAACCTCTGCATCTTCCCCGAAGAAATAGAGGATTGGATTTCACAGTAACGCGACCCAGAGATGAAAACTGCTGCTGAGGCTGAAACCTTCGGGTGATATCTGGGAAAGAGAGAAGCACCCGGCCCGCTGTAGGACTGTAAACCCAGGGCCACAGAGGCTGGGAGGGCATCAGTTCCAAGGCAGGCCATCCTGCTGTCCCCGGCACTGTGGTCACTGGGGATTCTGTGGAGGATGGCACAGGAAGATCATTAAACAACTATGATCAGGTTGGTAGCATCCTAAAGCTTACTTACTTGTGTTTGTTATGCAGTGAGCTCTGGATCAATGGAGCAATTTTACTTTTTGTTACTCTATTGATGGAGGGGAATGCAGTTTTTTAAAATTTCACAGATGTGCACATGAAATGGCAGTGTCCTTTCAAAGAGACAAATATGCTCCTCTCAAATGTGAGAATGCCACCCGTTTTGAACTGATAAACAGTATTTGTCTTCCATTGTACATACTTTTTTTTGATGGGGAAGAGAGAAAACACACACACACACACACACACACACACAGCCAAAGTCAGAACTTAACAGAATTAAAGCCACTTTCCTATCACCTCTCCATTGCTGTGCATTTGTAGAGTAAAATAGTTGATAGAGAAGTTTATTCCAATCATTGTATTAGGAGAGATGATTTAGTAAATTCTGTTTTAGAAGAAAAGGTGAGGATGACATCAGGACAGAACATTCTCAGAGACTGACAGACAAAGGAGGTGTCTTTCAGGGTCTGCTTGAATAGCACACTGAGCTATCGCAATAAGTGACATGGTTCCTATAGTCAAGAGTTACCCTATTATATCTGGATAATTCTGTTTCCTTATTGCCCTCAAAATCATGAAAGATTAAAGAGCGATTTCTATAGTCAGAATAATTTGTTCTCCTAAAACAAGAATTAAGGAAATGGTCTTTAGAGACTGAGTTATTGGCAACTATACTCGTCTCTATTTGAAATGGCTGACTAAATGGAACATAAATACTGGAAGTATTTATTTATAAATGGGATGCTAAATTGAAAGTGATTATCAAGGACAAAATGATAATCTGGTTGTACAGGTTTTAAAATACTTCTTCACATAATGAACTTTAATTTACTCCACATCTAGCACATTGAAGTACCAGGATATAGCCAAGTCAAGCATTTATTATCAACCAAGAATAGTGCACTTATTCACCCAGAGTGTATTGTAAATGTTCTGTATTCTCGACTAACTCTATGTACTATGTCCATAACTCTAGCCATTTGCTACATTAAAATCTACATATAGATTTTTCTCTCACTGGTTCATACTTCTGACTCTACTAAAATCAAACAAGGAGCACCACTAAAAAATGAACCATGCTTTTGGTTCATCCTTCTCTTTCTTTACTTAAGTAAGTACTTGGTTAAATATATTAGTTTGCATTAAAAGCAAGTGGGAATCCCATTTGTAGTTCTCTGTGTGTTTGAAAATTTAATTGCTACATAGGAAAACAGTGACACGAATTATAATAAAACAAAAAAGGGAATTTTTTAAAAATTTGCAACTAAACTATTCTAATGTTTAGTTTACTATGATTTTCCTTGTGGTTTTTGCTACTTATTTGGAACATTAATGTCTCATTGAAATAGAATCAGTCTGGGAGGTTTATATGCTTTAATATGAATTTTAAATCTGCATGAGGAATATATTTAGAACTGTGATGTGCTATGGCATAAAAGAATCTATTTGGACAAATTGATGAGTAAGGACAAATAACTAAATTTAAATAAGTGTAAAAACCTGAATAATCTCGAATAGTATAAATCCATTCCCCAGGGTTTAAAGTTTAAATCAAAAGTAACCAATTCTCAGATACAAAACTAGAATTTGGGGGGAAAAATTCTATGAAATTATATTCCTCCAAGGAAAGAAGATGTCTGACATTGGTAAGGAGCAGTTTCTGCCCTTTTTTGTAATATATTTATGCATTATTTAGCTTTATCAATGAGGATGTGTTTGTTTTTACCTGTGTGATTTCTTAGTTTTCAATAAAGCAGTGTTATGATTCCACTGTAAATAATTTGGAAAATTAAGAAGAAAAGTCTTTCCTAATTTTGTTCCTAATTCCCCACAGCCCATCTTTAATGCTTACTATTAGAATTTGGGGGGATTTTGGTTTGGTTTGGTTTGCTAACCATTCTCTTTACGATTTCTTAAAATTAAATGAGATTGGCCGCACAGATTAAATGCCTGCACATCAACTGGTATTTTCCCAGCCCCATTGTGTCCTTCCAACAATTTGATTAGACTAGAGTTCCAGCTCACAGGATCAGTGAGGGTGGCCGTGTGGTGTCCAGACAATTTAAGAAAGTCAGATTTGAAACCAAAAAAACACAACATTGAACAATGTAAAGAGAACTGAGCAAGTTGCAGATTCTTATTATGTCATTTACTCCACAAACACGGGCAATATTTTTAAATCACTCTTGTAAATTTCACATTCACCATGTGACCTGCATGTGACCTGAGTCCCACCTTCACAATGTCCCTTCACTTGAGCTTCACTTGTATTTATTTTCTTAAACCAAACAGAAGAGATTAGTTTGTACCTACTCTCTCACGTGCATGCACACACATACACACATACACTTGCTTTTTACTAAATAAGGAGAATATTTGTTTAATTCCGAAAGATGAGTCATGACATAATTAAGTGCCCCCTTCTGATGGAGGATGCTGTGGTGATTCTACCTCCTTCTCGCCTCTGCTAATGGCCTCTCTCCCTCTGGTCTGCTCTCAGATGTCTCAGGGTCTCTGACTATAAATAATTTATGGGGATTGTCCAAGCATGTTGGAAAGCAAAACTGCTTCATGCACATGTATTACCACTTCACACTAAGCCTTCTCCTGGTTCCTCTTTCCAAAAATACCCAGCCAAAGAAACTGGTAATCTCCACACAGACCCTGTAACCCTCCACTGACATTTGAGGAATAACCCCAGTTGTCTGGTGACCATCCATTTTCATGGATTTTCAGAACAAAAAATTCCCTGGGAACTAGTGCAAACCACGGCTTTGGGAATTGTTAAGATCCTGGCAAGAAGGACTTTTTCCTCTGTAAGCAGCATGGCTCTGCCTTCCTTCAGAGCAGGATTTCTGGGTCCATAGTGGAGCTCATTCTGTATGTCATATGGCAGGTCTTATTTAGGATATGATATTATGACTCACCTTTCCTCCAAATATGGTATTGTGAAAAATTTCAAAAACATAGTAAAGAATGGAACTAGTTACATATGTAATAAGAGTTGTAATGCATTCCACTGTTATATATAAATAATAAAAAAAAAAGAAAAGAAAGTCAGGTGATGTGACACTAAAGGGGTGGGCAAGGAAGGATTATACTACCATGATAGATCAGAGAAAACCTCTGGGAAGAAATAACATTTGAACTGAGATCTGAATAATAAAACGTTCCTGAGGAAAGCACCCCAGAGAGAGGTAACACCAACTGAGCAAAATAGTGAACAAGACACAGAATGGTACCAGATGGAAGGAAGGTAGGCAGGGGACTTCTTTGGGGACTTGGTATGAGTTTGGATATTACTCTATGGGTAATGACAGACTTCCCAGGATTTTTACTGGAGGACTGATACAATCTGATCTGTTTTAAAACAATGGCTCTAGGATTCCACTTTAAGTTTTGATGGAGAAAATTGAGAGACCAACCATCCTGCTAAGAACAATATATAAAAACTCGAGAATGGGGAGGGAGGCAAGTTCATGAAGATATCAGAGGGATCACAGGAATGAGAATTTGAGGAACCAAAAAATACAGAAAGAAGGGAAACAATGAGGTGAGCTAAAGAGATAATATGGTCCTGACCAAAGACTGGAAAAATTAGAACAGAATAAAGAATCAAGAAACAGAGCCACAGGAAAATTGTCATTTGTACATTAATTTAGCTGCCATTGCGTTACAATGGATCAACAGGGGAGTCTTTTTAATAAATGGTGGTTGGTTTACTGAATATCTACATAATGAAAAAACTAACCTTGATCACTCCACCAAATTCATTCCCAAGTAGTTACACTTCCTAAATGTAAATTGTTAATAATAATGCTTTTAAGTGAAAAATTAGAGGAATATTTATAGCATCAGAGTAGGTAAATATTTCTTCAATAAGACATAAAAGAGACTCATGATTTAGGAAAAGTAACAAATTGAACTTAATTAAAATTAGGACATTCTGGAGACCAAAACATATTAAAAGAATAAAGTTGAAAACTGAGAAAGAAAAAAAAAAGAATGGAATTCCAGAGTACACAGATCTGCCCCCACATGGCGCACCATAAACATGTTCTACAGTTGCTGTCCCACATGTTTGCAATCTCATTTTTAGTGCATTTCAAAGTAGGTTCAAGTGTCTGTGTAATTCAACCTTATATACTTGAGTAGGCATATTATTGACTAATGTTTGATATTTTTGTAGTTGTTTTGGGGTAAGATGTATGTGAAGTGAAATTCACCAAACTTAAATGGACTTTTTAACAAGTTTTGACAAGAAAAGCACCTGTGCGATGCAAACTCCACCAAGACTTGGAGTCATAGACCCAGAAGATGTACTTATCCCCTCTCCCTGAAAAATGTCACTGCCTACCCTGCCCACAAGAACCACTCTTCTGAGTTTTTTTTCCCCCAACCTAGATTAGAATAGAATATAAATGGCATCACTTTCATGTATGGTTTTTCACTCAGCAGTATGGTTTTGAGATTCCTGTCAGTCATTTCCTCCTTATTGTGGAATAGTTACTGTACCACATTTGTTGAATCCATTCTCCTATAGATGGACACTTGGGCTATTTACAATTTGGAAATATTATGGCTGAAATTGCTCTGAACATTCTTGTATAACTTTTGGTGTATATTTATAAATATCTAAGGATGGCATTGATGGCTCAGAGGGTTAGTATATATTTAGTTTTTTTTAAAACCACCAGACTTGTTTCCAAAGTGGTGGTAACCTTTTACATTCTAATCAATAAAACATGAGCATTCTGGTTGTTCTATCCTTATCAATACTGTCAGTCTTTTTAAAAATTTAACCATTCTGGTGGGAGTATCATGGTATCACATTATGGTTTTAATTTGTATTTCCTTGATGACTAACAATATTGAGCCCTTTGAATATCTTCCACCATTCATATCTTTGCCCATTTTTAATTGGCTTGTTTTTATTATTATTGAGTTTTAGGAGTTTTTATACGGTAGATACCATTCCTTTTCAGACATACATTTTATAGGTATTTTATTCCAGTCTTTAATTCACCTATTCATCTTTAAGTGGTACCTTTAGATCAGCTGATGTTTTAATTTTGATGAAGAATAATTCAGCAATTTTCCTTTCACGGTGGTGGTTTTTCTTCACTATAGTAAAATAACTGACACAGGCAATTGATAAAAAAAAAGGTTTTTCTCACAGTTTTAGAGGTGTAAGTCCCTGCATCAGGTCAGGTGTGTTAAGGACTCCTGGTGAATGGCAGATGATGGAGTGCATACAGAATCAGACAAGCAATCACATCTTGGACTATGAGAACTACCAGGGGTCACATAGGAATGACCCTCTTCACACCCTCAACGACCTGAGAAGCTCCCAAGCATCCCAAACCTTTAAAGCCTCCACCACTTTGCAATGGTGACATCCTGGGGAACAAACCTTTAATCGTAGAGGACCCCTGGGGGATACTCAAACCACACCCAAACCAAAGCACCTATCCAAGAAACTGTTTCCTCTCAAATTCTGTTCTCCTATGTGCTTTTCTAGGAGCTTTGTGACTTTAGCCATTAGATGTAGCCACTATCCATCTCAAACTAATTTTTATGTATGGTGAAAACAGGGGACAGGGATCTTTTTGTTCAAAGAGGATGATCAGTTATACCAGCACCATCTGTTGAAAAGATGTTGCTCTTCCCACTGTACTTCTTTGGTACCCCAGTTGAAAATCAGTTGTATGTTCAAGGATGGGTCTATTTCTTAACTCTCTTTTATATCCATGAAGCTGTTAGTTTATACTAGTACCACACTGTCTTGATTACCATGGCTTTACAGTAAGCCTTGAATCCAGATACTGTAAATTCTCCAATCTTTCTTCTTTCTCAAGACTGTTTGAATATTCTGGGTTATTCAAATTTACATATGAATTTGAGAATCAGATTGTCAATTTTTGCACCAAAAAAAAGCCTAATGGAATTAATGTTAGGTATAAATTAAGGCTATAGATGAAATCATGGAGAATTGACATCTTAACATTCTTCTAATCCACAAACATTAGAAGTCTTCCCGTTTATAAAGTTCTTGCTTAATTCTTCTCAGCAATACTTTACAGTGTATAGATATTTCCTGACTTTTGCTAAATTTATTTCTAAGCTTGTCATTTTTCTGGTGCATTAAGCAGTTTTCCATCACTATGATAAAATACCCAAGACAAAAAAATCTCATAAAGAGAAAAGCATTATTTTGTTTCAAAGTTTTGGAGTTGTCAGTCCATAATTGAATGGCCTATTGTTTGGGGCCTGTAGCAAGGCAGCATATCATGGAGGGAGCACATGGTGAAGCAAAACCTTACCTTATAGCCAAAAAGCAAAGAGAGAGCAAGGAAGAGATGTTTCCCCAAATCCCCTAAAAGAGCATGTTTCTGATTACCTAAGAACTCCCACTAGTCCCCCACCTGCTAAAGGCTCCACCACTCCACATAACACCAGTGTCTGAACCAAGCCTTTATCAAAGGGCTTTGGGAGACATTTAAAATCCTAGTTTAGCATATTCTTCTCTAAATAAATTAAATTTTTTTCTAATTTTCCAAATGCTAGCTGCTACTATGTGATTTACTTTTGTGATGCATGTGTTTGTAAGTCAACTCAGTATTTACATTAGAAAGAAAAAGACAAGATAAAGCCTGTTTTACTCATCTCTTCAATGAGACAACAGAACGATGGAACTGATTACCCCCAGCTCAGTTTGTCTCTTCCTGGCTTTGCAAACTTGGCCAAAAATTAATAGAATAGAATTATCTTCCTATTTCTGCTCCCACTCAACACAATCAGAATTTGAGTCCTCATTCTGTAGAGTTTTTCCTGCAACATCTATAGAGAGAAAGCTCTAACTCTGGTTCACTGACCTGGTTCACTGACCTGTTGAGAAATCTGGTAAAAACCTTGAATTTTTTCATGAGAGAAAACTGCGCGCGCACACACACACACACACACACACACACAGAGAGAGAGAGAGAGAGAGAGAGAGAGAGAGAGAGAATTTTGTGTACATTGTAAGATATCTGGGGAACTTCTGAAGTTTAATTGTCATCCTTTGTGGTCCCATAGACACCTAATTATGAACCTCTATTCTAGAGTGGGACATTGATCAGGGGAGGGGCCGTACTTCTCTGTCTCAGTACCCAGCAGGGTTTTAACAGTGTCCCAGCTGCTCAGTTAGTGTCCACATTCACCAAATGTCCCTGCGGCACTGAAGCTTTCTTAGAGACTGGTCTCTCCTCCCAAGCAGCAGTAGGTGCTCAGTTGGCTTGGAGCAGCCCAGTACCTTCCTCCCTTGGGGTCCACTGTTAGAAAACAGGAATGCTTTACTGAAGAGCCACAGTTCAGTTCAGAGTGACAGAACCAGGGGGCATCTTAGGGACATCCTGGGCCAGTCATACCCTTGGTCTGATCACATTTGGAGGCTCTGAGTTTCAGGGAATTGCCCAAGATCATGGCGTGCCCTATTTGTTCATGGGCAGGAGTGAAGTGAGTGCTGCAGATCCTAAGTCCTGTGCCTCTGTGGGGTTTTCTAGACAGGGAGGAGGGGCTTGGGAAAGCCTATAGATTTCCACACCCTCAGAATGACACAGCAGTGGGGCAGTTTGTCTGGGCCACCTGCTCTCCCCCCAAAGCCCCTGCTCCTCCCCTGCTGTCTGTGAAGTCAGCCAGCAGCCCCACACCAGGCAGCTTCCCCTGGGCTCTGGAGTGGCTCCAGGTGGCAGACTCACGGCAGAATCCCCAGAGCTGTGCTCAACTGCCTGGTGAGCAGACAGCCTGGCTTCGGCACCAGCCCCAGAAAGTCTCTTCCTGAAGGGCAGCAGGTCCCTAGTGTGACGAAGTTTGGTGACGACAGCACTTCAGGGCAATCCTTTCTCTTCCTGCAGCCCCCAGAATTATGTCACGGACAGCACATCCCTCTGCTGTCATCTCCAGTCACTCTTGAGCATACTGGCAGTGACAGTGACACAGTGTGTGTGCTTCCTCCCATGCAGGTGCCGGGGATATGGGCAGCAAGCTGTCTGCAACAGGCGGGGACTCCACAGCACAGTCCCCCAGGACAGAAGACATTCACACCGCATACAAGAAGGGAGACCTCAGCAGGGCCCACCACCTGCTCAAGGAGGCTTATGAGGAGAGCACATCCCAGCTGGAAAAGGTAGGAGGGATTTGTACCCCCAGGGCCACCACTGCAGTCCTGGGTTGGATGAGGGTTACTGCTAAGATTCATTTCTCATTGACATCTGTGTGTGTGTGTGTGTCTGTGTGTGTGTGTGTGTGTGTGTGTGTGTGTGTGGTGCTGGGGATTGAACCTAGGGCTTTGGGCATGCTAGGCCAGCGCTCTACCAACTGAGCTACATCCCCAGCCCATAATTGGCATGATCGTAATGGGGATTTTTTTTTTTATTGTGTCCTGAAAATAC